>NC_134692.1:53302243-53622243 GCF_050947455.1 Rhinoderma darwinii
AGTCAGGTGGTATGAAAAAAAATTAATAATCCATAGATGTGTGTTACGCTGTGAAGCAATCCTTTCCGCACAGGCCAGTGTCGCACTGATAAATGGTGTCATTTCTTATCCCCCTTTTGGTCCACACTCTGCACCTTTGTAGTTTGAGGAATTTTGCTGGGAAGTGTTGTCCTGGTATAATACGGGCACCGTCGCTTCCAGCGGATATGTTTGGGCCCTCCCTTTCCTGGTTCCCTAATTTTAGGTCCTTGATAAATCGCCTCTTCAAACAGAAGAAATGTTCCCCTCGGGCACAACTGCATATTTTTTTATTTCCTGACTTATTGGAGCCAAAACTAATTTTATTTTTCATAGACGTAGCGGTATGAGGGCTGGTTTGTTGCGGGATGAGCTGTAGTTATTATTAGTACCATTTTGGGGTACATGTGACTTTTTGATCACCTTTTATCCTATTTTTTGGGATGCCAGGTAAACAAAAAAACGCAATTCTGGCACAGCTTTTTTCGGGTTTTTTTATACAGCGTTCACCATGCGTTATAAATTACATGTTAACTTTATTCTGCTGGTCAGTACGATTCTGGCGATACCTAATTTATAGCATTTTTTTATGTTTTACAACTTTTTTCACAATAAAATTACTTTTGTAAAAAGAATGTATTTTTTTTCTGTCGCAAAGTTGTGAGAACCATAACGTTTTAATTTTTTTGTCGACGGAGGTGTATGAGGGCTTGTTTTTTGCGGGACGAGCTATAGTTTTTATAGGTACCATTTTTGGATACGTGCGACTTTTTGATCACTTTTTATTCTAATATTTGTAGGGCAAAGTGACCAAAAAACAGAAACTCTGGTAACGTTTTTTAAGTTTTTTTTTACGCTGTTCACCGCGTGCAATAAATAATACAATATTTTGATACCTCAGGTCGTTACGGTCGTGGCGATACCAAATACATATGGTTTATTATTATTTTTCAATAATAAAGGACTTGATAAGAGTAAAAGGGGGATTGTGTTTTATTTGATTACTTGAAACTTTTATTGTTTTCAAACTTTTATTTTTTGCACTTTTTTTTTACACTTTTTTATACTTTTTTTTACACTTTTCTTCAAGTCCCACTAGGGGACTTGAAGGTCCAACGGTCAGATTTTTTTTTTTCTAATACATTGCAGTACCTATGTAGTGCAATGTATTAGATCTGTCAGTCATTCACTGACAGCAAGCCGATTAGGCTTCGCCTCCCGGCGGGGCCTAATAGGCTTCCGTAATGGCAGAGCAGGAGACCATTGTGTCTCCTGTTGCCATAACAGCAGTCGCCAGTCCCGATTGCCTGTCAGGGCTGGCGATCTGCTAGTAACCGCTACGATGCAGCAATCACTTTCGATTGCTGCATCGAAGGGGTTAATGGCAGGGATCGGAGCTAGCTCCGGTTCCTGCCGTTACAGGTGGATGTCAGCTGTACAGTACAGCTGACATCCACCGCTGATGACGCCGGATCAGCTCCTGACCCGGCGCCATCTTGCCGGCAGCTACGGAAGCCGATCAGGCTCCGCCGCCGGGCGGATCTTGACCGGCTTCGGTGCTAGGCAGACTGGGAGGCCAGTATTAGGCCTCCGGTTGCCATTGCAGCCACCGGAACCCCGGCAATTTCATTGCTGGGGCTCCGATGAGCTGCAAACACCTTAAGTGCAGCGATCGCGTTTGAGCGCTGCACTTAAGGGGTTAATGGCGGGGATCGAAGCTAATTTCGGTCCCCGCCGTTACAGTCGGATGTCAGCTGTAAGATACAGCTGAGATCCGGTGATGATGGCACCGACTCAGTTTCTGAGCCGGTGCCAAACATTTGAAGTACATGTACGGCATTTTGCGGGAAGTCAATGCTTTCCATGACGTACATGTACGTCAAATGTCGGGAAGGGGTTAAAAGTACCCATTTTTAAAAACTATTTTTATCAAAAAAAAGTCAGTGGCAGACAAACACAACTATATTGACATGCATTTCATTACATTTTTTTGTAAATGGTATGCCCCGTCCATTGTGTGAATGGGGTCTACTAAAAAATATATATTTTGACCCTATGGAACTTACCAAATATTAAAGTCAATCCATGAGAAGTGCCTACTGCAATGAGATTGGAAACAGCCTAAAGATATTTAAAAACAAAAAGGAAGACTCAAGGGGAGCTCTGCAAATATGGATAGACAGATAGAAGACAGACAGACAGACAGACAGACAGACAGACAGACAGACAGACAGACTTACAATAGCTGTGGGCAAACCAGCATCTACTTTATCCTAGAATAAGACGAGAAGATTATTGATTTTTTTTGCAACTAGTTTTGCTTATACACATATTTGATTGATCTATAGGATAACACAAAGGTGAAGCTTATACCCCTTCTATCTCTATATGTATATTACCCCTTGACTTACTGTAGCAGACACGATCTGTGCAGAGATCCCTTTGAGCAGAGTATGGCACATTACTGATCCATGGCGGGAAAACGCATCGGGTAGCCTCTTCTTCCTGCCATGAGTAACATGTAAAGAATAGTCTCCAGCAGAGTGTATTTAATCCAAGGTGCAAACTGTTTATTACTATACCAATGAGACAGCGTAACATCTGTACAACTACAGGAGAATTATTAGTCTTTACTAAGTACCTTTTGTGGGCCCGGTCACCGCTGTCAGAGCTGGCCAATGATGAGGTGTCACAGGAGTAGGTGTCAATGGTCTCGATGTTTAAAAGAGCTGGATCCTCAGGTATAAAAGGCTCATCCTCATCATCTGTCTAGTGAGACAAATATTATATCCAGAAGTAAATTAGAGCATTGTACTGTATTTTTCTTGCCTTCTTTCTACATAAAAAGGCTTTTGTCTTCATCATATAGCAAAATAGCATTCGGAGGTCTGCTAAAATATAGACTTCTAATGCGGCCACGATACCATTTTCAAAATTACCATGTGTAGCCTACAAACTAGCACGAAGAAACCCAATGGTTAAGAGCGGAGATACAACTAGCTACCTAAGGCTGGATTCACACGACCATGTTACGTCCGTAGTGGACGGAACGTATTTCGGCCGCAAGTCCCGGACCGAACACACTGCAGGGAGCCGGGCTCCTAGCATCATAGTTATGTACGACGCTAGGAGTCCCTGCCTCGCTGCAGGACAACTGTCCCGTCCTGTAATCATGTTTTCAGTACGGGACAGTTGTCCTGCAGCGAGGCAGGGACTCCTAGCATCGTACATAACTATGATGCTAGGAGCCCGGCTCCCTGCACTGTGTTCGGTCCGGGACTTGCGGCCGAAATACGTTCCGTCCATTACGGACGTAACATGCTCGTGTGAACCCAGCCTTAGCCCTTTTGCTGCTAGGGGTTTGGGGACTATTTTCCGACTTTTGATATACGCAAATAAAGCCTGAATTATAAAATTTTTAAAAAAAGTGATTCTACCCCTATAGTCAAATATTTTCTGAGAGTAGACAACTGGTACTTTGTGAAAACGCCACCTATCACTTTATACTCATAAGCGCCTTCATGCAATTTTTTATCAAAGTGTAATGTTTTATAAAAAAATGCATTAAAGAGAACCTTTCACCTCCCCATACAGGTGCAGCGGAGTGCAGAATATAATGGGCAGGGCTGCACAAACCCAGGGGCACTTTAAATAACGGAGGAGGGTAGAAAAAAAATGTAGAGTCCGGTGCCGTTATACATGGCGCCTGATATTTAAATAACCCCCTGAACTGTCAACGGTGCGTGTACTGGCAAGCGGGCGTGTTACTATGGCTGTGACACTGTCCAATCAGATACGGACAGTGTTACAGTAAGGCCTTATGCACACGAACGTGTATTACGTACGCACGGACCTATGTTAGTCAATGGGGCCGTTCAGACAGTCCGTGATTTTCACGCAGCGTATGTCCGCTGCGTAAAACTCACAACATGTCCTATACTTGGCCGTTTTTCGCGCATCAGGCACCCATTGAAGTCAATGCGTGCGTGAAAATCGCGCACTTCCGTGTGACGCGCACAACAGTAGATAAAGGAATGAAGGAAAAAATAAAAGCACTTCCTTCATTTATTTTTCTAAACTTCAAAACTGCGTGTCATAAGCATGGCATAGGCGTGAAAATCACGCAGCACATACTGATGACACACGCAACTGCAACACGCAAAAAAACGCAGCGTTTTTTGCGTGCGCAAAACGCACACGTTCATGTGAATAAGGTCTAAGAGCGAGGATAGAGGCGAGGAGAATATGCGCGCGCACTCTCACTCTCCAGCTTTCAAGATCAGTCTTCTACCGAACAGGCAAGGGGGCGTGTCACTGCTACGGATGCTTGCAAGGTCTGTAGCAGAGACACGCCCCCTTGCCAGTTCGGCAGACAAAGTACAAGACTGATCTCTCGCAAGAGCTGAAGAGAGGAGAGTGCACATGCCCGCTCTCCTCTCTCCAGCTCTTAAACTGTCCATAGCAGTGACATGCCCCCTTGCCAGTTCGGCAGAAGACTGATCTTGAAAGCTGTCACTGATCTCGCGCACACTCCTCTATCCTCGCTCATGCTGTAACACTGTCCGTATCTGATTGGACAGTGTCACAGCCATAGTAACACGCCCCATTGACAGTTCAGGGGGTTATTTAAATATCGGGCACCAAATATAATGGCACCGATATCTAAATAACGGAGGAGGGTAGAAAAAATATTGAGTGCCCCAGAGTTTGTGCAGCCCTGCCCATTACATGCTGCACATGTATGGGGAGGTGAAAAGTTCTCTTTAAAATTTAGGTTTGTGTCTAAAAGTCTGACCTAAGCAGAGTTTAGACAACCAAAACCTCCTAAAAATAAAAAGGTCAAGATGTGCACAGGTCATACATGCCACCTAAGTCTACATGAACAGATCTTCACAAAATCATCACATATGAAGAAACTGAAAACCTTAGTGAATCCGTATGCTGGTAAACATCCAAGTCATTGAATTGTCTTGCGTCCTGCCACCAGTTCTGTGTATAGTTCACTTAGTGAGTGATATGGCGTCCATGGTGTTGTCAAATTACAAGAAAATGGATACTTCATACAGCGCGCCGGGCTGATGTCCACCATGGTGGATCGTTTTTAGCCGACGCTGTGATGTTATGTATAGTCTGTATAAAGTGTAGACAGTACCAGCAGCGGGAGACAGGAGGGCCATAGCAGTGACAGTCGGCATATTTTCTACAAAGATACAGTACATTTAAACGTTTTTCGCTATTGTAGCCACAATGCAGGGGTTATCAGAAAACCCCTTTAATCGGAACTGATAAATGTGGCACAGTAAAAAATAAACTGTGTGATCCCGCGTTTTCATGCTGTAGATATTGGTGCAATTTTCCTCAGCACTAGGAATACACAATTCGCAAGCAGAAACGCAAGACAAATTGACATGTAGCTCAGTGAGCTACGCTGTTTTCTCCTTCATGGTCGGAAATCAGCCGGAACACAGAGGTAGAACGGGGTTTAGGGGGCCCCGTTCTAGAGATAGGCGCAGGTCCCAGAGGTGGGACCCGCATCTATCTGACATTTATGACATATCCTGTGGATATGTCATAAATGTCCCACGTGGGAAAACCACTTTAAGTAAGAGTATCTATTTAGGTATTCCTAAAGGAAATACGTCAATGGGTGCTATTACATCCATTGAACGGCGCCCCTAATCCTCGTGATGGGCAGCGATCTAAAGCACCCCAATATATATCACACATATTAAGAGGCATCACATCGTCACTGACATCTCACTTCAGTGTGTAAAGGAGTCATGGTTTCGATCACTTAATGCCTCTTGGCCTGCTTACAAGTAGCCCATTTTTTTTCACTCAGCACCCCAAGAAAGGATTTGGGCAACAGGTGCAAAAGAACATGCTGATGTATTTCCTATAGAGCATTTATTAGATGCTCGTGCTTAAAGGGATCTATCCTGGTGACAGATACCCTTTCAAGTATCCCTAGATTGCCCCGCAGATACAGGCTGCAATGCCTCTTCCATAGGTCTTTCTGTGTACATAAACATTTGTACTCACCTCATTCAAGATGCTCTCTAAAGTCGGAGGGGTGTCAACTTGGGGAATGTCAAACTCCTTGTCATCAATCTAATAGAAAATGGCAACATGTGAAACCAGGGATGTGCTGCCTAAGAATTGCAAGAATTAATATATTGAAGTTTTAACTTGCTGTATTTTTCCTTTACACTGGATTTGTATAGTGTTTCATAAATAGATACTCAAATGTGAGGCCATTTTTTATATATATATATATATATATATATATACACACACACACACACACACACACACACACACACATTAGAAAATACATAGCTCTTATAAAAGTAATATTTTCCAACCTTTCCTATAAAAATATAACAAAACTTCTCCCATGAACTTGTTCAAATAATTCTGACCCATAAGTGCATGCACCAAGCCTTGTCTATGTATTTTTGCCATACACCTAGTATAATATTTACCAGTTCCTGCTTGGAATCCAAGTCCTTGTCCACATCAAGATAGCCTATAGGAGTCTGGGATTTATTGAGTTCATCTTCTACACTGCCAGATAATCCAGCAGCTTCAGCAATAAACCTCCCTGAATCCCATCCCTTGGAACTGAGATCATCTTCTCCGGGGTCTGACTCCACTGCAAAAAAAAAAAAAAAGAAGAACGTTTCAGATTATTATCTTCAAAAAGTATAATCATATTCTTTTTCCGGGGTAAATAATATCTTTATTAAAAAAACGTTTAAATATTGACACATTTTTGTTAGTATAAATGAAAAACATTGCAAATAATGAAACAACGATGAAGCCTCAATAGTTCTCTTTATACAATGTTACCAATTGTACTTATACAAAATATTTTCTGATTTGTTCCACCTACTTTAATTCCATTTATAAAATATGATTCTTTCCAAGCAGCATAATTACTGGTTTATAGCATCGGAAACTTCAACCAATGGATTCAGCTACCCAAGCCAGTTACATTTATGGCATGACAACATTGAGATACTTTTTATTGTGCTTCATAAGGTTCTTCAAGTGGTTCAAGGGAACCATTTTATTCTAAAGTGTATGGCCCTCTTAGGCTGGAATCACACAAGAAGTTTTTGGGCAAAATTTGATGCACTTTTTTTGAGCCAAACGCAGAAGTGGATGCAAAAGAGAAGAGATGTATCAGTCTTTCCTTTATAATTGTCCTTCTTTTTGGATCCACTGCTAAATATGGCACAAAAAAAAACTGCCACGAAAACAGCTTGTGGGATTCCAGCATTAAAGGGATTGTTCACTTTAGAATAAACATTTTCATACACCCTATTAGGGATAAGTTAATAAAGGGGGGTCCTCTGTTCAGGATCCTCCGCTAGAGTGTCTCTCGCTCTGGAAGATCTGTCCTGTCCTGCATTACACAGACAACACATTGATGTGAATGGGCACTGTGTAATGCTTAATTTCCCCTGTGGTGGCGCTGCAGGAAAACAAACCATTTACTGACCGGTTTCCCCAAAGATTACAGCTGATTGCTGAAGGTCACAGCAGGAGGGACACTGTGATCCGCTTATTGTCAAGGGACCCTTCTAACAAGTAGGGATTGTCCAAAGTGGAGAACCCCTTTAAGGCTACTAGGTAACACAAATGTAATTTTTTTCAGTCTATAGTCATAATTGCTACAGTATCCAAGGCAGTGGTGGACAACTGGTGACCCGCTAATGAACACCCCGTAGCCACTGGGCCCCCTTCCTCAATCCGTGTGTAAAATACAGAGTGCATAGTAAAGCTCTTCTTCCCTGTGTACACAGCCCACTGAAACACTGGTCTACTAAAGAGCGTGTCCTGCTCAGCCCTGGTATGAAACAGCAGCAGAACAATTCTCTTTTCTGTCCTTTTCTGTTTTTTATTGTAACAATAAATCAGTGTATTTAGAGGAGATGTCTCGTCAAAGATATTGGTGGTACAGCGCTAGGATATGCCAACAATGTGATTGGCAGGGGGTCTGACGGCTGTGACCACTGCCAATCACTAGAACGAAGTGGCAGTGGCACTTTCCAATATCTTGCCACTTCATCTCTTCTCGGCCCTGTCTTTTTTTTAGTCATTAGCATTGAAAAGCCAGAAACTAGATTGGCCATCCAAGCAGCCACCTGGTGCCCTTGCTACTCCATTTTTAGTTATTATTACGGGAGTCACGGCGATCAGACACATCCTAGCGATATGCTCCCATAATCTTGACAATACTTTCACGCTGTACGTTTTTGTTGCTTTTTATTTTAGCATGCATTTTTTTGGGTTTTGGTTGATGAACTATTGAGACATGGAAGTTTATCAACCAAAAAACAACAACACAACACATGCTAAAAACGCAGTAAAAACGCACAGTGTGAACCCAGTCTTTAAATGTAGAGTCCAGTCCATTTAGCTCAGAGGTAATACTTGTGAGGACTGTACGGGTGTTCAGCCTATGAAAGTAAACAAAAATGATTTTTCACTGATAGCAAACAGAGATCTTGAAAACGGTAAGGAATTGAAACAAGAAAAATCCATTATACAGCGTTATTTACATAAAACTACAAAAGAAAAAAAACAAAAACACTAAGCATAATGAGAATACGACAGATGTTTGACAAAAAGGCCATTTGGGTAGAATTATGACAACAGCAAATTGAACAAACTTCCCTACTAAAAATACTGGGAGGTAAAATACATTTTTAGGCTATGTTCAGACGGGGTATTTTGCCGAGTTTTTTTACGCGGAAACCGCGTCGCAAAACTCGGCAAAAACAGCCCGAGAACGCCTCCCATTGATTTCAATGGGAGGCGTCGGCGTCTTTTTCCCGCGAGCAGTAAAACTGCCTCGCGGGAAAAAGAAGCGACATGCCCTATCTTCGGGCGCTTCCGCCTCTGACCTCCCATTGACTTCAATGGGAGGCAGAGAAAGCGTATTTCGCGCTGTTTTATGCCCGCGGCGCTCAATGGCCGCGGGCGAAAAACGGCGCGAAAATCGGCGTGCAGGGAGAGGAAAATCTGCCTCAAAGTTCCAAACGGAATTTTGAGGCAGATATTCCTCCCCCAAAATACTCCGTGTGAACATAGCCTAAACTGTAAAAGAGAGAACGTGTTTCTGACTAAGAAGGGCGGAGGGCCATGGGGTTTCATATGCAAATGTAGGACCATTGTTTTATGATATTGGTTAGTCCGGGTGTGCTCCTCTATTGTATTGTCTGCTGGACTCCACATTTAGGTATGGGCTGAAGAGAAATGGGAACGTGTGGATTAAATATTAACCAAAACAGAAACACTAAACTAAAATGGAAATATCACTTGAAATGTAAATGAGATCTTCACCTCCATGACACTGGGGATGGGTGTCTGATAGTATTGAGTAAACAGCAATGGTTTTGATGTTTCTCTCGACCCTTTTCTGGGAAAGCCCAAAATGTACAAAACAGAACTTTCATTTTTGCAGAGTGTGAATAGTTCAGGGTTATGTCGCTTTGTACGGTTTCTAAAGCTGCATTCACACGAACGTGGCCAACCTCGGATGTGAAAAACGGCAGACTAGAGTCTATGGAGGGATGCGTGAAGCGCAAAAAAATAGGACATGTCCTATTTTTTTTACGGACCCTTCACACACTCCGTTAAAACAACAGTCGTGTGAACTACAGGAGTCCGTGTGACGGCCGTTGTTTTAACGGTCATCACACGGACGTGATACACGCTCGTCTGAATGAGCCCTAAGGCCATATTCACACCATGACGTTTTAGTGCATATTTTTATGCAATTTTTGAAGCCACAAACAGTGGATCGTAAGGGAGGGGAAGTATATAGGAAATATTCTACTTTTTTTTTTTTTTATCTACTACTGGTTGTGACTTCAAAACCGGCACAGTGAGAACATACCCATAGGCCAGCGGTCTCCAACCAGTGACACTACAAGTCCCAGGATTCCCTGCCAGCCATATATGGTCATAAACATTGAATCAAAGCTTTGGTGACATTCACAATTTCTACCATTTTGTCTGTTTTACAGTTTTCGTGAATGGATGTTCACAATGGCTGCCAAAATGGAGATGTGAGTCATGATAAACGTTTCTTTGGAAGGAACGGTGTGTGCGCGGCGTCATCGACTGATCAGACTCCGCCTTATATAAGAAGTACGGAAAAGTATTGACACAAAAACGGCGAATCCTCTTCAGCCACTGCTTTTACGCAGCCCATAGACTTTGGGTATTTATTAGTAGAAGTCGGAGGAGGCCGCTCATCTCTCTTGCTTATAGAAGAGCTGCTGTCGATCAGATCGTCCCTGTAGAACTGCCAGCTGATATCCCCAGCTGCCTGAGGTGACTTATTTACCAAAGAAGCCCCCACTTTTCCACACAGAGAAGCGGCAGCGAGTTATGCCAGGTGCCATGTTAGCGTAGGGCTGTAGCGGATATTCATAAAAACGCACACACACAGGGTTAATGAATGGCGCCATGCAGGACAGCAGTACTAATAAATATGCAACAAGAGGATGAACATCATAAATAAAATAGATATAAACTACCGTCTGTTTACATAAAGCAATGATCACGTGAGCAGATGTGTTTCTTAGGACATCCAATAAAAAAACAGTACCTGAAATAGCTGATAACAGGGGACAATAGCCTGCCTACATACAACTACACAACAAGCTATACGTCAGACTTTATTCTCCAGACTCACAGTATGACATAATTCGGTAATATAAATACGTGGGACATATTAAAAATCTCTTCCCCTCTTATCCCCCTCCCCCTTTTATATCTGTGTCATTAAACGATTCCATTTATTTCCAGCCCGCCACACTCATACGTCACTTACTGTGTCCAGGTAAACAGGAATGCTGGTTTATCAGAGAACAGACAGCTGAACTGCCAGCAATTACGCATGCGCCAAACTCCCCCGGAAGTCATACTTCCTCTTTTTGCTTATCAGTCGTGCGTTCCACTTACACTTCCGTGTGCTCGTAGGATATCACGTGATCAATCCTCTACTACAATCACGTGACATCAGAAAAGCTTTCTTTTTGCGCTTTATTTTGCCCTTTAATGTATACAGCTCTGATCGTTATTTATTAGTAACTCTATGAGCACTATGTACACTTTAGAATAGCCCTATCACTTTAATTGCTCAAGTACAGTAGTTCGAACGTAAAAACGTACAGAATTGCTACCAATGAAGCGTTAGCCAATAGAAAACGTTCACGCCTTCCGCGTGACGTCATCGCGCACAACCGACAACTTCCTGCTTTACGGAGAGGGCTTCGCGCAGGCGCCTTGCATCAGTCAGAACTTGGAGTGATCGTGCAGGTAAGAGGAACGATGTGCGGAAGATGTATGGATTGCAATAAATGGTCTATACGATGAATACAATGTATACGTCCCGCTCATACACAGCTGCGCCTACCAATGCTGATTCCAAACTGGTACCTTATTTTGTGAGATCAGAGCCTGAGGGTGGGATGTTTTTCTTCTAGCATGTTTACTGTTTTTGTTACAGGCATGATTCATATAGATTTACGGATTGTGTATCATTCTAGCCATACATGGTGCAGTAGTATCTGAGGATTTGAAAAAGAGGATCATGTGATCATTCATTGTAAGCAATAATAAGATCTGTTGATATGTTTAATATATATATATATGTGTGTAATAGTTATTGATCACCGGAAAAGGCGATCATTAATGTTTATCGTTATGTTGCTTAAACCGTCGCTTGAGACGAATGTGCATTTTTTTTTTATCACCATGACATTTTCAGCTAAATTGCACCATGTATCGTTTGCTTAAAGTGTCTGCCCAACAACTACGTTTCATAGTTTATATATAAGAAAGTTAAGGAACTTGGTAAATACTTTGCGTTACTTATCTTGTACTAGTTCTAAAGTATAGCCCAGTGCTGCAATCACAATTCTGCAGGCTTCAGAGCTGAAATCTTCTAGCATTTGCTGCTTGATTAGTGTCTGCACAGAATTTACTCTCGTGATTTGCATTCTGGGTTGTGAAGTCTTTACATCAGGTTACATACAATGAAGTGGTTATCGATAAGCTTGTTGACTGTTTCCAATAGCAGCCTGTAGACCTGTCAATGTAGCTGCAGACTATATTACAGACTGCTGTAACTCAAGATAAGTGATAATTTGCTAATTCAACTTGTCGTGTAGTTCAATACTAGAGTTAAACTGTAAGAGCATGTTCACGTAGATTTCAGACATTTCTGAAACCTGAAAATCCACTCTATACATTTTAATTGTAGAGACATTTATGCAACAAAATCTGCCATGTGTGAATATTCCCAAAGACTGTTTTAAAGGTGAACATACCCTTTATAATGGGGGACATTTAGGTATGCTGTGATAACATGTTTGCTGAGGTTTTTTTCTATTGTGGATACCTATCATGTAACTCTTTCTATTTGGCTTTTTGCAGATGGCAGTGTAAGGAAAGATCTTTCCTCTGAACTCTGTATAGTAACTGAACGACAGCCATGAAGATTGCAGTGGAAGGTTGCTGCCATGGTGAGCTCGATAGGATCTATGAGACTATCCAGTTCCTCGAGAAGAAAGAGAACACTAAAGTAGATCTCTTGCTCTGCTGTGGCGACTTTCAAGCAGTGAGGAATGAGGGTGACATGAAATGCATGGCCGTGCCTCCAAAATACCGCCAGATGCAGACTTTTTACAAGTAAGTCCACGTCACATACCTACCACTGAAATGGCGGTAACAATGGGACTTCAGATAGATCAAGGGGGTATTATGGTTTCATCAAAAAAGATTATTCATTGTATAAAGAAAAGTTGTACAAACGTATTAATATACTTTCTATATCAATTTCTCATGGTTTGTAAGATCTCTGCTTGCAGTCATTAAAAGGGTTGTCCGGGCATGGGGCAGTTTCTGATACTGATGACCTATCCACATCATAGGTCATCAGTATATGATCGTGGGGGTCCGACACCCGGATCATCCACTGATCAGCTGTTCCGGCTGCCTCTTGGCATTGGATATCCGTGCCGGAAACAGATGGCTCTGGTCACAGTATAGTGGCCGTGCTTCAGTACTGAATAGGAGCAGAGTTGCAGCACTACCGCTATACAGTGTGTGGAGCCATCTGCTTCCGACACCGGCCACTGCATAAAATACGGTGCCCAGAGGCCCCCACCGATCATATTCTGATGACCTATCCTGTGCGAAGGTCATCCGTATGAAAAACCACCACGTGCCTGGACAACCCCTTTAAAAATGGACCTTGGCTCATTAGTTACAGTACAGTTATTAGAGCTGTGTCTTGTAATGATCGCGCACCTGCGTGATCATCACATGACCCAGATAGTTTTCTATAGAAGCAAGCCATAAAGTTGAGCAGATTTAGCCCAGGGCTCCATGGCTACTTTGGGTTGCTCGCGAGTCTCCGTAAAATCGTGGCTCGTCATAAACCTCAATGTTTCCCTATAAGGGAAAAGGTCGCAGGCAACTTGAATTTCCACCAATACGCAACTTCACATAGGAATACATCATAAACTAATACTGATTATACACCGCACATTGGTGACCGTACTTGTGTATTAATGCGTGTCTGTTAGGCTGTTTTTTGTTTTTTTTTCGTATTGATATATTTTGTTTTGTAGGTATTATTCTGGTGAGAAACAAGCTCCAATACTTACCATCTTCATTGGAGGGAATCATGAGGCTTCAAATTACCTCCAGGAACTGCCCTATGGTGGCTGGGTTGCACCAAATATATACTACTTGGGTATGTATAGATTTTAAAATAAGTTCTTAAGTCAGTGGTTCATTCTTTGGTGCAGTTATTATGTTGTAAAGGGAATAGGGTTCAATGGTGATCTAATTTCAGTATGTTCAGGTGTTGTGAAACGATCTCAAAGGGGTAATCTGACCACTAACATTGACGGCATATTGATAGGATATGGCATTCATGTCTTGGTGCTGGTCCGACCCCTATTCATACCTAGAATGAAGGAACAGTGCTAATCCTGACCAGGCGCTTCGTCTGGTATTGCACAATGCCGTATTAAGTTGACTGAAGTTGGGTTGCAGTTCCTAAATAGCGCAGGGTCGGAAGTGGCGCTGTGTAAGAGAAAACCTAACTGGGTTGCTTCATTCAAGGCATCTGTGGGAATCCCAGAGGTTGCATTCCCATTGACCAGACACAATGCATATCATATTATTGTTCCATCAATGTTCTCAAAATACCCCTTTAGGTTACGTCCACACGGGACGGGAATGCTGCAGTTTTTCCGTACAGCTTTGTGGGTGGTAAATCTGCAGCGGAATACAGTAGCGGACCTGTAGATAAGATTTTAACAAATCTCATCCAAATGCTGCAGAAATTGACGTGCGGTGTGGATCTTAAAATCTGCAGCATGTTAATTCTATCTTGGAATGAGCACGGATTTTGTTGCAGATTTTCAAAGGGAAAGTTAAAATCCGCAATCAAATCCTAGTGTTGCAGATTACATACAGAACCCGCAAGTGTACGTTTCATTTTAAAATAATGGGGGGAAGCAAATTTGGAAAGATCTGGTCCAGGTGGTTGGAGACCTCGGATACTGCGATCTAATTCTTGTTATATTACTGGCTGGGATGGGATCAATGTGGGAGGAATGGAGCGCTAGGTTTTATGGTTTATAAATGTGTGTTTTCTAAGTTGTTGTTGGGCAATGACTGCGGTCACCTTTTTATTTTCGCATTTAACTGCAATGTATTTACCTTGATATGATATTCCTTCCTCAGGAATGTTAATGTATTATATATAATGGTGCCTTGTTTGTCGCCAACTAGCTCTTTTGGTTGGTAATTATGTTGTGCTTCTACTTGTACTATTGAAATTGGAGGAATAAAACATTTTAAAATAATGGGGGAAAAAAAAAAGTATACTCCCCTTGCTAGTATCCTGGCCCCCCGTGGTGACACTTCCTTAGTCCACGCCAGTCTGTTTACCGGCCTGCAGCGATGAGGTGTCGTTTTGACACCTGACCGTTGTAGCCAATCACCGGCTGCGGCAGTTGTGTCGACATGTCATCCCTGGCGAGCAGAGTCCGGTGGAGGGCAAGGGAAGCATCACCATGGAAGCATCAGGGGGGATTGGTAAGGCGAATATAAAAATCACGTAAATCCACACAATTTTGTGCGGATTTTCTACAGATTCTTGGTCGAATTTGCTGCAGAATTATCCGCAGCAAAGACAACCCATGTGTACCCGGTCTTAATGTCTAGCTTTAATAGGTACTTGGCCTGGTAGCGTTATATGCTGGAGTTTTGGTTATTAATTGCTGCTTAATCTTTTTCAGGATATGCCAGTGTTGTGAAATATCGTGGGGTTAGAATTGGAGGAATTTCTGGAATTTTTAAATCGCATGATTATAGAAAAGGTACATATTCAATTATAATTCAGATGAATGGTCATTTTATTTGACAATATGACGATCAGAGCTTATTGACTCTTATTCCCAAGTACATTCTACATGCATCATGACAATGAAAGGGCTCAAGAATATAGACACCATAGCAGGGGATCTTTTGCTTGGGAGTCCCCTCTATGAGCTGGAGTAAAGAGTCACTATAATATAATAGACTCCGTAAAACCATGCATTAGGCCCCATGCACACGAACATATTTTTGCGGCCGCAATTCACCCAAAATCTGCGGGTGAATTGCGGCCCCATTCAATTCAATGGGCCCATGTACACGACCGTGGTTTCCACAGTCTGTGCATTGCCTTGGAGCCTGGACCGCAAAAAGAACGGACATGAACGCACGCGGACATGTGCACGGCCCGTGATTTGCTGGCGGCCGCGGATGACACTCCCGTGTGCATGAGGCCTTACACAAACACTGGGGAGGGCCTCATTCTGAAAAGTGGTTGGCTACTTTGATCCCATTTTATATAGTACTTCTGTAGTTCTCCTTTAAAATTTATATAGATGTAAGTGGATTTAGCAAAATAACAAATACGATCTTGCTCCTATCCACGGGCTGTGTTTTAAAATAGTCTTGAAATTTTCATTCTAGTACAGACCTTTATAGTTAACCTGTATTCTGTATCTCTTCAAACATGTAATTCCTGCTTCCTACCCGCTGGTCTATAGATGTGTCCTATGTGGAGAAGAGCTAGCGGATATTCTAGGGATTATCCATAACATAGAGCTACCTACCTTGGACATCTAGAATAATTTTATTTTTTTATTTTTTTAAGTAAGCTTAATTGCATGGCCACTGTGACCATCATTGTGAGAAGTAGTCAGATAGATGTTGCAGGACTCTGAATTTAGCAGGAAAAATTATTTGACATTTACGATTCTTGTTTTTTGTAGGTATACTGATTTGGGAAATTCAGCCGGTTTTCCAATACATACATTAAAATAACATTTTTCTTATGTAATTTCTTTAGGTCATTTCGAACACCCTCCATACACAAAAGATACAATTAGAAGTGCATATCATGTGAGGAATATAGAAGTCTTTAAACTTAAGCAGGTAGGCAGATGGTTCTGCTATTCTTCCCAATGTCTACTTGAAATCTGCAAAATAATAAAGGGGTTTTCAAGGGATATACATTGATGACCTAGCCTTAGGATAGGCCATCAATGTGTAATTTGTGGGTGTCCAAACTTTTGGGATCGCCACCGATTAGCATATCAAAGTATTTTCCAGGTACAGTGGCGCTTCTATGAACACAGCTGTACTTGGCTCCATCAAACACAGAGATCCTCTGCCCTGCTGTGTGGGCTTATTCAGACGATCGTGGGGAATCTTAGACGTGAAAAATTTCAGTTTTTCACATCCGCGTTGCCCCCGTGCGGGTCCCGTTTTCACAGATCCCCATAGACTTGAAAAGTAGTTTATTAGTTAATTTCATAAAATAGTGGCTCTACCAGCCGTTGATACCAGACCAGGCTTAAGCAAGTGATTAGCGACAAGAAAGGTGGTATAGAGTGATTGATGTCTCCTTTCCACCCAAAACACCACCTATCTGCTTGTAGTATAAATAACGCTATATCTTTGCCATTGATAACTGTCTATCTAAATCCTACGCGTTTCATCATCACATACACGGTGATGCTTCCTCAGGGATTGATAGAAGTAGATTTATTTCAAATCTCGTTAAATTCAAAAGTAGTGAAATGATAACAATTTTGCAGCACTGGATAGCACTGTTTATGTGCTGATTCGTAACCTCCAGACGCATGCACGGCTCTGATACACTGGCCGTGTATCAGAGCCGTGCATGCGTCTGGAGGTTACGAATCAGCACATAAACAGTGCTATCCAGTGCTGCAAAATTGTTATCATTTCACTACTTTTGAATTTAACGAGATTTGAAATAAATCTACTTCTATCAATCCCTGAGGAAGCATCACCGTGTATGTGATGATGAAACGCGTAGGATTTAGATAGACAGTTATCAATGGCAAAGATATAGCGTTATTTATACTACAAGCAGATAGGTGGTGTTTTGGGTGGAAAGGAGACATCAATCACTCTATACCACCTTTCTTGTCGCTAATCACTTGCTTAAGCCTGGTCTGGTATCAACGGCTGGTAGAGCCACTATTTTATGAAATTAACTAATAAACTACTTTTTAATCGTTCTTCCAGGCGGTGAAACACATTTATTACTGAACGACATTCATTACCTATTTTTCAGTGAATCCCCATAGACTTGAGTCAATTGAGGATTCCGTGAAAACTGAAGAAAATAGGACTTGTTCTATTCTTCAACGGACCCTTCACACTTTCCGTTGAAACAAAGGCCGTGTGAACGGCCTCATTGAAATACATGTGTCCGTTGTCTTTACGGCCGTCACACAGACTTTTTCAACATTCGCCTGAATAAGCCCTTGGTATCAAGTGAGTTGGACACTTACTAATTATACATTGATGACCTATCCTATGTATATTCCTGGAAAACCTCTTTAATATTTCATGCGATGCCCCGATAATTTGCATCTTATACTGCTTAAAGAGGCTCTGTCACCAGATTGTGCAACCCCTATCTGCTATTGCAGCAGATAGGCGCTGCAATGTAGATTACAGTAACGTTTTTATTTTTAAAAAACGAGCATTTTTGGCCAAGTTATGACCATTTTCGTATTTATGCAAATGAGGCTTGCAAAAGTACAACTGGGCGTGTTGAAAAGTAAAAGTACAACTGGGCGTGTATTATGTGCGTACATCGGGGCGTGTTTACTACTTTTACTAGCTGGGCGTTCTGATGAGAAGTATCATCCACTTCTCTTCAGAACGCCCAGCTTCTGGCAGTGCAGATCTGTGACGTCACTCACAGGTCCTGCATCGTGTCGGCACCAGAGGCTACAGATGATTCTGCAGCAGCATCGGCGTTTGCAGGTAAGTCGATGTAGCTACTTACCTGCAAACGCTGATGCTGCTGCAGAATCAACTGTAGCCTCTGGTGCCGACACGATGCAGGACCTGTGAGTGACGTCACAGATCTGCACTGCCAGAAACTGGGCGTTCTGAAGAGAAGTGGATGATACTTCTCTTCAGAAAGCCCAGCTAGTAAAAGTTGTAAACACGCCCCGATGTACGCACATAATACACGCCCAGTTGTACTTTTACTTTTCAACACGCCCAGTTGTACTTTTGCAAGCCTCATTTGCATAAATACGAAAATGGTCATAACTTGGCCAAAAATGCTCGTTTTTTAAAAATAAAAACGTTACTGTAATCTACATTGCAGCGCCTATCTGCTGCAATAGCAGATAGGGTTTGCACAATCTGGTGACAGAGCCTCTTTAATAGACAACTGTCCAGGCATTTAGAAATCCAAAGATTTTAAGTCCGTTCCGACTGCAGTTATCCCCAAAATCCCACTCCAGTTATCAGCAGGAGGGCTATTGAAGCAGTTTACAACACCCCTGAACTCCATTTCAGGGCAGTCTTTAGGGGCATCATGTAGCTTCTATATAAAGCACACCTGTCTCAGGACAGCTACAGATTTGTGTTAGTCAAGGAAAGAACATTTTAGTTTCTTATCGACTTATGAGCGTCTTTTAGACTTTTTTTTGTTGTATTATCTATATGCAATAAAATAAAAAAATGTATGTAAAAATACTAATGATGTAATCTGCTATGATGTACTTGCAGGTAAAAGAACCCATGGATGTGTTTCTGTCCCATGATTGGCCCCGTAGCATCTATAACTATGGGAATAAAAATCAACTCTTGAAGAAAAAGGAGTTCTTCACACAAGAGGTAGAGAGCAACACCCTGGGCAGCCCGGCCGCCTGTGAGCTCCTCAATCACCTCCAGCCGTCATTCTGGTTTTCTGCTCACCTCCATGTTAAGTTTGCTGCTTTCATGCAACATCCAGTAAGAAAAAAAATTCACTTTTATTGTTTGTAAACAAAATTAAAAAATTATCCTGTTTATTTCGAAGTTTGTCATCTTTGTGGTTTCCACCCCGGGATTAAATTGAGTACATCGAAGTCAAGAGCCTGAATTTCGTTTTTAGTGCATGTTTGTCTGTTATGAGCTTTACCCAAGAGGTCCCATTCCATGATATTTGACCAGTTTATATTTAATTTTCCAGAATAAAGACGATGGCAAGTTACCTAAAGCAACAAAGTTCTTGGCGCTTGATAAATGCCTACCACGTCGGGAATTTCTCCAGGTGAGAATGATTTACTGGTGTCTGGACTGGCTGTGGAATCTTCTTATGATTGTCATTTATTTCTCCTGTGAAGCTTATGAAAATATATATTTTTCCTAGATTGTAGAGGTGGAACATGATCCAAGTAAGCCAGAACGACTAGAATATGACCTAGAATGGCTGTCCGTTCTTAAAGCGACCAAAGACCTTCTGAATGTTACATCAAATACATGGAATATGCCTGAGAACAATGGTCTACACAGCAGGTGAATGTTTTTTTGTTGTTTTATAGTATACGTGGTGGTGGTGGTGATTATGATGATGAGGATTTGCAGAAAAACATCAGGATATTTTTCCATTACAAATATAAAATTGGATCTAACTTATTTTTCTTCAAAGCTTGTCAGGACAGGCATTGGTGGTATATTGCTAGGATATGCCATCAATGTCCAGTAAATGGAGGTCCAACCAATGAGACACACTTATTGTTGTAACAATGTGGTTGTGGCTGTAGGAAAGTGCTGTGCCGCTTCCTTTCTTGTCAGCTTGGCTTCCTTCAGAGGCCAAATGGTCGGTCCGTTATACACAACAGCCGAACATGCGACCTATCGGAATAGGTCTAGAGATCGGCAGTTTTTTTTTTTTTGTATCCGCTATCAAAGTTGCATCACAATTGTAACTATATTTTGGATACCGCCTTATACCTCATGCAAATAAGCGTGTTCATTTTGGCTTGCAATCCAGTGCACAAAATGTAACCATGCTGAATTCAGTCCTTCTAAGGGAGAACTCGGTCCCATAGTATGCGATGGAGCATGATGCGAGATTGGGATATTTGCAGGTGTATTTGCCAACATGGTGATATGCATAGCCCTATTGAAATGTAGTGACACCGTATTAGAGATCCATGTGTGGCCTCACGGATATGCTCTGTATTAGTTTCTATTGGAGAACTTTAATTTAAAAAAAGTAGTTATAGAAACAAAAAAACACAATTCACAACTTACACTAGATACAGATCTCACTTGCTGCATAGTTGAAAAATGAACATTACACTAATCTTTGGTTTTTACCATTTAGGTGGGATTACAGCACCAGTGAACAAACCAAACAAGAAGTCCTGAATGACCTATGTAATGACCTTAGTATCCCTTACAACTTTAGTGTCACTCTACCATGTTATAACCCGAACAATCCTCAGCACAAGAGGGTGGCATCCCATGTAGTTAATCCACAGACAACCGAGTTCTGTGCCCGTTTTGGACTTATTGACCTCAATTCCAAGGTCCGCCAATATGAAGAAGGTGGAGAATTTGATGCAACAGAAGATAATGATGACAGTGGTGGTTCTGTGGAAGATCCTAGTGAATACAGCACTGATACCTCTGTCCTCTCTTCTTCAATTAACCCTGATGAGATCACTCTGGAGGATGATGAGAATGAAGAAGACATCTCTGTACAGTCTGTGGAGCCCTCACCAGAATATACCCCAGATACCCCAGACTTGTCCATTAACTTCTCTAACATTCGTGTTCTTCCTGATTCAATGGCTGTCTCATCTGACGATGCTATGGATTCAACCAATGATGAGATGGAACGGTCCGAGAGCAGTCAGACTGAAGGGGAAGGAAGAAACCCTGAGAGACCGCTCAAGAGATTAAGTGATGAGAATGGGCGAGGTAGTGTGATGATTAAAAGACGGAATCAGGCCATTTACACAGCTGAAGACGATGAGTAAATGAACTGGGTTATAGAACATGGACTTTCTCCCAAGCTTTGTCACATGCCGCTAGCTGCAAGAAGGTCTGCAGTGTGCCCCAAGTTTAAAAGTTTATTTGACTGTTTAATGTTTTAATATTTTTCCATTATGGAAATATGTCTGGCACAAGGTTTGTGTTCCTTTTTTAAAGATTTTATATTTTTGAGTTCAATCTGCCCATCTTATTTCCCTTATGAATAAGAGTCCTGTGGCATGACAAGTTTCCAGGGTTTAAAGTATACTTTTGAATTATTTAGTAACCGTATTTTAATATTTCTTTCTTAAAGTGTATGGGCAAATTAATTTAAGAAAAAATAAATCCGGACTCTTAAATTGTTGGTGTATTTTTTGACTTGCGTTATTATTTTATCGACTTTTTAATGTAAAATTCTGCTGTGATGTCTTTAAAAAGAAAATAGTCAGAATGATCTCCTCCTGCTATATCGCATCACATAGGTGACTTTCGTGATCTCATATTGCTGCTGATTTCTAGAATGAAGTTGCTCTCGAGCAGTGCTTCTCAAAATGAGGTGTTCATCAGTTATTGTGAGGAACATCTGGAGCAGTTTTGTGCTGTTATTATAACTTCTCTATGATGTGATTGTAGCGGTGTTATAGTGTGCTTACTGCTGGAGAAGGAATTGGCTTCTGTCTGTGATGGCCACTTTATGGGGGGGGGGGGCCCTGATGGTCATTGTACCGTGAGTGGGGGGCTGATGGTCTTCGAGCGATTTCCGCCTCTGGCCTCCCATTGAAATCAATAGGAGGCAGAAAAAAAGCGCTCGTTTGGAGTGATTTTTTTTTTTTTTGCCTGCGGCATTTGCATTCACTCCAACGGCTTTAAAAAAAGAAAAAATCGGGCAAAAAAAGCGTCAAACAATGCTGTCAATTCAAAATTCCTGAAGAAATTGAGGCAGACTTTTTCTACCTTACAAAAAACGCTGTGTGAACATACCCTAAGGGCTTATTCAGACGAACGGGATATACGCGCGTGATTTTCATGCGCGTCGCACGGACCTATAGTCTATGGGGCCGGGCAGACAGTTGCGTGATTTTTACGCAGCGTGAGTCCGCTGCGAAAAACTCACGACATGTCCATTCTTTGAGCGTATTTTGCGCATCACGCGCCCATTGAAGTCAATGGGTGCGTGAAAATCACGCGCACCACAGGGAGGCACTTCCGTGGGACACGCGTGATTCGCACAACAGCTGTAAAAAGGATGAATGAAAACAGAAAAGCACCACGTGCTTTTCTGTTTACAAACATCCAAACGGAGTGTCATAATGATGGCGGCTGCGCAAAAAGCACACAGCCGTGCATCATACGGAGCTGTCAAGCTACTTTTGCGCGCACAAACGCCACATTTTTTTGCGCGCGCAAAACGCACATGCTTGTGTGAATCCGGCCTTAGAGTGTAATGCTTGTTTTTAGCCATTTTTTTTGTCAACAATTTTTGGTAAGTGTGACCCAATCACGGCCCAGAACAGATGCGGCGAACTGTCAAAAAAGGGTCCAGTAAGCCAATACACCTCACTACTTTTCGCTCAATGACACTATAAGAGCACGGGTGAAATTTGGCCTTACACTAGTGATTTTGATTGACCAAAACCATATTTAGAGAATTGTCTTTTTTTTTTTTTCATGCACCGAACGATCATATTTGAGAACGACTAATGCCCAAAATCAGCCTGGGACTTGATCTGACGTGTTGGATTCTTTTGGTTGTGATGAGTCATTGAGACAGAAAAGAAACCCTTAATTTTGTATGACTAATGATATGTAAAAAAACATGTGACAACAAATTTTGTTATGAAATGAGCGTTCGATAAAATCCACTGGGGGGCTTGTGGACCAATGTCTCCTTGTTAATTTCTATACGTTTTCCTGGCTGTGAAAGATTTCACACATTTCAATTGCCATAGTTTTGAAACGTTGTTGCGCGTCTGTTACTGTCATCTGTTTGGCCAATCAACTATGGATGAGAAAATGGCGACCTTTAAGTCGTTTAAAATGACGATATATGCTTTATAATTGTTCTTAATTTTCATTTACCAAAGTCTATATTCAAGTGCAATGGGGCATTAACTACTCATAAAATAAGGGGTTTGTCGCCCCATATGTATTTCACATACCCAAAGATCATGTAGACTAAATTTCCACACTAATGGCTTACAGGATTGGATTCCATCAGCAGGAGGCAGGTACCATTATGCTTTCTCATTCCTCCTAAATAGCACGTGTGGATGTAAACCTTGAGGCCAGCTATACACATTAGTTGTTGGCCAAATACCTCTCCCTCCCCCAAATTAACATGCACGTTTATTTTAGTAAAGCTCTCACCTTGGGGAACAAAGATTGAAATCCAACATGTCCAATCCACTTTCCCCTAAATTTGCCATTGTAATCATACACAGATTCAAGTGTGAAATCTGCAACATACTCTAATATATGTGAGAATATTATTTTTTTTCCGGATGGGAATGAGTAGTTGTAACACACCATTCACTTGAATTGCACTGTAATAATGTTCTGTGTGGGATCCACTGTGTTTAAATACACCCAAAAAGATTACACAAATAGTTTCTGTATTGTAATATTACGACTTTCTTGTCAAACTTTGAAGTATGGTCATTAGGAGAGTGGACAGGTACCCATGCTGTTGGATTTAACCCCTCTCTGCCCTATGACATATTTACGTAATGAGAACTATACGGTTCATGTGACATTATGTAAATGTACGTCATAGCGATGCCACAGGTACAGGAGCCCTGCTTGCGGTGAAAAGGCTAACACTAACCCCCATTATTACCCCGGTACCCACCGGTGCCAGGAAGAGCTAGGTACGATCCAGTACCTGACCATTTGTCGTGATGGTCGGGCACTGGGGTGACCGCAGGCTGGTATTATTAGGCTGGGAAAGGCCAAAACCAGTGACCCTTCCCACCCAGGTAATGCTAGCCTGCTGCTGCTGTGTTGTATCTGGCTGGTTATGAAAAATGGACAGCACGATGTGGGGTTCCCCCATTTTTATAACCAGCTAGATACAACATAGCAGCAGCAGCCTAGCGTTACCAGGGTGGGAAGGGTCACAGTTTTTGGCCTTTGCCAGCCTAATAATACCAGACTGCGGCCACCGCAGTGCCCCTCTTGTCACTACAGATGGTCGGGTACTAGATCATACCCGGCTCTTCCTGGTGGTGCTGGGTACCAGGGTAATAACGTGGATTAGTGTTAACCTCTTCATGTCTAACATTAATGTAGTTTTTTTCAAATTATTTAAAAAACAAACAAATAAGATACAACAGCAGCAGCAGCAGGCTAGCATTACCAAGGTGGGAAGGCCCACAGTTTTTGGCCTTTCCCAGCCTAATAGTACCGGCCTGCCGCCACCACAGTGCCCGACCATCACTACAGATGGTCGGGTACTGGATACCTCTGCACCGCCTAACACTAAGCACCACCTTAGTAATGGACGCTGTCAATCAGCCAGCAGCCATTTCTAGGGTGGTAGTAATAAAAGTTTCGAAGAAAATACAAAGACATTGAAAAAATATTTTATTTAAATAAAACCCCCCCACACAACCCTCATTAACCATTTTATTGAAAATAAAAATAAAAATCAGTCATCGAATCCGACGTAGTCCATCGACCGAACCTGTACAAAAACACACAAAAAAAACATTAGTAACACATGTGGTAGGCTTAGATACAGGGCCCATGTGTAATATTGTCTGATAGACCATGTATCTAATCCTACCACAAGGTAGGTAAGGGTGGTAAGCTTAGATACAGAGCCCATCAGACATGGGCCATGTATCTAAGAATACCACATGGTAGGCTTAAAAAGGAGAGATAGAAGCAGCACTCAAAAAAACTCTGGTTTATTCATCCAGCATACACTGCAACGTTTCACCTTCTCTATGAAGGCTTTTTCAAGTCAGGTGTGTTAAAGCATACACGTGTATATATAGGGGGCAAAGCCCAGACAATCAGTGTTACAAATCAGTACATAATTAATAAAAAATATAAAAATACATAAATATTATAAATATAAAGTGACAAGTGAAACAAAATTCAGATAGTGAACATGAGTTATGACATGATGCAATAATGCAAACAGATGATGCAACATGGCTAACATATAAAAATTGATCTTTATAATTGATTAAACCAACACAGTGTAATTGATTAAAAATGAGATCAGCTGGCACTCACCGATCTATGAAAGGAAAAAAGGTAATCATGAGACTCATATGTAACGCACGTAATCGTCCATAGTCATCCAAACTGGCGTTAAACAAACCATACTGCGCATGCCCGCAGGGAGCGCATAGATTGGATAAACTGAACGTCAAATCAAATAACGTCAAGGAAACATGGAGCAGCAGAACCTCAAGTATGTCTCGCGAGATTCAACTATAGAGGCGTCATCACTTGTTTGGTATTCAAAACCGCCATCTTTAAAGAGGGAATATCGCAATCCCAGCCAGGTAAATCCATAGTTTAACCATAACCTATTTTTGTTACATAAAAGAGGATAGTTATCTCAAAAGGGAAATTTATAAGATCCAACATGTCATTCCAACAAGAGGGAAAACGGTCCGTTCGCATTTACGAAAACAAGGTCATTTAGGCAATTTTCGTTCAGGCACTTACAAGGTATTCAACATCCCGGTACAGATTACATCTCTCATTATCCATAAGAGAGTAACCTGTCTCCAGTCACCACATAGACCTCCAGCGGATATATCATCCCCAAGAGGTTTTATAGTGGGTACTAGCCAAGAGGCGAATAAACCTAATTGACTCCATCAGAGCGAGTCATATTCTAATGACTATTATTATTAAAAAAGTTTATTAGTGCCATCACTGCTGCCAAACGAGACGCCACCGACCTCATAGTGGATACACATACAGGATCAGAATTAGTCAGATTTATAATATAGAAAAAATGGACAGATTAATCCAAGGGTATTATTCATACTCATGTGGTACCGCTGCACCACATGACCAATAGAAAATTCAAAAAAATTACATTCATTATATAATTTTATCAACATAAATGCAGTCTAGAAGAACAACAGTCACATGAGTCCAACGATTCCTTCTTCCGATCGTGTGATTCCAATAACAATTATGAAGTAGTCCTTAAAAAAGAAGAAAAAAGGAGAATGTCACTATACAGTCACCTTGGCATATATAATCAAAATATTAACACACATATTATATTCCAAATACCAGCCATGTATGTGTCAACAGGATTTATTGGAAGAAATACAGGCCAAAAGAGCAAATCCAGATGTATTAATGTATACAAAAATAACATACCTCCGTTGTCCAAATGAATTTAAGTGAGCCTAACACTAACCTTATCTATATACATTGAGCGGATAATCCACATTCAGACCATAAGGATGTAAGGAATTAAGTTTTGTAATCCACTGTATTTCACGTTGTTTTAAAATCAGTTCCCTGTTACCTCCCCGTTTTAATGGGGAAACCCCATCAATTATGGTAAATTTAAGTTGCTGCACTGTGTGTCCAGTTTCAGCAAAATGTCGTGCTACGGGCAATTCCACCTTTTTGGTCCTTATACTAGATTTATGATTGTTCAATCTCAAACGACATTCTGTCGTAGTCTCACCCACATAGATTAAATCACATGGGCACTGTAGTATGTATATTACATATTCACTTCTACATGTGTAGAAGGAATTAATGTTATAGATTTTATGTGTCTTGGGGTGGGTGTAGACATCCCCCTTAATCATGAGGGGACAGTTGTCACAGGAAAGAAGGGAAACATCCCTTGCGTGTCCTGCAAGCCTGTCCGCCATGTATACTGCCAACATCTGTTCTGACCAATTTGTCTTTCAAATTACGACATCTTTTGTAGGAAAATAGAGGAGGGGAACAAAATTCTGAAACCTTATCATAAAAGTTTCCCAAAACGTGCCAATGTTTTCTAATGATTCCTGCAACATTAGCGCTCCCAGTGCTAAAAGTAGATACCATCGGGAGTCTTTTATCCTTAGTTGTTCTGTCTCTTTTCTCACTCAAAACTTCCCTATCCAATTGTTGTACCCTATCTAGATGTATTTTAACAATCTTTTTCGGATAACCCCTGTTTAAAAACTTATGCATCATCTCATTTAGTCTGGTATCCAGATCATTTGGGTCATCCACTATAGTGGATATAAAGACGTTATAAAGTGGATATAAAGACGTTATAAAGATCAATTTTTATATGTTAGCCATGTTGCATCATCTGTTTGCATTATTGCATCATGTCATAACTCATGTTCACTATCTGAATTTTGTTTCACTTGTCACTTTATATTTATAATATTTATGTATTTTTATATTTTTTATTAATTATGTACCGATTTGTAACACTGATTGTCTGGGCTTTGCCCCCTATATATACACGTGTATGCTTTAACACACCTGACTTGAAAAAGCCTTCATAGAGAAGGTGAAACGTTGCAGTGTATGCTGGATGAATAAACCAGAGTTTTTTTGAGTGCTGCTTCTATCTCTCTTTTTTGGATACACGTTTATGCAGGGAGAGGTCACTCCCTGTTTGTAAGCTGAGCACCAGCCTTAACAGGCAAGGAATCACAGTGCTGCTCCTACCCTTGATTTGTCTATACACATGGTAGGCTTAGATACAGGGTCCATGTGTGACACGGTCTGCTAGACCCTGTATCTAAGCTTACCACAAGGCAGGCTTAGATAGAGGACCACAGCAGACAGTAATCTTATACAGTATAAGATTACTGTCTGCTGTGGCCCTGTATCTAAGCCTAACGAGGAAGGCTTAGATACAGGGTCCATGTGTGATACTGTCTGTTAGACCCTGTATCTAAACCACAAGGCAGGCTTAGATACAGGACCCCAGCAAGCAGTACCGTTACACTTACCCTCCTCTTCGCCTCCAGATGCAGCGGACGTCCCGAAACCATCTAGGGCCGTGACATCATCCGTGGCACATAACTTTGTGATGTCATGATGCGAGAATATGTCAGGACTTCCGCTTTGCTCAGGAAGAAAGATGGGTAAGTATGTGTCGTTACTATAGTAACCGAGATCCGTGTATTTCATTACATAGGCCCCAGTTACTATAGTAACTTTTATAGATGCGGTGCGGGCGGACGCGTCGCAATAGGAGACGCGAATGTGGCAGTTGCCGGGCACCGAGGCTTGGGCCTGAAGGCCGGGTGCTAGCGACGCTACTGGTAAGAAGCGGGGCAGGGAGACAATGTCTTTCTGCTCCGCTGCCAGATAAAAGCAGCTCGCTGCCTGGGCCCACCGGAGGATCTCCGGTGGGCCTGTCCGACGCTAGAAACAGCTGTGTAGGAGGCTTAACCCCTAGGCTCGCCAGGACACAAGCGACCGTGTCTGGGAGCCGGGGGTCAGCTAAGCCCAACAGCTGACACTCCACTGTTCCCAGCCAGCAGTCTATCGCCGCTAATTTCGGCAATTAACCCCTTAAATGTGGAGCGAGATAGCAATCTCCACATTTAAGGGGCTCGTAGCAGATCGGCACACAACGTGATCGCGGGGGTGCCGATGGTTGGCATGGCAACCAGAGGCCAGGCAATGGCCTCCGCTTCTGCTATGTACGGAAGCCAATGAGGACCAGCCTCCGGCTGGTCCTGATGGCTATAATACATTACTTTAAAAAAAAAGTGTTCTATAAAAATAAAAAAATAAAAAGTGTAAAAATAAAATGTATCCAGCCTTTTTTCCTATAAGTCATTTGTTATAGGAAAAAAATGAAAACGTTAAAAAAAGTACACAGATTTGGTATCACCGCGTTTGTAACTACCCAAAGTATAATGTTATTTTTCCCGCATGGTGAACACCGCAAATAAAATGTATAAAAATCAATGCCAAATCGCTATTTTTTGGTCACCATCCCTCCCAAAATATATAATAAAAAAGTGATAAAAAAAAAAGTCACATGTACCCCAAAATAGTACAAATAAAAACTACAACCCATCCACAGCTTTGTAGACTGAAAAACAGAAAAAGTTAGTCTCAGAATACGGTGACACAAAAAATTATTATATATTATTTTTTTTTTAAGTAATTTTATTGTGCAAATGCTGCAAAACTTAAAAAACTATATACATATGGTATCGCCGTAATCGTATCGACCCGCAGAATAAAGTAACATTGTCATTTATAGCCCATGGTAAACATTGTAAAAAACAAAACAAAAAAAAAACCGACATTGTCAGAATTGCTTGTTATTGGTCACCTTGCTTGCCAAAAAAATGTATAAAAAAAAAGTGCTACAAAAAAGCTGCATGTACCCCAAAATGGTACCAATGAAAACAGATTGTCCCGCAACAAATATGCCCGTTGGGGGGAAAAAAAAAAAAAGTTCTGGCTCTCAGAGTATGGTGACACAAAATGTGCAAAGTGGTGCACAATCTTATCCGCTTTTGGAACATTTATCAGTGCGACACCGGCCACACATCTATGAATTATTATTTATTTACCGCATTGTTATATCCTTTTATTATACCCTGATGTACTGCTCACAGATTTATCAGGCACAAAGGCGTTTTAGCCGCTGTGCCTTTGACTGTGGCTATAAGGGGTTTAATATTTCCTTGTAGGCTAGGGGAGTGTTTTTTAGTGCTGGCCAATCATTGGCTAAAAGGGGGGCTTATGCTAATCTAGAGGGTTCATAGGGACAGGGCGACTTCCTCCATCCTCTTTTGGCTGTGTTATTTTTTTACAATGGACAGGCAAGAGCTGACTGGCAAGAGCTCACATTTGGTAGGTCCCGCTCCACTCAGCTGGCGTTCGCTTCCTCCGGCACGGGCACTGGGCACTCCCGATCGGCGGCCGTGCGGAGCATGCTAACAGGGACTACAGCGTCGGCCACTTGTAGTGCCGGCGCTGTAGTAGCGTTACCTAGCGCCCCCCTCCCCCTGCTTTTAGATTGCCTACGAGCAGGAATGCTGCTGGAGCTCCCCCTCTTCCCCAGGCAGGACAGGCTGGAGATAGTGGGACATGGTGGGAGCTGTCCCCTCCATTATTTGACGATGACTTCTCTGCGGATGGCACAGAGGAGTTTTTTCCTTGCAATCAGGGTCAATTCCCATTGCGTCCGTCTGGGACTGTTGCCCCAGAGGATGCGGTGTTAGTGCATCCTACTCTGGGGCCCGCATATGTGTTGGCTAATGCCCATTCCACCCCTTCATCCGCTGCATTGCAAGCTTGTGGCAGCCGTCACGGCTCTCGCCGCGGTCGGTCCCGGCGGTCGATATATCGTCGCCATTGGAGTTCTTCATCATCTTCAGGTTCGTCTTCAGGGAGTCATGGTTCCGCTGAGCACGGCGGGCTTCCCTCTCGCTCTCAGTCGGCTGGGCGTCATTGCACAAGGTCAGCCAGGGGGAGCCAAGTGGTGTCGACGGTCGAGCCGGTCGTGGTGCCGATGGTTCCCGCGATACCTGCTCCTCTTCCTCCGACTTAAACGCCTTCGACCGTGGTCCTGGCAGTGCACCTGACCCTGGTGGATAGGACTGCCTGTGTGCATGGAATGTAAATGATCTGATTGTGTGTTATTGTCTGCTGTTCGTTCCCTGTTGGCGGGCAATGCCCCTCCGCTCGCGGAGCCTCAGGTGCCGTCCGTGGTTGTGAAGTTCTCGTCTGAGGCTTCCACCTCCACGTCGACCCCTTCATTACCCGTTTTCAGGGATACATATTTTTGTGGTATTGCCCCCCTGGGGGCGCACCTTTCTGATGATACCAGGGAAAAGATATTTAGAAATGACTATGTTGACATATTTGTCCTTGATTTCAATTGATTCTACTAGATAGGTAGATAGATAAAGAAATAAATAAGTTTTGAGCAGGGGGGTTCGCTGAAACCCAGGGTGGCTAGGACCTTTAACAATTGGATACAGGCCTTTGCTGTTTTGGGTTGTGTGCTGGGCCAGAAGCGTCCGGATTGCGGTTATCAATTGTTTGTGTACATGGATACGATTTTTAGCGCTATCAGATTGCATGGCAGTTCTGCGTGGTGGCAGTATGACGAGGAGTTTCGTCGGCGGCTCGCACTGAAGCCCGACGTGGGCTGGGATAAAAAGGCGACTGATGAATGGTTGCACCTTATGATGTTTCAGAGGCCGTTTCCGTATACCACCCCCTCCTCCGTCACTCTCCCCGGAGCCGGAGTTGGGGGTGGGGGCTTGTGCAAATCCAGGACTTGCAGGCTCTTTAACGAGGGCTATTGTAGGTTCTACGGGTTGTGTAAGTTTAGACGAGAATTCTCCACTTGCGGAGGTGCCCACTCCGCCAGTAGGTGCACTAAGCGTGCCTTGCCCTCAACACGTCCTCTGCATTTTGGTAAGGCAGAGGACTCCGGTTCGTGTCTTAGAGATGCTCCCTGGGTTAGAGCGATACCCCAAGACGGGGGAGGCCACCCTACTAGAGTCGGTTTTTCTTACGTTTTTAATTCCGTTTACCTACAGTGAGTATCCGTTTTTTTCCAATAATTTGAAATCTGCGGCGGAGTTCCCCCTTGTAGTTAGCAAGAAGGTGGCTAAGGAGGTCGAGTTGGGCCGCATGGCGGGCCAATTCTGTGAACCCCCATTTTGCAACCTACAGGTTTCTCCTTTGGGCGTTGTCCCCAAGAAGGAGCCCAGTAAGTTCCGCCTCATTCACCACCTCTCCCACTCTAGGGGTTCCTCGGTTAACGACGGTATAAGCAAGGATTTGGCTGCGGTTTCTTACGTGTTTGATTGGGCAGTTGATTTAGTTTGTAAGGCAGGTCGGGGCGCCCTTTTGGCTGAATCGGATGTTGAATCTGCATTACGCCTGTTACCTATACATGCAGATTTTTTTCACCTGTTAGGTTGCTATTTGGATGGGGCTTTCTACTACGACATGTTTGCCTATGGGTTGCTCCATTTCTTGTTTTTATTTTGAAGTTTTCAGGTCGTTCCTTGAATGGGTGTTGCGTGATGTTGCTGGTTCTACGTTTTATTTGCTGCCGTTTTGGGGTTCATTTGTCTGAGGATAAGACCGAGGGCCCTTGCAGATCGCTCTGTTTTTTAGGTATTGAGATAGATTCTGTGGAAATGGTGTTTCGCTTGCCGGTGCCAAAAGTTAAGATTAGGGAGTTTTTGGATTAGGCTTTGGCCTCACGCAAGTTACAGCTTTGTCAGATACAGTCCTTGTTGGGTGTATTGGTGTTCACGTGCAGGGTTATTCTCATGGGTCGAATTTTGTTTCGAGGCGTTTATCCTTGTCCACTGCCGGGGTTTTGCGGCCCCGCCATATTACTTCTTCCCTTAAGGCGGATTTACGCGTTTGGCATACCTTTTTGGGGGAATACAATAGGCGCAGTTGTTGGCGTACTCCGTCAGTTTCTAATCGTGAACTGGAATTGTTTACTGATGCGTCCGGCGCCCTGGGTTTCAGGGCCATGCTTGGCTCGGTCTGGTGCACTGCCCCCTGGCCCGACGAGTGGCGATCCAGGGATTGGTGTGTTAACCTGACCCTGCTTGAGCTTTTTCCAATTGTGGTGGCGGTCGACCTTTGGGGGGGGCTCCATGTCTAATAGTGCAGTTGTTTTTGGTCTGATAATTTGAGCGTGGTTTTTGCTATTAATAAACTCACTTCTTCCTCAGAGCTGGTGGTGGTGTTGCTACGTCATCTGGTTTTGCAATGTAATATCCAGTTTCTGGCTCGCCACATTCCTGGAGTGTCGAATTGCATTGCTGATTCTCTCTCGTTTCAATTGGCAGGTTTTTCGTTCCCTCTGTCCTCTGGCAGACCCCGAGGGGATCCCCTGCCCGGAGGCATTGTGGAGGCTGCTAGATCAGAATTAGTGCCTTATGTGAGATCATCCCTAGCCCCGTCCACCTGGTCGGATTATGGTAATGCGTGGAATGAGTAGGGGCGGGGTAGCTGGGGATAGGTTGCATTCTGCTACTGATGATGTTCGCTTGTCCATTACATTGGAATACTTGTCGCGTTTGCATGCTCGCAGGGTTTCTGGCCTAGTGGCGCAGCATCGGCTCGTGGACCTTTCATTTTTCTCGAAATTATGGGGCTGGCCGGACGTGACAATCTTTTTTCATTGCTCAAGTTTTGAAGGGTTGGAAAAAATAAATAAATCAGCGATTCGGCAGGAATCTCATCATCCTGTTTAGTTTTTGATGCTTCAGAAATTAATATTTTCCCTCCCACAGGTGTGTTCCTCTCCTTTTGATGTAATGTTGTATTCGGTCGCATTTGTTTTAGCTTTTTTCAGTGCCCTGCGAGTTTCAGAGCTGGGCCCCATGAGCGCATCCCGCTCTGGCGGTTTACTATTAGAGGATTTAGTCCTTTACTATTATTTATTTCAGTTACTTATATAGCGCCAACATATTACGCAGCGCTGTACAGAGGTCCTCTTTAACTCCATTGGGGCTCACAATCTAAATTCCCTATTGGTATGTTTTCATCATCCCACCGTCTTCGCATACGGCGGTCTAAAACTGATGTATTTGGGAGGGGTTGCTGGGTATCTTTACGCCCGGTCCCGGGCGTTACGTCCCCGGTCACCCTTGTTGCTTCATACTTACGGGCTTCTTCCCTCAGCACGCATTTCCTGGCCCATGTTGATGGCAAACCGTTAACGCATTTTCAGTTTTCCTCGGTTTTTAAGAAAGGGTCAGTGCATGCCGGCTTTCCGCCTAAAGACTTTGGTACACATTCATTTAGAATCGAGGCTGCGACTATGGCTAGCGAATCAGGCCAACCGGACGCCGAGGTTAGTCGTATAGGTCGCTGGCGTTCTGACTGCTTTGCTGGTAAAGTTAGACCAGATTTGCTGTTACATTGATTTTCTTTTACAGGTACGCAACAGTCTGTGTGGCTATTGGGACATTCTTTTGTCTTCTGGGCTGAGCGCAGAGCTGGTGGTCTTTCACTTGGTTTCTTGGAGGCGGAGGCTTACTGTTGGGGTTATCGTGGTCTGCAATGGTTGCAGGCGTTACCGGAGGTTGTGGAAATAAGCAGGCACCGGCTGATGCTTACTGTTCTTTTCTTACATATCGGAGGCAATGACTTGTGCACGGTTCGCTTGGGTGAACTGATCGCTCTTACACAGTCTGATCTGGAACGTTTCTCTTCATTCTTCCTAGAAATAGTTTTGGTATGGTCAGAGATCATTCCACGGGTGGTGTGGCACAGGGCCAGGGATGCCACTGCTATTGAGGGGGCAGACGATTATTGAATACCAGAGTTTCCCGGTTTGTTCGTTCCCAGGGTGGGGTGGTTATACGACACAGGAAGCTTGAAGGGGATAACTGGTGTTTACTTCTTCCGGATGGCGTCCACCTCACTGACATTGGGTTCGATATTATTCTTTCCAGGCTTCAGGCCCTGTTTCTGTTGGCTGGGGGTCGGAGAGACGTGTAGGTGGAGGTACACTTTCTCTTTATGGCAGGGGAATGGGTTTGGTTCTTAACCACATGCCCTCAGTTTCAGGCTGGCATGCGGGTTTCGCTTTTTTCATTTGACCTATGCAATATTTATGTTGTAAAGTTAAGGTCAATTATAACAAAAAATAAATATTAATATTTTGATTCTTTAATAAGTTATGAGAAAATAAAAAGCTGTGGCCAACCCCTGAGTCAACCCACTGGAAAAATAAAACAATGTGTCGGGTTATTTTATTTATGGGGTATAAATAAGGTTCTAGTTGTTCCCGCCTACAACAGTCATATATACAGTGATGTACTCCTCTCATTTTACATATGCCCCCACATTATAAACTTAAATACCAGTAAAACCCAAACAGAACAACTACCAATGTAAATCTGTGCTCCAAAAGCCAAATGGCGCTACCTCCCTTCTGAACCCTATAGCGTGCCCAAATAGCAGTTTACATCCGCATATATGGCATCACCATGAACGGGAGAACCCGTTTAACATTTTATGCGGTATTTGTCTTCAGGTGCACAAACTGGGCACAACATATTGTGCCCTAAAATCAGTGGAAAATTGCAGTTTTCACTTTGCACTATCCGCTGCACATTAACCCATTCACGCACCATCACGTAATAGAACGTCATGGTGTGGGGGTGATATTCGGAGCGGGCTCATGTGCTGATGTCAGATGTTTATTACAGCTGACACCCAGTCCTAACGGACAGGAACAGCGATCACGCCGTTACAGAAGCCTGTAAAAATGACAATATACTGCAATACATAAGAATTGTAGTGCATTGTTGTAACGTCTATGGCCGAGAGCTGTCGCTCAGACTTACCCTCTGACAGCTCCGGCCATGGACATCTGTGTTGTCGGCGCCATCTCCCTCCAGGGAGACGCCGGCACCCACTTCCCGGTTCTGGGACTATTTCCCGCAGGGTGCGCGCACCCGCGCGTGCACGGCCTTAAAAGGGCCAGTACGCGTCCAGCTGTCATCACTCAATAATTAGCCCAGAATGCTGCTGGACTATAAAAAGGGCTCTGCCCACTTGATCCTTGCCTGAGTGTTGTTGTCTAGCTAAAGTTTGTCTTGCAAATGGTCTCCCAGTCGTTTCCAGTGTTACCCGTTCCTGCTGCCTGTACCCTGTATCCCGTGCTACTGTGCCATCTACAGTGAAAATCAAGTTGTCTCCCCACTACTGTCTCCATTGCCTAAGGTACCCGTTCTGGACTATAGACATTGTTTTGGTCTTAGTTGGCCAGCTGCTATCCCGCTACGTGGTACGGCCCAGTGGGTCCACACCCCGCGCCAATTGTACCAGCGATCTAATGATAGCTGATTCAAGTCCCCTAGGGGGACTAATAAAATGTGTAGAAAAAAATTTAAATAAAGTTATTAGTAGTGAAAAAAAATAATTTATATATATATTTTAAAAGTTAAAAAAAACAAAAAAACACCTTTTCTCATTTTTCCTCTAAAGTAATGTAAACATTTTTTAGAAAATTGGTATCTTTGCATCTGTAAAAGTCCAAACTATTACAATATACCAATATTTAACTCACACGGTGAACGCCATAAAAAAAATAAAAATGTAAACCGTTAAAAAGTTGCATGTACCAAAAAAATGGTACCTATAAAAACTACAACTCGTCTCTCAAAAAATAAGCCCTCACACCCCTCAATTTACCCCAAAAAAAAAAGTTATGGCTCTCAGAATGTGGTGAAACATTATTTATTTTTTTTTAACAAATAGTTTTTTTCCTTTGTAAAAGTAGTAAAATATAAAAAAAAAACCTACATAAATTTGGTATCACTGTAATCGTATTAAGCTGCAGAATAAAGTGTAATTTCTACTCACCGTAAATTCTCTTTCCTTTAGTCCTAGCAGCAGCACCCATGGGGATATTCTATAGTCCTAGAACATAGGACAGGTGGTATAAATTTATTTGAATTGGCTACCCTATAAGAGCTAGTCTCACAGCTGGTCACATCATGTATTTAGAACAGTAAAAGAAAAAAAAAAAACACACCGACTCAAGGTCTACTGAATTAAACATAGATATTTTATTGGGGGGGGGGGGGGGAAGCAGTGCTGCTTTTAGGTCTAAAAGGAAAGAGAATTTACGGTGAGTAGAAATTACACTTTCCTTGACGTCCTAATTAGAAGCACCCATGGGGATCTAGCACGTAACCATTTTAGGGTGGGTCCTCTTGAATTGCGGACAAAATGACCGCTTGACCAAAAGCCATTTCTCCATCTCTTCTGATGTCTAGCTCATAATGTTTTACAAACGTATGTGGAGAGGTCTACAAGGCTGTTCTGCAAATCTGATCGATTGGAATGCAATTTTTCTCTGACCATAACGTGGATACGGCTCTAGTAGAGTGAGCTCTGACTCTCTGTGGAGAGTCTGTAAACCAGCCTGCGTGTAGCAGATAGTAATCACCTCCCTTATCCATCTGGACAGGGATGACTTAGATGATTTTTGGCCCTTATGATGATCAGATACTCTAAACTCTTTGGTTCGATGAATATATGTTTTTAAGGCTCCACCGGCATCTAATGAGTGCAGTTTCCATTCTTCTCCTGATGATGGCTCTGGACAGAACACGGGTAACTCAATCTGTTGGTTAATGTTTTGAAATGAAGGCACTTTTGGGGTGAAATAAGGTAATGTCCTCATCAGGACACGGTCCTGAAGAAAAAGTAGATAAGGCTCAGCCAATCCAAGAGCCTGTATGTCACTGACCCTCTTGGCTGTTGTTATAGCTACTAGAAAACAGACTTTTAGCGATAGATATTTCAATGTCACCGACTGCAAGAGCTCAAACGGGGGTTCACAGGTGATTGAGCACCACACATAAATCCCACTTAGGGACTGGATCAGTTACTGTTGGTCTGATCTTCTGGACTGCTTTAACGAATCTCTGGATGAGTGGTTCAGATGATAGTTTCTTGCCTAAGAAGGCTGATATTTGTACTTTAATTGTGCCTGGCTTGAGCCCTTTGTCAAAACCCTCCTGTAGGAAATCCAATATGTTCTGGATGGATGGGGAGGAGAAGCAAAGTTGGTGGTCCTTGCACCATTTCAGAAATGCCAACCTAATCCTGCCATAGGTCTTGTAGGTCGCAACCCCTCTAGATTGTAAGAGGGTGTTGATGACTGTCTCTGACAGTCCTGAGTTGGCTAAAAGGGAGCGATCAACCTCCATGCTGTCAACTGGAGATGGTTTAGGTGGGGACAATAGCGATTTCCTTGTGTCACAAGGGATGGAATCTGAGGCAGGACCCCGAAGACTCCCTTACTCATTGACAAGAGTAGGGAGAACCACACTTTTTTCCCCCAGAAAGGGCAGATGGCAATTGTCGAGACTTGTTCCCGTTTGAACTTCTGTAAGACCTTTTGGATCATCGGGATGGGCGGGAATATGTACGCCAAGTGGAACTTCCATGGTATGGGTGGAGCGTCTATGACCCACGGCTTGTCTGTTCTGAACAGGAAGCAAAATAGATCCACCTTCGCGATCTCTCGTGTGGCCATCAGGTCAATTCTGACCCCAGAATTCTACTATCTGATTGTAGACTTGTTGGTTTAGAGACCATTCTCCTGGTAACGGAAGGTTGCGGCTCAGCCTGTCTGCTATAATGTTGAGGGTCCCTTTTATATGCACAGCTATCAGCTGTTGAGCTTAAACTTCCACCCTCGATATGATCGGTGCCACTTCTATAAGAAGGGCTATGGATCGTGTGCCTCCCTGGTGGTTCAAGTAGGAAACTGTGGTCGTATTGTCGGAGCGAAGTCTGATCGCTTTCCCCTGGACGACCATTTGTCCTGCCGTATGAGCTCCCCAACCTGAGCTGGACGCGTCTGTCGAAATGAAGACCCACGACTGGAGGGCAAAGGATCCGCCGTTTTTTAGACAAAACCACCATCTTAGGGAGGCTCCTGTGTCTCTGGAAATAATCACTGTATTGTCCAGAGTTTTTATGTCTCGGTTCCAAACCTGCAGGATTTCCTGCTGCAGAGGTCGCATGTGCCATTTCGCCCACTCAATAGCCTCGCTGGCCAATGTCATCAGACCCAGAACTTTCATCATCAGACGAATTGATACTGATCTGGCGGAGATGCCGTGTGGCCTCCTTTATAAGACACCGTCTTTCTGGTGGAAGGTAGATCATCTGTCGAGTATTCAAGAGAAACCCCAGGAACTGTTTTTCCTGCGATGGCTGAATGTGGGATTTTTCCCCATTGATGAGCCATCCCAATGCTTGAATCTCTGACAGCACGATTTGTAGATGAGCATTGAGGACTACCTCTGAATTGGCATTTATCAGCCAGTCCAGCTAGGGTATTATGGAAATACCTTTCCTCCTGAAACTGGCTACCACTGCAACCATGACCTTGGTGAACACGTAGGGGGCCGACGATATCCAGAAGGGCGGAGACGTGAAATTGTAGATGTACCAACTCTCTCTGTATCCAGATGGCAATTCCCAGGAATTTCCTGTATCTTGGATGAATCGGTAGGTGGAGATACGCATCTTTTAGGCCTATTGTGGCGAGAAAATCCCCTTTGTCCAGTAGAGAGAGTACCGAACAGATGGTATCCATACGGAATTTTGTTCTGCGTATAAATTTGTTTAGATATCTGAGATCTATTATTGTTCTCAATTTTCCCGCTTGCTTTGGAACTAAGAATACTCTTGAGTAAACTCCTTTCTGGAGTTCCGCAGTGGGAACCTTTTCTAGAGCTTTCATATCTATAAACTCTAGAATAGCCCACTCTAGGAGAGACTGTTTGGTATTGGCAAAATTTGAAGTGGCAAGGAATCTGTCTGGGGGGTGCGATATGAACTTATTTTGTAGCCATTTTTTACTATGTCAAGCACCCAAAAGGTCCTTTATAGACCTTTCCCATTGGGGGTAGAAGGATGACGATCTTCCTCCGTCAGGTACGTCTCTGGCGTCAGAAATCCAGTTTCCTGCAAGGGGCTGGATGGTTTCTTCCCCTACCTCTCTGACGTCTATAGCCGCCTCGCTGGGAGTATTGTATACTGTTGAGGAGGAATGTTCCCCTCTATCTTGTCTCCCTCCCCAGCTTTGACCTCTAGACTGGCCACGAAAGGAGGCTCTCCATTTACGTTTCCCTGACAGAGGGAGAGATTTACCTTGTTTGTCAGATAGATTCTCCAATAGGGAATCCAATTCTGCTCCAAGCAGCCTACTAGGCTGAAACTCCATTGAGCAAAGTGCATTCTTAGAGTGAACATCTACCCCCCATGGTTTTATCCAGAGGGATCTCCCACCAGCTGATGATGGGACCATTGCGCGGGCTGCAAATCTGGACTGCTGGACCATGGCATCGCAAAGAAAATCTGAGGCTAACGAGACATTTAAAACTTTTTAGAATGTTGTCTCGTGGAACACCATTGTCTAGGTCTTCCTCCATCTGGAGGAGCCATGACTTCATATTCTTTGCGATATTAGAAGAGGCTAATGCCACCTTTCCTTGAGCTGTGGCCATTAGGTACCCTCTTCTTAAAACGCTATAGATTCTGCGGTCCATAGGATCATGAAAATTTGAACAGTCTTCACTGGGGACCACTGTAATCTAGAGTCTTGCAATCGCAACATCAACTTTAGGGAGTTTCCCCCCCCCCCCCCATTCCTTATCCTCTTTTTTGTCAATGACTAACATTGTTTTAAACCTTTTATGTAGAATGGGACCCTTGTCTGGGGACATCCTTTCATTGACCATTAATTTCTTGGTGATGGAGTCAACTTTGAATGCCCTAACTTTTTTGGGCAATCCATCTTCCCCAATTTCATCATATCGCACCCGTTCATCTGAACGGATGGCTTTAAGGTGTCTGGACATCTTTTCTATAGGGAAGAGATTTATTTCCTGGTCATCGTCACTTTCGGATGGGGAAGTGTTAACTTCATCGATGACCCTGAAACCATCCACAATGTCTGACTCCCTAGGGGATGACACACCTTCCTTTAATGGTCTGGGTCTGTGATGGGATGGAGATGATTCTACTGATTTTTCCCTCTCATTGGAGAAGGATTCCTTAAATTCAGAGATAGAGTCATGCACAAAATCTTTCATCCATAATACATTTCTTTATTGGACATGGTTTGGTCTTCTATGGGAAATTAGTTGGATCAGCAATCAGTACAGAAAAAATATTCGCTACCATCTGGCAGCGGAATATCATATGCCCTGCAGGACAAATGCCTGCGTTTTCCAGCAGATTTCCTCACGGATCCTCTCTCCCCAGAGCCTTAGCTAGACATCTGTGGATAGAGAATGTTCAGACAACTATTGGAAAGGAATTGTGCTTCAGCAAAGATTCTAAGACAGGATAACTGTACCTTTGCGATTCTCTGTAATACCAGGATCAGCCAGGACAAGCGGTCATATTTGAACGTCCCTGGCCGATTTAAATAATGCCCCCTAGTCTTCCTTCTCGGCGGCTGACCAATCAGTGGCCAAGAATAAGCGCATGCGCGGTTGCTCCGGCATCTGAGTGATAGTCCGGCTACAAGAAAATGGCTTGCTCGGATGTCACCAGACCCGGACACACAGCTGGACAATGCGCTGACTGCGGTAGGTTAATCTGATCTCTCCTCCAAGAAAAGAGAAAAAGAAACCCAACAACAAACATACACCTACGCATAGCCCTGAATCCGACTACCGGACCATGCCTGAGTGTCAGCAATAAAACAGGAAGAAGATAGGCTATAAATAAATAAAAAAAATATACTTCCCAGCTCTGCTGACACCACCTGTCCTTTCAGAGAAAGGACAGGAGAAAAAAAAAAACACAATGTAACCAGCTGTGAGACTAGCTCTTATAGGGTAGCCAATTAATTCAAATAAATTGATACCACCTGTCCTATATTCTAGGAGGATAGAATATCCCCATGGGTGCTGCTGCTGAGGACGTCGAGGAAGGTTAAGTTGTCGTTTTTACCGCATGGTGAAAGCTGTGAAAACCAAACTCAAAACAATGGAGGAATCAGTTTTTTCCCGTTTCAGCACGCAAATTATTTTTTCCAGTTTCCCAGTATATTATATCGAATTTTAAATGGTGTCAATAGAAACTACAACTCCTCTCGCAAAAAATAAACCCTCACACCACTATTGACGAAAAAATTAAAATAAAAAAAAAAGTTATGGCTCTTGGAAGCAAAAGCAAAAAATGCAAAAAATGGCTCAGTTCTGAAAGGGTAAATTAATTTCTAATGAAAAACACTGGTGGCGTCAAAATGCTCACTACACCCCTTAAAATACCTTAAGGGGTGTAGTTTCCAAAATAGGGGTTTGTTTTACTATTTGACCTCAGCGCCCTGCAATTGTGGGCCAATGCTGTGAAAATAACCAAAATAAGCCTCAAATGCGCACGTTGCTATTCACTTTTGAGTCCTGTCATATATCAGGCAAATGATAAACACCTTGAGGGGTGCAGTTTCCAAAATAGAGTCACTCATGGGTACTCTGGTAACTCAGGGACTTTGCAAATGCGACATTGGGACCCAAAAATCAATCTAGCATGATCTGCATGCCAAACAGCGCCTTACTGATCCCTGCTGTATGTCCAAACAGCAGTTTATGACCACATGTGGGGTATTGCCGTACTCGGGAGAAATTGCTTTACAAATGGGGTGCTTTTTCTCTTTTATCCCTTGTGAAAATGAAAAAACAAATCTAAATTTTTATGGAAAAAATTTTGATATTCATTTTCACGGCCTAATTCTAATAAATTCTGCAAAATACCTTTGGGGTCTAAATGCTCTCGATAACCCTAGATTTATTGAGCAGTGTATTTTCCCAAATGAGGTCACTTTTGGGGTGTTTCCACTGTTTGGTTCCTTAGGGGCTTTGCAAATACGACATGACATCCGAAAACCATTCTAGCAAAATTTGAGCTCCAAAACCCAAATAGTGCTCCTTCCATTGTAAGCCCTACCGTATGTCCAAACAGCAGTTTATTACCACATATGGGGTATTGCAGTGCTCAGAAGGGCTTGCTTTACAAATGTTGGGGGTGCTTTTTTTCCTTTATCTATTGTGAAAATGGAGAATTTTGTCCTAAAACTAAATTTTCTTAGAAAATAACTTTCATGGTAATTCCGTGATGAGGAGAAATTGCTTTAAATTGATCTATAAATTCCTTGAGGGGTGTCGTTTGCCAAATGGAGTCATTTTGGGGGTGTTTCCACGGTTTTGGCCCCACAAGACCTCTACAAACCTGACATGGTGCCTAAAATATATTGTAATAAAAAGGAAGCCTCAAAATCCACTAGGTAGTCCTTTGCTTCTGAGGCCTGTGTTTCAGTTTATTACCACACTAGGGCCACACGTGGGATATTTCTAAAAACTGCAGCATCTGGGCAATAAATATGGAGTTGCGCTTCTCTGGTAAAACCTTCTATGCTACATAAAAAAAATAGATTTTCCAAAACAAAATAAAAATGAAATTAAATTTCACCTCCACTTTGCTTTAATTCCTGTGAAACGCCTAAATGGTTAATATATAAGGCTCTCAAAGTCATTTCAGAACTGAACTGGTCCCTAAAAAAAAATAGGTCTTGGAAACTTTCTTGAAGATGTGAGACATTGCTGCTAAAGTTCTAAGCCTTGTAATGTCCTAAAAAAATAAAGGGATGTTCAAAAAACGATGGCAACATAAAGTAGACTTATGGGAAATGTTAACTAATAACAATTTTGTGTGGTATTACTATCTGTTTTACAAGCAGATATTAAAATGTAGAAAAATCCTAATTTGTGCAATTTTTTTCTAAATTTGTGTTTTTCACAATTACTGAATTTAAAATCGACCTAACAAAGTACAATATGTCACGAGAAAACAATCTCAGAATCGCTTAGATAAGTAAAAGCATTCCAAAGTTATTACCACATAAATTAAAACTTGAGATTTGAAAAAAAAATGGTCTGTCCACCAGGCCAAAACAGGCTGGGTCCTGAAGGGGTTAACTGAGGGACAGCCAAGCTCTGCTACAAAGGTGGGGTTGTGGAAGACGGTAGACCTGTGACTTGAAACTATGTCAAGACTGAGCACAACAAGAAGACAAGGCAGTTATACTGCATCAGCAAAGTCTCTTCTAGGAAAAGCTTTCAAAGCAGACTGGGGTTTGAAGATGTGCCGTTCAAGCTCTTTTGAAGAAGCACAAAGAAACGGGCAACGTCGAGGACGGTAGACGCAGTGGTCGGCAAAGGAAACTTAGAGCAGCAGATCAAAGACACATCATGCCTACATCCCTTCAAAATCAGATGTCCAGTAGTGCCATCAGCTCAGAACTGGCAGAAACAAGTGGGAGCCAGGTACACCAATCTACTGTTCGGAAGAAGCATGGCCAGAAATAGTCTTCATGGAAGAAAAAAGCCATACCGTCGATGTGGAAACAAGGTCAAGCGACTCAACTACGCACGAAAACATAGGAATTGGGGTGCAAAACAATGGCAGAAGGTGCTCTGGACTGATGAGTCAAAATTTGAAAAATCTGGCTGTAGCAGAAGGCAGTTTGTTTGCCGAAGGGCTGAAGAGCGGTACAACTATGAGCGTCTCCAGGCAGCAATAAAGCATGCTCGAAATTCCTTGCAAGTTTGGGGCTGCATTTCAGCAAATGGAGTTGGGATTTTGGGCAGGATTAATGGTGTCCTCGGTGCTGAAAAATACAGGCAGATACTTACCCATTATGCAATACCATCAGGGAGGCATCTGATTGGCTCAAAATTTATTCTGCAGCAGGACAAGGACCCCAAAAATACAGCCAATGTCATTAATCTTCAGTGTAAAGAAGAACAGGAGCCCTGGAAGTGATGACATGGCCCCGATAGAGTCCTTATCTTATCATCAAGTCAGTCTGGGATTACATGAAGGGACCGAAGCACAAGGAAGCCTACAGCCACAGAAGATATCTGCGGTTAGTTCTCAAAGATGTTTGGAACAACCTCCCTGTGGAGTTCCTTAAAAAACGGTGTGCAAGTGAACCTAGAAGAATTTATACTGTTTTGAAGGCAAAGGGTGGTCACACCAAATATTTGATTCAGATTTCTCTTCTGTTCATTCATTTTTTTATTTTATTTTTATCAACTAACAAAATGCAAACTATTAACATTTCTATTTGTGAAAGCTTTCTTATTTTGCAGCATTTTTTTTCACAACTGCCTAAAACTTTTGCACAGTACTCTTATGTGGCTGTAAGGCTCCATTCACATCGCGTTTGTGCCATCCGCTGAGTGTATACGTTTATAAACACTAAAAAAAAAAAAAAAAAAGTATTGAAAACGTATAGCTCGGCGTATAGACTATAATGGGTCAAATAGTCCAAAATAGCATCAGTTTGGTCTATGTTGGTCACTTTACATTGGGATACGTTTTTGTTTTTTTAAAGTACCGAAAGCATAGTTTGATACGCTATTCTGTACTTCATGAAAAGGTATACGAGCCATATTAAACCAGCAATATCAAGTGGTAGAGGGTGAAAAAAAATCATTTCTATAGAACCTATAATGGTCTTCTTAGTCGGCTCTGTAGCTTTAGTATTCCCACAACGTATGCTAATGAGCACAAGAGTCATATCTTCGTTCCTCAAGTTTTTCCGAGTTTACCCCGCCTCCTTACTTTTGATGGACAGCTCCTCGCCTTCCTCCAGCACACAAAATCCTGCGCTTGTGCATTGATGTCCTTTTTTGGGGTGTGCGCACAAAGGGACACCGGATTATTACGATAAAAGGCGCAAAATGTTTGCAGACCGTTTATTTACAGTCGGAGGAAAAGTTTAGGAGAGGGGATAAGGGCAATGAACTTTTGATAGCAGCGGCCAGTGAGGGGTGGGTAAAGTTCAATAGGTGAAATGCTGGTGACAGGTTCCCTTTAAGGGTAATAAACCTCTTGGTTTCATGTCCAAACTAGGTCGAAGAGCCAACTATCTTGTGTTGCTGTCATGGAGGATGAATTGAGAAAACATGATATTTTCTATCAATATCTTACTAAATATAAAAAAAAAGTCCAAATTGTGAAGAAAAACAAACAAACGATCAGTCCTGATGGCAGGCGCTCAATAAATTCAACCAAAGTCCCAGTCAGGACAAGATATCAAATTGGAGTAAAACATTTTAAAGGACATACAGTGAAGGAAATAAGTATTTGATCCCTTGCTGATTTTGTAAGTTTGCCCACTGTCAAAGACATGACCAGTCTATAATTTTTAGGCTAGGTTAATTTTACCAGTGAGAGATAGATTATATTAAAAAAAATAAAAAAATGAAAATCACATTGTCAAAATTATATATATTTATTTGCATTGTGCACAGAGAAATAAGTATTTGATCCCTTTGGCAAACAAGACTGGCAAAATCCTTGTTGGCATGCACAGCAGTCAGACGTTTTTTGTAGTTGAGGATGAGGTTTGCACACGTTAGATGGAATTTTTGCCCACTCCTCTTTGCAGATCATCTGTAAATCATTAAGATTTCGAGGCTGTCGCTTGGCAACTCGGATCTTCAGCTCCCTCCATAAGTTTTCATTGGGATTAAGGTCTGGAGACTGGCTAGGCCACTCCATGACCTTAATGTGCTTCTTTTTGAGCCACTCCTTTGTTGCCTTGGCTGTATGTTTCGGCTCATTATCGTGCTGGAAGAGCCAGCCACGAGCCATTTTTAATGTCCTAGTGGAGGGAAGGAGGTTGTCACTCAGGATTTGATGGTACATGGCTCCATCCATTCTCCCATTGATGCGGTGAAGTAGTCATGTGCCCTTAGCAGAGAAACACCCCCAAAACATAATGTTTACACCTCCATGCTTGACAGTGTTCTTTGGGTCATAGGCAGCATTTCTCTTCCTCCAAACACGGCGAGTTGAGTTAATGCCAAAGAGCTCAATTTTAGTCTCATCTGACCACAGCACCTTCTCCCAATCACTCTCAGAATCATCCAGATGTTCATTTGCAAACTTCAGACGGGCCTGTACATGTGCCTTCTTGAGCAGGGGGACCTTGCGGGCACTGCAGGATTTTAATCCATTACGGCGTAATGTGTTACCAATGGTTTTCTTGGTGACTGTGGTCCCAGCTGCCTTGAGATCATTAACAAGTTCCCCCCGTGTAGTTTCTGGATGAGCTCTCACCTTCCTCAGGATCAAGGATATCCCACGAGGTGAGATTTTGCATGGAGCCCCAGATCGATGTTGATTGACAGTCATTTTGTATGTCTTCCATTTTCTTACTATTGCACCAACAGTTGTCTCCTTCTCACCCAGCGTCTTACTTATGGGTTTGTAGCCCATTCCAGCCTTGTGCAGGTCTATGATCTTGTCCCTGACATCCTTAGAAAGCTCTTTAGTCTTGCCCATGTTGTAGAGGTTAGAGTCAGACTGATTAATTGAGTCTGTGGACAGGAGTCTTTTATGCAAGTGACCATGTAAGACAGCTGTCTTTAATGCAGGCACCAAGTTGATTTGGAGCGTGTAACTGGTCTGGAGGAGGCTGAACTCTTAATGGTTGGTAGGGGATCAAATACTTATTTCCCTGTGCACAATGCAAATAAATATATATAAAATTTTGACTGTGATTTTCTTTTTTTTTTTTTTATATAATCTATCTCTAACTGGTAAAATTAACCTAGCCTAAAAAGTCTAGACTGCTCATGTCTTTGACAGTGGGCAAACTTACAAAATCAGCAAGGGATCAAATACTTATTTCCTTCACTGTACATGATAGAACAATATATGTCATAAAATCAGAATAAAAGCTACGCGTTTCCACCCTGATCCAGGGTCTTCCTTAGGCTTGAAAAAAGTACACGCAGTACAACTCTTAGGGTATATGTTCACACATCGCAGATTTGCTTATTGCAAACCAACATGCATTTACAAGAGGATCCCTGGGCGTTCAATAAGGCTAATCTGCAGCTTTTTTGTGCCGAATCCGCAAGAGTGAACACGCTAATTCTTCTCGCAGATTATTTTTTTCAGTGTCAGACAAAAATCTGAGCAGATTTTTTCCAAAGCATGTGAACCAGGTTGTTAGCAGACTTCATGGGAATTTTGGCACTGAATCTGCGCCAAAATCCTCGGTAAATCCGATACCTGACAAAGCTGAACATATTTTTCCAATATTTTAAAAACTTACAATATACACTCCAATGTTTATAATCCAGGAAAATAAAACAAATTAAAAGAAAAGACGTGGAAAACTGGAAAAAAAAGAAAAAAGTTTTATAGAAATAATTTAAGAGAAACATTAACAATACATCTGTAATATGAAATATAAAAAGTCCAACTTCGATTCTTAGCTCTCATTGATAATAGCACCTTTAGAATAACCCATATTCAGTCTCACAAATTGCTCTCTAAAACTTTCACTTTGCACTGAACACACGATAGGTGGTCTGGTATCATGTCCAAAGGGTTCCATTTCAAGAGGCAGGTCATTGACTACTCGGCCTTCTTGATCTGGTTGTGTCATACAGTCAAAACACGGCAAATGACTATGCACTAGACCACCACTTATTGAATTGTTGGGAGTTTCTGTTTGTCTCAGTAAGGGTTTTCTTCCGGTGTGCTTAATTTCTAACTTATATCTTTTAATTTCAAGACTTGTACTTTCTTCCTGGCTAGAATCCAATACAAAGCTATAGTTCTTATGTGTTTTATTGCCTGTTTGAAGCACAATTTCATTTGCTTGGTTGCTAGGTATAGACTTTTCGGAACTCCTTGATTTGCGACCAGAATTTGGCTGTTTCCTCTTCTTTTTGTCTTGACTTTCAAATAATAATCTCTTCTGTTCCACTTTACATAAGCGAAGATTTCTGAACAAAACATAAGATCCTTATTTTAATAACTTCATATAAACATGAATGGTGGACATAATACATTTGCTGCACATGAGAAATAATTAGGGTCACCATTTGTATTATTATGAAGATAAAATGTAAAAACAACACTTTTGAAGGTATTGTGAACATATATATTTATAGCACTGGTACCCAACTGAAAGCACTCATATGCCTGATGTGTTGCCCCAGGCTTAAGTGTAAGGCAAATTCATATGGTGCCTTCCACAGTATAATGGTCAAGCAGGAGTGCTCTTCCCAACCATTAAAACCTACTCTGTTTTCTCCTCTGGGGACACCACAATATGTTGCGGTATATAAAGACATTTGTTGAAGGAAAAAAATGTGACTTCATTCTGCTACTTCAATTCTAGAATACGTATTTACTATAGAAAAGAAACATTATGTGGAAATATGGCAAAAAACCAATGATCTTTGCAATAGCTAATCTCTGTAAGATTGACCTATTCTATGGACTCATCTGATGGTCAGGTAAGGCTTCGTTCGCATCTGCACTAGGGCTCCGTTCCGACAGAGCTTTCCGTCGGAACGGAGCCCTGACAGACATAAACGGAAAATATAGGTTCCCGTTTCCATCACCATTCATTTCAATGGTGATGGATCCGGTCCCAATGGTTTCCGTTTGTCTCAGTTGTGCAAGGGTTCCATCGTTTTGATGGCGCAGATGTGAACGAAGCCTAACTCAGATTTGCTTTGTATTCTGTATACAGAACAGCTGTATCTTGCACTGAATCCTGTATCTGTCAGGTTCGTGGGACTGACTGGTTCAGTGTCAGCGGGTCCTGCATGTCTCTGACACTCAGGATCGAGCGGTTTCCAATCACATCTAAGTTCATAACAGATGTGATAGATTACAGGTGGATCCTGCATGTCCGAGACACGCAAGACCTGCTGTCACTGAACCAGTCAGTCCCGCAGACCTGACGAATCCAGGTCTTGGCGAACGATACAGCTGCTCTGTATACAGGATACAAAAGCAGCTGTGTCTCTAAAAGTAAAAATAATGTATTTAGGAAGTTGCACCAATCACACTGATGCACAATTTTATAAAAATAAATATAAAACTATGTCAAAGGTTTACATAAGTGCCTAAGAAGGGTTTTTTTAATTTTTATTTTATTTTACTGCTTAGAGCAAACAACTAACACAATAACATGCATTTTGAAATACCATGCACACTACACTGTCCTCAGGCTAGAGTACTGCCCAACTGGTCTTCAAACATCACCCCTATTAAGTCACAGATATTTTCTGCATCTCCATGTTAAACAATTATTGGATGATCCCTTTACCTCTTCAGAAATACGTGAGATCTGCAACATGTCCAATAAGTCCTAGATGTTGGATAACATCTTGAAATCTGCATGCTTCTAAGACTCTTCAAAACACTTCCCAAACCTCTAAAATATAATATTTAAACACCATTATCAGCATCAAGAAAAAACAAACAAATGATGCAACACCTCTTCAATTATAGAACCAACTTAAAGGGAGTTTGCAGTTGGACAATCCCTGTTCATGTGCTTGTCCCCGCATCGATGGAATAATTGCCATGGGCCAGCGTTCATCCTTTATTTAGGGATGCTGCAGGAAAAATTACAGGGCATACATATGGAGGTAAAGCAGACAAACTTTAAAAAAGGGGTCGTCTCATAAAGATAACCATTGTCCATATTTCCTATCATGGAACGTGTACACTTCTAAAGAGAGCCTCTCGGCAAGAACAGTTCCCACTCTGGCAGACCTGACCCATCCATGCATCACATGGACAGCCATTCAATAATTGGTGTATAAGCCTGAGGAAGGGGTTGGCTCAACATTTTTAAATCTACACTAACTAAATCATGTTTTTATAAAACTCTGTAATCCTTACGGGCAGCACCATCGAAAACCTCCATTCTCCTTTTCTCTGAAAACATGTGCAGTATAAACATATTCATGCTGCTTTTAACCCTTTAGTGACAGCCCCATAGTGTTTTTACGGCGGCCACTAACGGGCTTCATTCCGATGCATAGGCCTTTTTTACGGCGCTGCATCAGACTAAGTAAAATGAGCAGGGAACCGTTAAATGTCCCTGCTCTCAGCTACCAGAGGTAGCTGAGGGCTTGGGACATCCCTGCTCGAACGGGTGAGATCGATATCAGTGTCGATCTCACCCATTTAACCCTTCAAATGGAGGCGCTCAATAGCGAGCGCCGCATTGGAGTGGTTTTGGAGAGAGGGAGGAAGCTCCCTCTCATCCCACCGGCACCCAGCGATAAGATCGCCGAATGTCTGTGTCTCCGATGTCAGCCGGGGGCCTAATAAAGGCCCCCAGGTCTGCCTGAAGTGTATGCCTGCTAGGTCATGCCAGAGGAATGGCCTAGCAGATGCCTGTCCGTTTTACACGGACAGGCATATTACACTGCAATACAGAAGTATTGCAGTGTATTATAAATGTGATCGTAGGATCGCATAGTGAGTGGGGGAAAAAAAAGTGGAAAAAAAAAATATGAAAAACCCACTTTTTTCCCCTTACAAACTGCTTTATTATTAAAAAAAAAACAAAATCAAGATAAAAAGTTAGACATATTTGGAATCGCCTTGTCCGTAACTACCCCAACTATAAAGTTATTACATTATACAACCTGCACGGTGAACGTCTTAAAAAATAAAATGAAAAACAATGCAAAAATTTCTGTTTTCTTTGAATCCTGCCTTAAAAAAACATGTGATAAAAAGTGATCAAAAAGTCTACTCCAAAATGGTACCGATAAAAACTCGTCCTGCAAAAAAAAAAACCCTCATACAACTGCATCAGCGAAAAAATAAAAAAAGTTATGGCTCTTCAAATATGGAGACACAAAAACAAATAATTTTGGGAAAAAAAAAGTGTTTTCACTGTGTAAAAGTAGTAAAACATACAAAATCTATATAAATTTGGTATCGTTACAATTGCAACAACCCGCTGAATAAATTTATTATGTTATTTATACCACACGTTAAACGGCGTCAATTTAGGACGCAAAAAAGTGTGGCGAAATTGCAGTTTTTTTTATATTCCCCCCAAAAAAAGTTCATAAAAGTTAATCAATAAATTCTATGTACCCCAAAATGCTGCTATTAAAAATTACAACTTGTCCCGCAACAAACAAGACCTTATACAGCTATGTCGACGCAAAAATAAAAAAGTTATAGCTCTTTGAATGAGATGATGGAAAAACGTAAAAATTGGATTGGTCATTAAGGTCTAAAATAGGCTGGTCATTAAGGGGTTAAACATTAACAGTGTCCTTGGAAGATTGGGATACATACCAGGGGACATCCAGTTGCAGATTTGGCCATCAGCGCAAGTACCGGCGTCCTAGGTCACTCACTGAACATGCATCACAGTTTACTGCGCCTGCAGCTCTACCAGACAATCACAGACGCTAGCATCCGCATCTCTTGGGAACCCTGGACACCTGATCACCAGGGCAATTAGACAGATGCTATAATAAGAGCACCATGTAGGGAAATTATACAAAACTCCAATACTTTTAAAGGAGGATCTATGAAAGCCACTCTAACCCACCAGTCTGCATGGGGCCACACTATGGTCTGAAGCTACCCTAATGGGTCTATACCTTAACAGTTGATTTTGCGGAATTATTAGTTTTAACAACACGGTGAGTTTCACATATTCTCTAGGTCAGTGGTCCCAAACCCATGGCCCGCAAGCCAAATGTGTCTCGCGAACCCTTGCTGAGTCTGCAAGACTAGAACATTTGCTGCTGTCTGGCAGGCAGCCATCCCACATTGTAGTGCTGGGGAAGGCAGTGACTGACATGAGAGGAGGAACAGTCATTATTTGCCCTCCTCCACAATCTCTCATAAGTAAGGTTGTGTAAAGTAAATTGTCAGATGATGGAAGGTCACAAGCACATGAAGGCGGGAAGGTAGTAGGTTTGGTGAGGAGGTCAGGATCCATGCTTATGCTTTTAAGAAAGGCAAGTAGAAGTATGGTTTCTCACCACACAGAGCAAAAAAATGGCGCTATATTAAAACGTAAGGTTGTCCAGTACCTCTCTCTTCCACTCCATTTAACATTATGCCCAGAAAACGGCTCCTGCTGCCAGGTGGGTAAATAACTGAGGCAACTGTCTGACACCCACCAAGCGTCATGCATGTGTCCTATTAATCAGAATAGGATACATGCACGACGATTACTGGGCATCGGACGGTTGCCTCAGCAACTGCACTGCCCGGCATGCAGAAGCGTCCAATTAAAGACTTGGCGGTAGAGAGGCACTGGACAACACCTTTTAATTGTATAGTAAAATGTAAACATTAAAATAAGCACTGCCCCATAAAAAAAGATTACTCAGTAGATACAAAAAAATGGAATCATGTGCAAAACATATTAAGATGCATATGTAAATGCAGCGAAACAAGATCAGAAACAAAAAATGCAGTGTGAACTGATTCTAATATGGAGCACGGTATCAGCGTTTTTAAATATGATTGTAGTCACAATTAGACAGCCAGCCCTTAATTTTATGGTTCCAGGTCAGAAGGTATCAAGATATAGATAAGCTTTCCCTAATGACACCCCGACGGTATCCCTGCCTTTTCCTGTTTAATATCGGTTATATGGCTTCAACGATATGGCTTCAACGATATGGCTTCAATTAGATTGTGGCTCGCAACATTTCTTAGTGCTGAATGCGACTCTCTAGGTAAGAAAGGTTGGAGACCACTGCTCTAGGTATTCAAAATGTCAGATCATAGTACGATGTAAAGAGGGCTGGATTTATTTCATTTCAAGTGGGTTATCCTCCAAGGGACCAGTCACTCCCTCCATCATTATATAAATGGCAGTAGGCGCACCAGATCCTTTAAATAGAAGAGCTTTTTCACTGTGCGAATAGCTTTAACCACATCTTATAACCCACTACAGCAGGGACCAGGAAACTCCCTACAATATTCCTTATCAATATTGTATATATGAAGCAATACAAGTCTATAGCATATTCAATTAGAATATCCACATAATTCTCCATTATGTTATTTCATGAAATATCCATATACAATTCTGTATTACTCAACAGTTGATACGATTTAGATCTATAGACAAAAGCACTAGTGAAATTCATAATACGGTAGATCGGCACCCATAATATATACTACTATAAATACAATATAATTACCCAACACCACGATCAGAAGTCCTGGCCCTGTGGCTCGACTATAATCCAGGTGATTTGTCCTCCTGAGATGCGCGTCACTCCCAGCATTTTTATATTCCAACTGTACTCTCCTAACAGAACAGTGCTGACAGAGTAAGACTATAGGGACACACTCCTTTGACAAGGGGAATGGTAACACCCAGTTGTAAATGTATCCATAAAGTTCTAGGAGGAACAGCAAAGGAAAGGCAAAACACAGTTCTGTTCCAGAATTGTTTTTTTCATGGGGAATACAAGTATTTACTAAAAGGGTATGTTCACACGGCCTATTTTCGGCCGAAAAATCGGAAGCAGAACGCCTCCAAACATCTGCTCATTGATTTCAATGGGAAAACGGCGTTCAGTTCCGACGGAGCGTTTTTTTACGCGTAAAAAAATGGCAGAGAAAAAGAAGTGCAGGACACTTCTTGGTACGTTTTTGGAGCCGTTTTCCATAAACCCTATTGAAAAAAGCTCCAAAAACGGCCGTAAAAAACGCAGCGAAAATCGCGAGTGGCTCAAAAAACTTCTGAAAATCAGGAGCGGTTTTCTTTTGAAAACAGCTCCGTATTTTGAGACGTTTTTGACTCTGCATGTGAACATACCCAAACAGACATGTCAGGAAAAGCGATGTTCTTCTCTAAGACAGAATATGCAGGGCTGTTAAAAATTTTAAATAACTCACTGCTGCTCTGCAAATCTGTCAACCAGATGGGAATTTGCTAATAACATGATAGGCCCACTGCTAAAATTAGATATTTCAATATTAACCCCTTAGGGAGCAAGTCATTTGGGACTCCCACTATTGACCACGGCACCTAGGCGGTTAAACGGGTGGTATCATATTTTCGATCCTAGCCATTAGAGCATGGTGTCAAAGGTAGTATACAGCGGAGATTCGCTGCACATGGAGCAAGCTCAGTTTCCGAACCTTCGCAATACTTCTTCCCCATGACATATATGTACATCATGGCGAGTTAACGGGTGACTGTTTACACGTTAATATATACATTCCAATTAAGAGAAATCACTCACATTTTTATTTACAAGACATATTTTTCTTATTTTACCTCTTAAGAGTTCTCCTGGATCCTCTTGCTGAAATTCGATTTACAAATATCCAGGATTTACTATACCAGGAGTTTAGATCTGAAATACACAAGCTGGTCATAATACAGTGAAGCAGTGAAGAGTATTTATGAGATGATACTTCTACAAGTTGGGAGTTTTTGTCAGGAATTAGAGGGATTAAACATCAAAACACTGACAACATACTTCCCATCAAAAATGTGCTTTTCATTACACCAAATAGAGACAATGGCCATTAAAATGCTGCTACAATTGGTAAAAACCCATTTCTATCTTCTCTCCTGAAGGCCCAGTAGTCTTCAACAGCTGGACACTCAACTTGGCTACTGACATAAGTAAAGCTACATGAATTGAAATTAGGGGGGGGGGGGAAACAACGTACTAATTGTAAGTAGCTACCGATTCTTTCTCCTTTCAGAGCCACCACATCCCTATGTCTACTGTGATGCACAGGCACCAGCACAATTAAATGTATGGTTCATGAAATGTGATTAAAATGGCATCAGAAGGGACATTACGTGACGCAATGTCAATAGAGATGGGTATTCACAAGTCAGGTCACATGACGCCCTCTAGCAATGGCGGTGTGAAATCTGCGACCTGCAGCGCCTGCTCAAAAAAAAGCGAAATATTTAAATGCCCACAAGCAGTCTCATCTCTTCTGGGCGTTAGCTGCATTGGCACTCAAAATCGTACCTCTACCCACAGGCCCCAAAACACCAGCACTGCGATGTCCCCAGGCAGCGCTATAATGCGGTGGGGAGAGACTATTTACTCACTTCTACCCTCCGCATTATACATCAGTGTTGAAATGGGGAGAGGTGAGTAAATAAAGTCTCTCCACACGGTTACCCATGGATCAGCCCTGCGCTGCCCAGGGCAAGGCAGTGCTGATGTTTTGGGACCAGTAGGACGAGGAGTAATTCAGAGCTCCAAAGCAGGTGACGTCCAGAAGAGATGATAGAAGAGCTTGTGAGCGTTTAGATCAGCTGTTCTGAGTATTTGCTGGACTGCATGCCGCAGATTTCACACTGGCGCCGCTAGAGAGCATCATGTGACCTTGCAGATGCCATTTTAATCCCATTTCATGGACAATACATCCAATTCTGTTGTGCTGGTGCCTGTGGATCAAAGTGTATACGGGAACATCGTGGCTCTGAAAGGAGGAAGAATCACTAAATATAGACAATTAGCAAAAATTATTTACCCATTTTAAATTCATGTAGCTATACTTGTAATAGTGGCCAACCCATTTAAGGCTTAAAGTGTACGTCTCATTTCAAAAAGAAAAAAAATACAGTTTTCAAATGCTGCAATATACACTGCCTGGTTGTTTTACCTTTTAAGCAAGCTTTCTGTCACTTTTCCAAATGTTTAGGACAGCTCAGAATCAGTACTTGTCTGAGGGCGCGGGATCACACTGCAGTGTTTGCCAGTACGTCGTGTACTGACACTGCTGCCCTCAGTCCCAATTCATTGCAGCCGGCCCAGTCTTTACTAACAGAAAGTACTTGAGGAGGACAAAGGGTGCACGCACGCTGAGCAGGACAGGAAGACGAAGACATCCGTACACACAGCGAGCACATGAGTGTGGTGTATGGATCTCGCATGGCAACAGTCCCCGCAGGATTTGTATGATGGGGAATGCAACATAGCAACATGACATAAAGAGGTGAATATACTGGTTGCGGATTAAAAAATGGTGATTATACTAAATTAGGAAGTTGCAGATCTACCAATGCAGAGTTTGATTACTAAAAGTAAAATAAAATGGTAGTAATCCTTTGAAGACTATATCCACCTTTACAACCAATTTCTTTTTTTTTATTTTCCCAACGTACCTATGCATTTACATGATAAAAGAAAACAAACTGATCCTGTGGTATGATCCCGAAGCCACATTTCCGATCATTTCTCCGCTAACTGGCCGCTTCTACTAAACAGAACGCTCGTAATAATAAAATTATCCCCAGCACGGCCTGGCCTGAAGAAGGTCACGAAGACCGAAACGTTGCACTTTGCCACTGGCACCTAAGATTTTCAATAATAATTTTTTTTTTACTTCAACTGGTGTGCCGGATACTTCTTTCTTATCTAGAATTGGGTTGGGCCCCTGTCTGTGCACCCCTCCCCCAGAGCTGGTGCTATCTGAACCTGCATGCATTGTGCTGTGTAGTGGTTACGAAAAAAGCCGAGCAGCGCTTGCTCTGCGGTTTCCGTAACTCCCATTAAACAGAATGGAGAGCGCCTTCTAACAAGGAACCCTTGCTAGAAGGCTGTAATCTGTAGGGAAACATGTCAGAAAGCGTTCAATTTCCCTGAAGCTAACTCGCTTCGATCCCGAACGTTGTGGCAGGGTGTCGGCTATATGTTACAGCTAACACCCACTGCTGATGGCGTGGGCTCAGGAGCATGTAAGCGCTGAACATTAACGGCACTGTGCAATTTTATCCAATTGCTTTTAGTATGATATTAAAATACATTTTATTTATTTGTGTTCATGTGTTCTACTTTTTACTTTTTTCTTACTTTTACTTCTCTATCGGGGCTGCCATTTTTTTTTCATCTCTGTATGTGTCGATTAACGACACATAAAAAGATGGAATACGGCACATACAACCCCATAGAGAATGCGAACGGGAGCCGTTCCATTCACTACAGCATACGCCGTCTGTGTGGGAACGGCGAATGCGCCGCTCCCACACAGACCAAAAGGAAGGTCTTTGGCAGAGCAAAATGCTGCGCCATTTTCATGTGGACCGGAAGCCGCGGCTGGACAGTAAGATGACGACTTCCAGTCGCGCCATTCGGCCATATGTTCAAGGGAGCGAAGGCGCAAGGAACAGGAGCGGAGGCGGCAGCAGGAGCAGGTAAGTTACGTTCGTGTATGTGTTGTGTGTTTTACGTTCGTGTATGTTTGTGTTATACTGTCTGATTACCACTGTATCTAATCCTCCTACACTGTGCAGTCGCTCAGAAAATGGCGGCACACAGTGTAGGAGGTTTGACGATTCAAACCCCCTCCTTCTCCTGGCACTAGCCAGAATAAGGGAGGGGGGATTGTGTGAGGACACTAGAGTGTGTCTACCCCAAATATGCAGCATAAAGCAATGAGGTTGCTTTACCACATTGACCATGATGCAATTTTGGGAAGTGCTCCCTCTAGTGCCCAGCACATGGAAATGTTATAAATTAGAATCTAATTTATAATATTTCCTGACTTGTGAAAAATTAAAACAATGTGTAATCACTCAAATAATAATTGTTTAACTAAAAAAAAAAATTCTAGCGACATATTCCCTTTAAGTTGTGGAATCCTGTGTCTTCCCTCTAAACCGGAAATAAAGCATTATACAATTAAATCATTTAGTCGTCTGTGTAACGCAGCACAGGAAAAGTCCTCCAAAGCGAGAAATGCTCCCTGTAACTGCTCTACACTCTGGCGAAGAGATGAGGATCCTGAATAGAGGACCTCTTCTATTAACTCAGAATTGCCTAATAGGGTATACGAAAATGAATTTTCTAAACTAGACAACCCGATTAAGGGGTTAAGAAATGCTAGAAGGGCATATCAGAAAAGTCCATATATGCTATAAGGGTATATAAGGGTATTTGTTGCAGAAATTTCTGGGTCTGCTCCATACATCTGATTGGGGTTTGTAAAAATACATGCACATGCTGCAGAAACATGCCCATTCAGATGTATGGGTTTAAGGGGGGATTCACACGAGCGTGATTTGGCAGCGTGTAGACCGCGTGGTTTTCGCGCGGCACGCAATGCCCTATAGAAGTCTATGGGGCAGTACACACAGTCCGTGTATTTTGCGCAGCGTTTGTTCGCTGCGCAAAATACGCGACAGGTTCAATAACTCTGCGTATTTCACGCATCACGCACCCATTGAAGTCAATGGGTGCGTGAAAACCAGGCAGGTCGCACGGAAGCTCTTCCGTGCGAACTGCGTGTTTGCGCAACAGCTGTCAGAAGGATGAATGGAAACAGAAAAGCACCACGTGCTTTTCTGTTTCCAAGCATCCAAACGGAGTGTCTTTGCGAGGAGCGAACCCCGACAACCGAGGCAAACTTCACCGGGTTCGGCCAAACTCGTTTTGGCCGAACCCGGCAAAAAAAATTCCGGTCCGCGACGTCGGGAGAGATTCACTGTGCATGGTGCTGAAAGAGTTAAACTGTTTCAGCACCATGGACAGTGACTTGCGATCCCAAAATACATGAACCTGTAAAAAAAACCGAAGTTCTAACTTACCGATTACTCCTGTCTCCTTCCTGCAGTCCGACCTCCCGGGATGACACTTCAGTTCAAGTGACAGCTCCAGCCAATCACAGGCCAAGCACAGGCTGCAGCCAATCACAGGCTGCAGCAGTCACTTGGACTGCCGCGTCATCCAGGGAGGTGGGGCCCGATGTCAAGAGAGGCGCGTCACCAAGGACGCGTCACCAAGGCAACGGCCGGGAAGTTCTCGGTAAGTAGGAACTTTATCTTTTTTTTTTACAGGATTTTCGCTGTTGTGTTCGGCATTCACTGTCGAGGGTGCTGAAAGAGTTAGCTCTTTCAGCACCTTGGACAGTGACGGGCGTCGACAAGCCTCATCTTTATGATGGCGGCTGCGCGAAAATCAAGCAGCCGCGCATCAGACACGCATGACACACGCAGCTGTCAAATGGTTTTTGCGCTCGCAAAACGCCGCGTTTGCGCGCGCAAAAACGCAACGCTCGTGTGAATCTGCCCTTAGTCGCAGAAATTTCTGCAACAAATGACATGTCAACATACCCTAACAAGATATTTCCAGAGTTATATTCGCTAAAGGCTTTGCTTCAGACCAACCTGTAGTGCGAGGATCTCCAATGACGGCAGGAGGTTTCCGTTTTCTCACTTTCTTGTAAAGATTTTTACAGTCTTTGCACAAACGCAGGACATCGTTCATCTTGGACTCACCTGACTGATAGCCATCAGTTACCTCATAATTGTACTGGGAATTAAAGCACTCAGACTCACAGTCACTCTGACAGCCTAAAGTTTCAGCTATTAATGCGATACAGTCTGATCCAGAAAATTCACAGCTGCTTTCTTGATGTGACTCTTCTTCCATAGACAGAATATCTTCACCTTTACAAACAGTTGTGGTGAGCTTGGTGGATTTGATCAAAATTGTTTCACCTTCAAGACTGTAAGTGCCCATGGCTGAGTGCTGACTGCTTTTGGCAAAGGTTTCTGACATTATGTTTCTCGATGCCACATTATTTTTCTTGAAGGTCTGGTATCTTCCAGGACTGTAAGATATTTCATGTTTGGTCACATTTTGTAATGACCGTTTTGAACTTTGCTTTGACAGATTTTCTTTCTTCTGTGTTAATGATTGATACCTATGGAGGAGGGGGGGGGGAGATAAATTGATAATATTAATTACTTCCCTGCACAGATGCACTGATAAATCTTAGCCAGGTCAAGGAACCTGGAATAGCATACCGCATGGCTGGCATGACAACTTGATGTCCAAAAAAAAAAATAAAAAAAAAATAATTTTTGTAAGCACACTGTAACTAGGGATTTGCAAGCCTGGTCTTATACAGGGTGGGCCTATTTCCCTTGTGTGGTTTGTACAGTACAATGCTTACCGTGCCTTATTGATCAAAACGGTCTTAAAGGGAAACGGTTTTTGTTTGCCCATAGAAACCAATTAGAACTCAGCTTTCATTTTATCAGTGTAAAGGCCCTTTTACACAGGCCAATTATTGGGCAAATGAGTGTTTATATGAACACTCGTTCCGATTATTGCCCTGTGTAAACAGGGCAACAATCAGCCGATGAACGAGCAAACGCTTGTTTATCGGCTGATCGTGTCGTTTATGCAGCAATAAATATTATCGCTGTCGGCAGCACATTTCCTTGTGTAAACAGAGAGATGTGCTACTGACATGATGGAAACGTATGGGGACGAGCGATTGCAGTAACAATTGCTCATCCCTAGAGATAAATCATAGCGCCTTGTAAAAGGAGAAAACAAACGCAGATGAACGAGCTGTCTCATTGATCAGTGCTTGTTTTCATAGTCCATATAATAGGACCCTAAAAAACGAATGACACCCATCATATTGGGTAGCGCGGTTCTTCCAGAGGTAGATCGACACGTATACAGCCAGAGACAATACAGACCAGACGTTATCTGCAGAAGTCTGAGATAAGCCAAGCCTATATTTTTTATTTTATACTCATCCTGTTTTCATACAATCAATGACAGGTCCTCTTACAACGGCCCATCCTGAGCCGCGTAAACGAGCACCAATCAACAGGACAGCTCGTTGATCGGCACTCGTTTGCTCCTTTCACGAGGCGCTAGTATGGGGGCGAGCGCTCATTACTCGGATCACTCATCCCCATACATTATTAATGTGTCGGCAGCGCGTCTCCCTGTTTACACAGGGAGATGTGCTGCCGAAACGATAATATTTTTTCATTTTTAAAACTATATGATCACCAGATGAACGAGCGTTTGCCCCATAATTGGCCCATGTAAAATAGCCTTAAAAAACATAAGACAGTACTTTGGCATATATGTGGTAAGATTACCTGTTCTGACCCTTCACATTTTAGTCCAATTCTTATGACAAAGTCATGTTATTCTGTTTTCCTGCTACTCCTCCATGTTCTTAATCTTTATACACAGTAAATGCTTGAAAAATTATAACCAACACTCCCATCCCACATGCTAACTTCCAATCCAGATGTTACTGAATTAACGCTTAAAATATCCTTCCCTGAATCAGGCCCATCATATCAAGTGGTACTCTTTGTGGAGGGCAGTAGCGTTGCACGAGTGCTTCCAACATGCCGTATTTGAGTCAAAGAACTGCGATAGTGGAGGCTTATGTATGCACAGGCTCATTCACAGACACACAGGCACTGTTTTGATGGTTAATTTCCGGACCTTCCCATTCCAGCAGTATACATGATTTAGTACGGTAGTGGCGTAACATAGGATCCGTGGCAAAGTAAAAAAATAAATAAAAAAATAGACGTCCACGAGTTCGGACAACCATCGTTGTTGCAGAAATACAGGCTGGATTATGAGAAGCTTTAGAAAAATCGACACAAAAATTATTCCAGCAGACGGATGTCATCAGAACATGTTGAGATGTACTGAAATTGCTTCACCTGAAGCCATACCGAGTGTCAGTTGTGCAAGAGTTAATAGAGGGGGATAAAGAGAAGAGTGGGGTGTATTGTAATTGGGTACGTTTGTGCACGTCCACTTGGACCAGTTGCAATACATCATGTCTGATAAAGCGTGGTTCCATCTAACCGGGTGTGTTAATTCATAGAACATTAGGTACAGGCAATCAGAAAATTCACACGAGCCGCAGCAACAGACGCTTCATGATCCAAAAATCAGCATTTGGTGCGCAGTTATGGTTTCAGAATCCAGTAATGAAAATGTAGACACATCTTCTACCAATTCTATGCATAGTTATAGGGGTTTTCCCACTGCTGGAAACTGATGACCTATCCACCAGATAGGTACTCAGTGTATGATCTGTGGAAGCCCAACACCTGGACCCCGCACCATTAAGCCACTCCAGCTGCCTCTGAGCACCAGACGTACATGCCGGAAGCAGTTGGCTCCGGCCACAGAATAGCGGCCGAGCTGCAGTTCTGCTCCTATTCAAGTGAATAGGAGCAGAGCTGCAGTTCGGTAACATGGCCGCTATGCTATGTACAGAGCCAACTGCTTCCGGCTCCTTAACTCGCATAATGGGCTATAACATCCAGTGCCTGGAGGCAGCAGAAGCTGCTTAAGGCCTCGTGCACACTTACGTCACCGTTTTCACGGCCGCTTTTGACGGGTCCGTGAACCCGTTTTAGCGGCCGTGTGGTTTCCGTGTGCACTCCGTGTTTCCGTTTCAGTGTGCCGAGCATGGTACTGTCCAGAGTGCTGAAAGAGTTCATGGGCTGCACTGATCGGCTGTAACTCTTTCAGCACCCTGGACAGTACCATGCTCGGCGCGCGGAACATACAATTTTAATGCAATAAAAAAAAATAAAAAAAAGTTCATACTTACATTCCTCCTGTCCGGCCTCCAGCGATGACGTTCAATCCATGTCGCCGCTGCAGCCAATCACAGGCTGCCGCGTCACAAAAGAAGGTCGGACTGGAGGAAGAAGAGGGACTCGTCACCAAGACAACGACCGGGTACGTATGAAATGCTTTTTATTTTATTTTTAATCAGCAGCCTCTTTTCTCTATCAGTTATTGATAGAGACAAGTGGCTGCCGATTAGTGTAATATTTTTCTAATGTTTTTCTGTCCGCCCTGCGGTTGCTAGGCAACGACTCCGTCACACACGGACGGCACACGGATGCCTTCCGTGTGCCTTCAGTTTTTTTGACGGCCCCATTGACTTGCATGGGCCTCACGGTCACGGAATCCAGGACCAAAGTAGGACATGCTCTACTTTGGATCGGAAAGGAGCAACGGACCGTCAAAAAAACTGAAGTGTGCCTGGCCCCATTGAAATGAATGGGTTCAGGGTGCTATCTGTGACAAAAACGGATAGCACCCTGAAGGAAAAAACTGAAGTGTGCATGAGGCCTAACAGTGCAGGGTCCGGGTGTCGGACCTGCATCGACGATATACTGATAAAGTATCCGGTAGATAGGTCATGAGTTGTTCAGTAGTGGACAACCCCTTTAACTGATCACGATCGGGAGTATTGGTTCTTTCAACAAGACAAGGCGTCTTGCCATACGTCATATGCGTCCCTGTGCTGAATTCATGCGGCATTAACAGAACGGCATACGGTAAGCAAAGGGTTGTGGCCTCCACAGTCACCAGACCTAGCGGTGCTTTCTCTGCCTGGCCGAAGCAGCATGTGACCACTTCTGCTGGGTGAGATGGTCTGGATTATGTCAGTGACAGAATCTACCAGCCTCTATTAGGTACAGGGTGGAATCACTCAGCTGCCCCGTGGGCATTTGTTGTCGATTTTCCCGCAACACATTGCAATTACGTGCGGATTTTGCTTCAGATTCACAGCGGCTTTCACTCCTACACTGAAAGAGAGTAAAATTCCCTGTGAACATCAACAACAGAATGAGCACGCTGCAGATTCAAAAATCTGCCGCATGCTCGGATATCCGTAGGGAAAATGCTCTGAAGCGTGAGGATGAGATTTGAACAAAAATCACATGGCTGGGACAGTAATCCGCTGTAGATCTTTCCTCATAGAAAATCTGTAGCATTTCAGTCCTGTTTACAGAATCTATACAAACACCCTCAAAAGTGGAGACATCCAAGAAGATCAGGCAGGTCCTGGGCACAAGTGGTAGCCTGGAGGTCCGTGACAGATCACTCCTGCCAGACAAATAACACCCATCCAGTGCTGTGGACTGATCAGCATTAGGCGAGACGTGAACCGCCACTGGTTGGTTGACCACGTCGCTTTCAGCAGAACTGCACAATAGCGTAAAGTGGTTAGTTTAGTTATGGATACATAGTCAGAATAATTGAGGCCTATGTGTACTGCATCTTATTGTTCTCCCTGAAGCCTTTTTGCTTCCGGAGGCAAATAGATAAAAAAAAAAAAAAAACACATACATAAAAACCTGAGAAAGGAAAATGAAGGCATGTGATTCAGAATCTATAAAAATATTGACACCCTGTAAATATGAAAAAGTGCCACCTAAAACAAAGATGTCAGTTTGGCACATACATGGTGCACCCAGTGGCATGCCTCCAGTGGCCATGGGATAACATGGGCTAGAGGCCGGGCCCTGCACCTTATCTCAACTCCGCCATTTACGCAAAATTCCCCTTCCCTTCTGGCCCCTACTACCTTCACAGTCTCATTTCATCTCATTCACAGGCTTCATTTTTTATTTTTTTTACAGCAACTTTTTCCTTTACAAAAACACAGAAAGACCATGCTGAGGCCTTTATCCATGGAAAAATCCAAAGCAAATCCATGACACAATATGCACGTGTAGGTGCGGATTTCATCCAATGTATTGCGAGGGGTTAAATCTTCAGTGAAAATCTGCAACAGAATTCACACACTGCAGATTGGAAAATCAATTCCACGCAGATTTTTCCCCCGCTACATGTGGATGGAGCTTTAAAAAGATGGATTGTACTGTAAATGAATGCAGATTTTCAGTGCAGAATCTGGAGCGAAAATCCGCAATTCCACAGCGTGTGAAATGACCCAAAAACGCAGCTTTTTTTTTTTTTTTTTGCAGTGGTTTTCAGAAAATCCCTTTTTAGACGGCTGTGATGTAACAACGTTTTAGCCTCCATATTCGTATTGGAATTATACGGCCGCAATACCTGCTCCTCCTCTACCAGAATGGAATTGGAGAATTGTAGAGCACTATTGTTCTTGAATTCAGGTTCTGTAAATCTAGTGAGTTACAGGCATTGTGAGCGTAATATGGAGGCTAAAAAAACAAACACTGATGAATTACGGCCGCCTGAAACCAGCACTAGAGCAGAGAGTGACCACCCGGCAGGCTCTCCGTTATAGGTCAGCCCATATATAAGAAGTCCTCATGCACACGACCGTAGAGGTGTGCACAGTCCGTGATTAAGGCACGGACGGCCCGCGGAGTGTCTTTCGCAATCTCGGACTGTGCACACACAGGATGTGCATTGACTTCTATGAGCCTGGACCGCAATTCCAGACCGTATAATGACATGTCCAATTATTTTAGCGTTCCGGACAATGCAGACCGTGAAAACCACGGTCGCGTGCAGTGACCCATAGCATAGCATGTGTTCTATACTATCCGTAATTGCAGATAGTATGTGGCTACCAATTTATGGTCGGGTGCCTGATGCCTAAACCTATGAGAGAGAAGTTTACTATGTAGTGGCTGACCTAATGCGGGGGGCGCCCAGAGAACAGAAGAAAGCATAATATATGTACGTGTCCATAGTGAGTGTGTAGATGTGCGTAAATACATGTAGTGATTGCACACATGTATGTATGTCTGTCTACATGTTCATAGTGAGTATTTGTATGTTCTCATGTGAGAATGCAGGTATGTAGCGAGCGCCTATATGCAGTAACTATACATAGCATGTGTTGAGTGCATGTATATAGTGACTAAATATTATAATTATATGGCCACTAGGTGGCAATACTATATATAGCAGAGGTTACCCTGATTTAAAGAGACTGTCACCACATTATAAGTGCCCTATCTCCTACATAAGGAGATGGGCGCTGTAATGTAGGTGACAGCAGTGTTTTTTATTTAAAAAAACGATCTATTTTCACCACTTTATTAGCGATTTTGGTTTATGCTAATGAGTTTCTTAATGCCCAAGTGGGTGTGTTTTTCCTTTCGACCAAGTGGGCGTTGTACAGAGGAGTGTATGACGCTGACCAATCAGAGTTATACACTCCTCTCCATTCATTTAAACTGCAGCATCGCGTTCTTACTAGAACACGATGTGCAGCCACATACACAGACATTAACGTTAATCAAGTGTCCTGATAATGAATATACATGACCTCCAGCCTGGACGTCATGTGTATTCAGAATCCTGAGACTTCTGATTCTTTTCTGTGAGATTTCCAGCAAGGGAAAGGAAATCTCGTTTACCTCGTAATCTCGCGAGATTACGCGTGACTTGCTGTAATCTCACAGAAAAGAGTCAGAAGTGTCAGGATTCTGAATACACATGACGTCCTGGCTGGAGGTCATGTATATTCATTATCAGGACACTTGATTAACGTTAATGTCTGTGTATGTGGCTGCACATCGCGTTCTAGTAAGAACGCGATGCTGCTGTGTAAATGAATGGAGAGGAGTGCATGACGCTGATTGGTCAGCGTCATGCACTCCTCTGTGCAACGCCCACTTGGTCGAAAGTAAAAACACGCCCACTTGGGCATTAAGAGATCATTAGCATAAAACTAAAAATCGCTAATAAAGTGTTTTAACCCGTTAGTGACCGGCCCATCGTGTTTCTACGTCGGTCACTAACGGGCCTTATTCCGATGCCATAGACTTTTTACGTCGCGGCATCGGAATAAGTTTAGAGAGCAGGGAGCTGTCAAATCTCCCTGCTCTCAGCTGCTAGAGGCAGCTGAGGGCTGGGAGCGTCCCTGCTCTGCCGTGTGAGATCGATATAAGTATCAATCTCACATGTTTAACCCCTCGGATGCGGTGCGCAATAGCGAGCACCGCATCTGAGTGGTTTTGGAGAGAGGGAGGGAGCTCCCTCTCTCCCCCACCGACACGATCGCCGAGTGTCTGTGTCTGCGATGGCAGCCGGGGGCCTAATAAAGGCCCCCAGGTCTGCCTGTAGTGTATGCCTGCTAGGTCATGCGGCAGGCATGACCTAGCAGATGCCTGTCCGTTTTAAACGGACAGGCAGTAATACACTGCAATACAAAAATATTGCAGTGTATTATAAATGCGATCGCAGAATCGCATATTATAGTCCCCTAATGGGACTAGTAAAAAAGTTAAAAAAAAGTTTAATAAAGTTAATTTAAAAAAAAATGTGAAAAAAAATGAAAAACCCAGCTTTTCCCCTTACACAATGCTTTACTATTAAAAAACGAAAATAACGTTAAAAAGTTACACATATTTGGTATCGCCGCATCCGTAACGACCCCGACTATTAATCTATTACATTATTTAACCCGCACGGTGAACGCCGTAAAGAAATTAATAAAAAACTATGGAAAAATTGCTGTTTTCTGTGAATACTGACTTTAAAAAAAAGTGATCAAAAAGTCGCATCTACTCCAAAATGGTACCAATAAAAACGACAAGTCTTCCCGCAAAAAAAAAAGCCCTCATACAACCGCATTGGCGAAAACATAAAACCGTTACGGCTCTTCAAACATGGAGACACAAAAACAAATAATTTAGAAAAAAAAAAGTGTTTTTACTGTGTAAAAGTAGTAAAACATACAAAAACTATACAAATTTGGTATCGTTGCAATCGTAACAACCCGCTGAATAAAGTTATTGTTATTTATACCACACGGTAAACTGCGTAGATTTAGGACGCAAAAAAAGAGTGGCGAAATTTCAGATTTTTTTCTATTCCCCCCCAAAAAAAGTTAATCAATAAATTATATGTACCTAAAAATGGTGCTATTAAAAAATACAACTTGTCCCGCAAAAAACAAGTCCTTATACAGCTATGTCGATGAAAAAAATGAAAGAGTTATAGCTCTTGGAATGCGACGATTGAAAAACGTAAAAAATAGCTTGGTCATTAAGGTCTAAAATAGGCTGGTCATTAAGGGGTTAAAATAGATCGTTTTTTTAAATAAAAAGCATTACTGTCACCTACATTATAGCGCCTATCACCTTATGTAGGAGATAGGGCACTTATAATGTGGTGACAGAGCCTCTTTAATTGATCTGGCGGGGTGTTGGGGCTTTCAAAACTTTGCTGAGGCCCAGTATTTTATTCTATGTACCCATTTCCTAAAAGCAGTTGCGGTATGGAAAGACGTCTATAGCAGTATACATGGAGGTTGACCACCGACAAAACAATTCGTGACAATAAGCTTTTACCAGACTAAGGTGAGTGGAAACTTGCCCTAAATTATTTGTGACCAAGTTTCATTATACAAATCACACAACTTCCCCCTCAGGACACCACCTCACGCTATCACCCCGTATAAACATACAGCTCTTCGAAGAGATGATTGACAGCCATCCCTGCACCAAGAGACCGCGAATAACACCAATAACGCAGCGTACTGAACGGAGAAATTACAACGCTGCTGTAGGGGCGAGAAAAGAGAGCGGCTATATCAGGCCCCTCCTCTGCATCTACGCCATTGGCTGCAGCGCCGCGGACGCCCTGAGTGAGAAGTTTGGACACGCCTCTTTCTTGTATTGTTATGGAAACCCAGAAACAGCGTTGTTTCTCCTAGGAGACACCGAGCATAGACACTGAGCGGCCTGTAGGCGACTTCTCTGTAGAAGACATGGCTGGCAAGAAGAAAGAGATCATTCTGCAGGTGAGACGCACTCAATAGTAATAGTTACACTGAGTAATATATTATTTATTGCAGCCATAGTTAATGTTATTGTTCAGAGGATTCATAAAACTTTTTACCAGTCAGCACACGTTATCACTTCATCATATGACAGCCCAATATTTAAACCTTAACACCATCATTCAGATTTTGCCCAGGGATATGGAGCTCTAGTACTTGCCCCCAAAGATTCACTTACCGAAACAGCGCCATTCTGGATATCTCCAACCAGGGTTTTTGTCCCTTCAGGGGCCAATATGGCATTGGGATGTCACAAAGTGCGGTCCCCCACTCAAAGCTCACCTGTTAGCCAGGGTGAAGAGCCACTGCAAAAAGCAGCTCTGCTGTATTACATGGGCGATCATTGACTTTTATTCACACCATTTATTACTACATTTCCCCTGTACTAGATCATTGTATGTTCATTAGAGGTCAAAGCTGAAAACGAAGGGGCAGCAGTGCGCTGCTCAGTAAATGAGACTTTTTTTGCAATTCTCTCCTGGTCCAGAGTGGCGCTGGGTGAGAATTCCAGATACCTCTTAAAGAAGTTCTCCGCTTTGGACAACTCCTACTTGTTAGAAGGGCCCCTTGGCAGTGAGCTGATTTTACAGTGTACCCCCTGCTGTAACCCTCAGCGATCAGCTGGAGTCTGCAATAAGTGTTCAATTTCCCTGCAGCGCCACCACAGGCAAAATAAGTATTACAATTACATGAATTCATATCAATAGGTTGTCTGTGTGATACAGGACACGTCCTCCAGAGAGAGAGATGCCCTTTGTAACTCTACACTCTGACCAAAATATAAAAATACTGAACAGGGGAAACCCCCCCCCCCCCCTGTATTAACTTAGAACCGATTAATAGGATATATGAAAATGGGTTTTCCCAACCAGACATCCCCTTTAACTATATGTCATGAATGCATACTAAAACAAACTCTAAATAAAGAGTATGTTTAGGGTATGTGCACACCAAATAAAAAACGTCTGAAAATACGGAGCTGTTTTCAAGGAAAAACAGCTCCTGATTTTTGGCAGTTTTTTAATCATACTCGCGATTTTTGCGCCATTTTTTACGGCCGTTTTTGGGGCTGTTTTTCTATAGGGTCAATGAAAAACTGCTCCAAAAACGTCCCAAGAAGTGACATGCACTTCTTTTTCGCGGGCGTCTTTTTATGTGCCGTTTTTGGAAAACGGACGCGTAAAAAACACCCTGTCGGAACAGAACGCCGTATTTCCCATTGAAATCAACGGGCAGAAGTATGTAGGCGTTCAGGTTCTGATTTTTCAGCCGTTTTTTGGAACGTTTACGGCTGAACACACTACGTGTGCACATACCCTTACACAAGGAAAAACCATGAATGTGAGCAAATTGTTATTATATTATCCATTTTTGCAATTTACAGATAACCATACATAATCAGGAACAATGGGAGGAGGTACTATCATCCAAAGGACTTATAGGTAAGATGGCGTGAATACACGTTTTTCCCTGCAGTATATTGTAACAAAAAACTTAAAAAAATTCATAGCTTCATGTATCAACTTTGTAGTTTTCAGGATAGCGATACAGAAAAATGAAAAGGTGCGTTTTTTTAGGCCTTCACTTTGAATTTTTTGGGTGTATTTTCAGCAAGTTTTGCCTATTCAACAAAAAATACAAAGGCACAATAGTACAAAGATGCAGGCTACAATCACTATGATCAAGTAGTCATGCCTACAATACTGAGCACGCAGAAAGCAAAGAGCGATGAACCAGAGCGATGATTGTCTTCCCAGATATAAGTAATTACCAGTCACAAGAAACTATGAGATTTTTACTGACCGCTCCTTGTCTAAAGGGGGCAAATAAAGGCCTTTCTGTAAGGGCTCTTGCATACGACCGTGTGTGCCGCCCTAGTCCCGTCCGTGATCTGTGGAAAGATAGGACATGTTCTATCTCTCCACGGATCAGAGTGTCGGGTCTGTATTCACGGACTCGATACACCCACTGAAGTGAATGGGTCCGTGAAAAATCGGGTGCCACTCGGATGCCGTGGAAAACAGACCGAGTGGCACTTGGTCATTTGCAAGAAACCTAATAAATATATTACAAATAAATACGTTTGTATATCATGCTAAATTGACAAAACTTGCAAAGAAGCAGGGCCGGCCTTAGGGGTGTGCGACCTGTGCCATTGCACAGGGCGCATCACTCCAGCAGGTGGAAGGGGGCGCTGCGCTGGCTCCCTCCCCCTGCTTGTTTCAGAAGCGCCTGGGCCCAGCGACTCAGCAGCTGCCTTTCCGCCCGGGTGCTTCTTCTCTCAGTGGCGCCGCTACCGCTGTAGCAGCCATTGCGGCTGTTAGCGTCGACATCGGGCATGAGGGCGCCCATGCCACCCATCAGGGTGCCATGGCCGCCGGCACCGATAGCAGCCGCTGCAGTGGTAGCGACGCCACATTCAATAGTAGGACGCAGGTACTATTGAATACTATAGCAGAGCAGGGTGGTATCTCCCTGCTCTGCTATCTACTAGCGCCACTGTAGCTCCCTGAAGGAGCGGAATCCCTGTGTGGCCGGGGATTCCGCACCTGGACGATCGCTTGATGTCTCAGTCCATATATGGACAGTGACATCACGGACAACTTCTGAAGCAGAATCCCCGTCCACAGCATTGCCGACGCTGTGATCGGGGATTCCACTCCAGGAAAAGCCCTTGATGTCACTGTCCATAAATGGACAGAGACGTCAGGGGATTCTCCTGGAGTGGAATCCCCGGTCACAGCGTTGGAAACGCTGTAGACGGGGATTCCGCTTCAGGAGTTGCCCCTGATGTCATCGTCCATATATGGAGAGAGACATCAAGCGCTCCGTCCAGGAGCGGAATCCCGGCCACGGGGATTCGGCTCTTTCAGGGAGCTACAGTAGTGCTATCTACAGGAAGGGGGGGGGGGGTGCTATCTTCAAGGTGGCTGTGTGGCACTACCTACAAGGGGCTGTGTGGCACTACCTACAAGGGGCTGTGAGGCACTATCTACAGGGGGAGTCTGTGAGTGGCGGGCTGATGGTCATTTTAGTGAGCGTGGCGGGCTGATGGTCATTATACTGTGACTGGTGGGCTGATGGTCATTTTACTGTGAGTGGGGCTGATGGTCATTTTACTGTGAGTGGGGGGCTGATGGTCATTTTACTGTGAGTGGGGGGCTGATGGTCATTTTACTGTGAGTGGGGGGCTGATGGTCTTCAAGTGGTTTCCACATCTGACCACCAATTGAAATTAATAGGAGGCAGAAAATACCCGCAGCGCCCGTTTGAAGTGCTTTTTTGCCTGCGTCTTTTGCATTAGCTTCAACAGCTTAAAAAAAAACGCAAAAAAAAAACTGTCAAATACAGCTGTCAATTCAAGGCAGATTTTTTTCTGCCTTACAAAAAACGCTGTGTGAACATACCCTGAGAGTGTAGTGCTTGATTTCATCATTTGTGTCTTTCTCTAAACAATTTTTGGTAGGGGTGCCCTGAGGACATTTTTTTTTCCAGGGGTGCCTCGATTCTGAAAAGGTTGGGAAACTCTGTACTAGTCTACAGGATCACGGCCGGCCTATGCAAGGATCCTGTCGTAGAGCAGCTCAGTTCATCGTGGGAACGGGGCCTAGGTGACTACAATCTTTTTTTGTTTAGGGGCACTGTCTACAAGGGGGAGGTGGGGGATGTATGGCACGATCTACAAGGGGGAGGTGGGGGGATGTATGTCACTGTCTACAAGGAGGAGGTGGGGGATTATGGCACTATCTACAGGGAGGCAGTATGGTGCAATCTACAGGGGGAGACTATCTACAAGGAGGGGGGGCTGTGTGTGGCAGCCAGGGGAGAGGGGCATTATACTGTGTGGAGGCCACGAAGCGGACATTATACTGTATAGAGGCACTACAGGGGGCAATATAATGTGTGTGGCACTTAGGGGGCATCATACTGTGCGGGCACATTTAGAGGACAAAATACAGTGTCCTTGAAGGGCTTATAACATATTAAATTATTAAATATTAAAAAATGGATCATCTTCTTGTCAGGGTTCCGTACTTACAATAAGGCCTCATTCACACGGCAGGGTTTCCCGTCCGGGTGCCGGCCGTTCATAAATCGGCCGGCACCCGGCTGCATTAGGAATGATAGACCCCTAATGGGGCTATTCACACGACCGATTTTTTGACGGCCGGAAAATCCGGCCGTCAAAAAATAGGACATGCTCTATCTTTACCGGCCGGCACTCGGGCTCGGACCCGACCCGGTCGTGTGAATCCCGCCTTAGAGATTGTACAGAGCAGGGAACGTAGCCAATGAAGTAAACTTGTGTTATTTCTCATGTGTTTTCAGTGTGTTGTATGTCTATTTACTTGTCTGTTATATTTAGTCGTGGATGTTTATCAGGCCTGGTGCGGACCATGCAAAACAACTGTGAGTCTATTCCGAAAAATAAAAAATGAACTTGGAGATGACCTCCTCCATTTTGCCGTGGTAAGAACTCTCTCTCTCTCATCTATCCTCATTGTGTGAAATATTTTGTTTATTTTTTTGTGTAGAATTTTGCTATTCATAATTTATTATTGTGTTTTTGTGACTAGGCTGAAGCTGATAGCATTGATGCCCTTGAGAAATACAGAGGCAAATGTGAACCTACCTTCCTTTACTTTGCGGTGAGATATGTTCTATTTTTTATAGTTCTGTGCTACGAGCAAAATGGTAGTTTCTATGTCTATTTCTCTATTAAAGTGCTAGCCACAAGAAATCCTCCTCACATCATTCATCACTATTTAGCTGGATGCAGGTCCAGGTTTGCACTTCCCCTTTTTCCCTGCCCGGCCTACAGGATTGGCGTGAAGCACCAGGCAAACCTGGGCCAATGCGAGGGCCTACTGAGCTTGGTGGGTTATGGTTATCTAGGTGAACATGGTGTATGCCTGTCATTCTATGGGTGGGTTAAACAGAGGTCCCATTTTGACTCCTTGTAACAAGGACCCACATGAACTATGACTGCTGCCTACATGTTACTGCTCTGTAATGTACCAATAAATTGTGACTACCCTGTAGGGCACCATTGACCTTAAAGGGGTTTTCCCATTAGGGATATTTATGGCATATCCACAGGATATGTCATAAATGTCAGATAAATGCAGGTCCCACCTCTGGGACCCGCAGCTATCTCTAGAATGGAGCTCCCTAAACCCCGTCCTACCTCTCTGTGTTCCTGCTGAAGCGTGTGATTTCTGACCATGAATAAGAAAACAGCGTAGCTCGCTGAGCTACGCTGTTTCCGTAACTCCCGTAGTAGAGAACGGCAGTTGTGGAAGCAGTGTAGCATACGAGCTACGCTGTATCTGTAACTACCATTCAGTTCTATGGGACTTATGGAAATAGCGTAGCTCAGAAAGCTACACTGCTTTCTTCTTCATGCTCGGAAATCACACGCTTCAGCCACAACACAGAGCGGTAGAACAGGGTTTAGGGAGCTCCGTTCTAGAGATAGGTGCGAGTCCCAGAGGTGGGACCTGCATCTATCTGACATTTATGACATATCCTGTGGATATGCCATAAATATCCCTAGTGGGAAAACCTCTTTAACCTGTTGAATACGACCTTAACAATTTAAGAGACAAGTCAGCAAATGATACCGAACTTGCGCAACAGTGTTTGTGTTATTCTCCACTGGCCCCTTTTTCTCTTTATTAGTTTGTATTGTATTAATTTGTATTGTATCTTGGAAGGGAGGGGATCTGGTTGCAGTAGTCAGAAGTGCCAATGCTCCATTACTGCAAAAAACTATCCTTGAACAGCTTGAAGCAGAGAAGAAGGTTTTAAATCATGGCCTGGAACGTAATGTGGTAAGAGGTGTTTTTTTTTTTTTAAATAACACATTCTTCCATATAACCAAATGATTACTGAAACCGTTGACATGCGAAAATGCTATTTTTTGGTGAGTAAGGAGGTTTCTGAACATTTGTAGAGAGCAGGCAGGCAGGGATGGGGGAACTATAGGGTCAAAGAAGCTATAAGATATATTAAATTGTGGCCAAATTGTGCTGCAACTTCACTTATATTTGCGACCTTGCGACTATAGCAAACATTTCAACACGACTCACATTTTTTCTCCCAATAAGTAAATGCAATTTATCTTGATTTTCTGTTGTTGTGTAACTCCAGCCTAATACTGCACTCTATGGAAAATAATGTAGACCTATAAAAGTAGAATTATTTTTATGTCTGACTGGAAATGGACTTATATAGTAAAACAAGAACCGTGCTTCATCTCATGCAGGAAAATTAAAGAAAAGCATGCAAAGGTTGGGTTACATATATTAAAGGGGTTGTCGGGGCACGTGGCGGTTTTTCATTCTGATGACCTATCCACAGGATAGGTCATCAGTAAATGATCGGTTGGGGTGCACAGAGGCAGCCGGAGCAGCTGATCGGTGCGGGGTCCAGGTGCCGAATCCCCACTGATCATATACTGATGACCTATCTTGTGGACAGGTCATTAGTATGAAAGAAAACGTCCCATGCTCAGACAACCGCTGCAACTTATCTTTGTAAATATTCTACAGATTGTCGCAGTTGATAAATACATTTTTGGTAAGCTTAAAAAAGGTTCAAGGAAAGTAGGTATAGAACATATACAGCGATATTACTCAATATCCTATGTATATTGATCCGATCACCCCTCTAGAAGAACCTTTTTCATTGTTCATTTTGGGTGATCTTCTCTAATTGATTTCACTGTATATCTAATGTGCACAATATGATGAAAACCAAACCTAAAAATAATGTTTCTTACTTACTATACGGTTAATGATTTGATAGATAAAAGATGAAGAACTTCTGGAGGAAGAAGAGACATCCCCTCTCCCAACTCAGATTGAAGATGAAGAACTGGGTGAGTCAAAATAAACAGTTCAACGCAGAATCAGTGCTTTTCTATGACCGATGTCTATTACGTATACTCCAGTATCTGGTGAGATACAACAACGCTGGTTTCTAGGTGGCTTTGGTAATAATCAGAAAGTCGGCTTTTTGGCCCTTTTAGATGGGCTAATGATCAGACGAGACGAACAAATGCTTGTACGCACGCTTGTTCCCAATCATTGTCCTTAGTGAGCGGCTGATCAGATCTTTTATATGGGCCAAAAAATGGCCGTATGTCGGCATCTCATCTCTCCATGTAAACAGGGGACGTGCTGCTGTCAGGATGCAAAATGTATGAACGATCGTATTAATGATCGTTTGTCCCCATAAATTCCAATCATTGTTCTGTTTAAATGGTATTATCGTCGGCGAAAATCTGCTCGTGTAAAAACCCTGTAGTTGTCTGTTACACTAATTTAGCCGCCTAATTAATTACTAAAACAAACCTCAAAACGTTTTTCCGGGGGTTTATAAGCATGTTTTAACATGCCTGAAACTGGACGACAAAATAAAATGCATATACTTACCTTAGTGATCATGTTCTGTTGCCTAACCCATGTCCTTCTTGACTACCAGCTGACATGACATCCATGCTGGCATTATGGAAGCTGGAGGGGATTGGCTCTGTGATAATTTTTTAACACATTTCATTTATAATTGACAATCATGATGAGAAGTATAGGTATTCTAGGATTGCAAGCCATTTCGTTTTTATCAAGTGCCCCTTAAACAATGCATGAACACTGTCTCGTTTTTGCATAGCTATATGAAGGAATCACGTTAATCTTAAAAAAATTATTCAACGTCGTGGAAAATCGGACACTTCTTTTCTCCCCCTTTACAGTAACCTAATATCCATATTGCCATAAAAAAATAGGATTAGTATATCGAGGTTGTACGTTATAAAGTAGTATTATAGGAGGTTAAATACATTCCACAACATATGATGATGCCAGTTTCAGGATTCCTACACCCTAATAATTTATAAGTAAGGTATACTAAGGATTTGTAGGCTATAAAACGACATTGTTTCTTTCCCTGTCTTGTTGTAGTTCCATCCGGAAAATCTTACACAGTAGCCATCATTAAACCTGATGCTGTTGCTCATGGGAAGGCAGATGAAATCATTATGAAGGTACGGATTGCATTGTATAGTGTTCCATTGATGTGTCTGTCAATAATATAATATGAAGATTTGGCATCTGATGTCAGAATGCAGCAACTATGGAGTAAACTAGTACTTCACAGCCGGGCACAGTAATTGTTTTTCTGAATATTTGTGTGATCTTAGCAAAATTACTTGCAATTTTCAGATACAAGACGCCGGGTTTGAAATCTTGGCCAATGAAGAAAGAACTATGACAGAGTCTGAAGCCAGAGACTTTTATAAACACAGAGCTGGAGAGGTAAGTGCTTGATATAGCAAGCCATAAAGACTTGGTTTATACACCTAAATATATTTTATGTTACAGTGTTACCAGATCATACCTGCTCTGATGTAACAGAAACCTGCCATTTACTACGTGCAATGTGCAATTCTGGTTCCTCTACAATTCTGCTGCTATATGGTTAAAACAGCCATGTGACATGTTAAAAGGCTTCAATATGAACATATAAAAAGCTAAAAGTAATTCTTCTTCGGACATGCTCATTCATGTTCCTCAGAAGTAGAGAAATTAGCATTTGCCCTTCAATTTCCCAATACTTAGGCACTGGTTAGTGGTCCAGATCCTTTAACATGAGCGTAACTACCAGGGTAGCAGGCATAGCAGCTTCTATGGGGCCAAAATCTAAAGGGGTCTATCGTCACACAGGGGTATTGTGTAATTAGTGTTGACTACGGATGATCGACTGGGGTATGGAAAATTCAAGATGGTCCCATTCAAAAATTTGCTCCGGAGCTTTATAGTTACTCCATAGCATCCCTGTTATGCGCATTATCCTTTTTTATGCACTATCACTATTTGCATTATTCTTGTGCTGTGACATAAGTGCATTACCCCTGTACTGTGACATACTTGCAAGGTGGCATCATTATGTGTGTGGTTTTTCTTGTGATATGATGTCATTGTGTGCATGGTGACATTATTGTGTGCATTATTCCTGTGCTATGATATCATCTTGGGCATTATGCCTGTACTATTACATCATTGTTTGTATAATTCCTGTGCTGTAACTTCGCTGAGTAAATAATCAATGACATTACAGTGTGCATTATTCCTGTACTCAGGTGAGAATTTGTCATTTATGGGGTCCCAAGCAATGTTATGTATAAGGGTCCTAATCAAATACACTTATAGAGAGTGCCACACAGTGCCCCTTATAGAGAGTGCCACACAGTGCCTCTTGTAGAAAATGCCATACACAGTGTCCCCTGTAGAAAAAGCCACATACAGTGCCCCTGTAGATAGTTCCACACGCAGTGCCCTTTGTGGGTAGTGCCACACACAGTGCCCCCTGTAGATAGTGTCAAACACAATGCACTCTGTAGATAGTGCCACACACAGTACCCCCTGTAGATAGTGCCCCCATTCAGTAATAGTGCCCCCCAGATAAATAATAAAACGTATACTTAACTAGTCCCATTCCCATGCCGAACGGAGCTGCACTGCAGGCATCCTCAGCCGTGTTAGTCCTGCAGCCTATGAGACGTAGAGACCGGACCCTTGCGTAGGCCGGCACAATGCAGTGACGTAATTGCGCCAGCCTGCGCAGGGATCCTGTCCCAATGTCTCATAGGCTAGTGAATAATGGAGCAGGGAGCTGACAGCTCCCTGCTCCGCCATAGTATTCAAATGTATCTGCGTCCTGAGGCTACAGATACAATTGAATGTGGCAATCGCCCGGGGATCCAGGTTAAAGATTCGGTGTTAGCGATGCCACTGTCGACAGGACGCAGATACAGTTGAAAGTTGTGGCGCTGTCAGGGGGGCCAACAGGGGTGCCCTGACCTCTGGGGACCCATGCAGATGCATGGTTTGTGTGGTGGTAATGACCACCCCTGCCTGCACTGTGACTTCAATGTACACATTATCCCACTACTGTGATATCACTGAGCACATGATTCTTTTGCTTGTTGAGAAAATTATCCCGTTTGTATTATCTCTATGTAGTGAGATCACTGTACTGTGACTGCTTTCTACACTATCCCTATGTGGAACATGTCACAAAGTGGAGACCAAAATAATTATAAGCTTTTCATTCTTTGAACTTGCTGCTGAAGATGGTCATAGTGGAGCCCCCATACCGAGTTTTGCTATTGGGCCCCATGCTTACTTGTTACACCCTTACATCTATATATAATATCTGTATCTTTCTATCTATCGCTAGATAATCAATGACCTCCTTCAGATAGGCCACATTTTGGCATCTATATAATGCCAGAAAGTCCCGTCTTAACCATGGGTCTAATGTCCCGAACTAACAGCAGTCAGGGGCCGATCTTGGGTCTAATCGATGATGTATTGCGACTATCTGAATGGCCGGTCTCATATCTATTTTTATGTAGAAATTACCCTCTGCTGTAAACACTGCGGCAGTTCACAGTCTGACCACAGCATTTCTAAGTGTGTATATATATATATATATATATATATATATATATATATATATATATATATATATACATACATAGGTCACATTCTAAGAGTATTTTTACCCTGCTGAAAAATATTTAGTGCAACCTTGGTACATAATATTTTTCTATGATACTTGTATCATGTGGGACTGCTTATTATGGTGTGACAAAATTCTTTGTCTTGAACTATTTATGTGATGCCAAATATAACCATCTACAAATAAACATTTTCTAGCATACATGAAAAAGATTTAAATTGTTTGTTTTTATTCACTCTAATATCACTAAGATTGGTTTTACTGCTAAATTATTTGATTATTTTAATGGATTGTTCTCCAGGAGAAGTTCCATGAGCTGGTGCAGTTCATGTCCAGTGGTCCATGCCATGTACTTATTATTTCTAAGTCAGAAGGTGAAGACGTAATCCCTACATGGAGAGAATTCATTGGTCCAACTGATGTGGAAGTTGCCAAGAAGGAGAAACCTGAAAGGTGGGTTAATGGTAAATAAAATGTGAGATGATCACCTGCAGGCAATAAGGACAGGTAGTATGGCCGGTCTAATGCGTATAGTGGTAATATTGAATAATTGAATAATACCATTTTATTCTTACAGTACAGCTTAGAAATGTAGAGATAAACTATATGGAATCACAGAAACCATTTGCTATGTTACCAGTTATGCATTACATAACATAGCTCAGGTTAGACATAATGAGTTGAAAAATTTTATAATAGCAAATATTTATTTGCAGGACAATCCAGATATGTATATAGGAAGGACCAAGCATATTTATTAGCAAAATACTGTTTATTTATTTATTTTTAAATGTAATTCAATATGGTAGTTGTCAGGGACATAAATGGGCAAAGTAAGCCTTAGGGTATGTTCACACGCAGTAGCAAATTACGTCTGAAATTACGGAGCTGTTACCAGGCAAAAACAGCTCCTGAATTTCACACGTTTTTGCAAGTACTTGCATTTTTCGCGGCATCATTTATGGACGTTATTGGAGCTGTTTTTCAATGGAGTCAATGAAAAACGGCTCCAAAAACGTCCCAAGAAGTGACATGCACTTATTTGACGCGGGTGTCTTTTTACGCGCCGTCTTTTGACAGTGACGCGTAAAATTACACCTCGTCTGAACAGAACATCGTAAAACCCATTGCAGGCAATGGGCAGATGTTTGCAGGCGTAATGGAGCCGTCTTTTCAGGTGTAATTCGAGGCGCAAAACGCCTGAATTACGTCTGAAAATAGGTTGTGTAAACATACCCTCAAATGTCTGTTAAAATCCATTGATATATATTACTCATTCAATTTGGTATTTGAGCTAAGGTATTGTCCTCTCTTTCTATGACTAAGGCTGGGTTCACACGACCTATTTTCAGACGTAAACGAGGCGTATTATGCCTCGTTTTACGTCTGAAAATAGGGCTACAATACGTCGGCAAACATCTGCCCATTCATTTGAATGGGTTTGCCGACGTACTGTGCAGACGACCTGTAATTTACGCGTAAAAATACAGCCTCGTCAAAAGAAGTGCAGGACACTTCTTTCAGACGTAATTTGAGCCGTTTTTCATTGAACTCAATGAAGAGCAGCTCAAAATTTACGGCTGTCAGAGAAGTCTCGCAAAATGCGAGGAGGAGCATTTACGACTGAAACGAGGCAGCTGTTTTCTCCTGAAAACAGTCTGTCTTTTCAGACGTAAATGCCTGCTATCGTGTGCACATACCCTAACTCTATTTTCAATACCACCAGGCACATCATTTGCATAATATACTTTCAATTATTTAGGAAACAAACTAAATTCAATATTAAACCAGTTTTAACCTTTGCTATAACCACCATACTTCTATATGATTATGCATGCAAATACTATTTCTCTTACATTATTATTAGTTTTCTGTCAGTTATGTTACATTTCTATTGTGAAGTGACATGCATTGTAAGTCTATGTTAAAAAGAAATTTAAAACAGTTTGGCTAAAAGTAAGAAAAAGTTCTTGTTTCTCCTAGTTTGCGAGCTCAGTATGGTACTGAGGTTCTGTATAATGCAGTCCATGGGAGTAATGACAGGGAACAAGCTAGCAGGGAATTGGCATTCTTCTTTCCAAGTTTTAAACTTCAACAAACAGAGGAATCAAGAACCCCAGAACGGACCTTAGCATTGATCAGACCTGATGTCTTGAAGGACAGGAAAGGTAGGAATGTGGTATCTTGTCTTTAATTGCTTGAACATAAATAGTAAAAGATTACTATTTGCCATTAGGATAATTTAAACTCCAAGTAACCACAGCGATTATCTCTTAACCCTAAAATATTATGATCTCTACTCAAAATCATTACCATAATGTTCCTGTAAACACTAAGGGATCCAAATATTCTGTAAATTACAATTTAGGTACAGGAAAAAACTTTTCTCTCTTGACTATATTTCAGATGAGGTTCTGCAAAGTATTCGAGATGCTGGTTTCTCCATAGCAATGCAAAAACAGATAATGTTGACTAAGCAACAAGTTCAAGAGTTCTACAAAGAGCATGTAGATCAAGAGTATTTTCCAGCCCTAGAGCAGCAAATGACGAGGTGAATTACTGTTTAACTCTCTTGAACCAAATGTATTAATATCTTATATTATTACAAATGCTTTTTAATTTTTTTTTGACTATTTTATTATTATTTTATCAGTGGTCCTGTTCTGGCCCTAGCACTTGTAAAGGATGATGCCGTGAAACACTGGAGGAATTTGTTAGGCCCTGCCGACCTTTCTGAAGCATTGAATGAAGCACCAGATAGGTTGGTAAAAGTTTTAGCTTAATATCCACTACTATGTAGTGTAACAGAGATTACATCTTTTTTACTTTATATTTTTTTATTAGTGTAGAATCAACTTGGTAAGTGGTTATATCCCAGTAAACCCAAGGAAATGTAAAAGGTAGTCTGGAGTCTGCTAAAAGATTTTCAGGGCATTGGCAAGGAACATTATTAGGCCCCATTCAGTTCTATTGGCCGCGGACACCTTTTCGTAGCATTACGGATGGGTGTCTGTGTCGTAGAACCATGCTGGGAAGCATGTCCTATTTTTCGTATTTTACGGGCCATGCTCCCATACTTTGTATAGGAGCATAGCCTGAACATACGGGTGGCCGACAGCGGCCGGCCGTGCCCACAATTGCGGGCTGTGATTACGGGCACGGCCGTTTGCATGGGTCCTTATCGAAATGATTGTTCTGTTATAGGCATCTGTTCTTAAAATAACATTAGGAATTTGCAAATTATGCAATTCCATTATATGTTCTTATAAGTTTATAAAATAACTGTTTTCAATTTTTTTATTAAATAGAAGTGATTATGAACTGGGACTTTTTGTAGGATTAAGAGTAAAAGGGTTAGGGCCGAGTTTTTTCCGTCCGGAATTTTGGACGGAAAAAACACTTCAGAATACAGTAGCAGCATAGTGGACGTGATTTAACAAATCTCATCCACATGCTGCGTAAAAGTTCAGAGCAGAAATTGACCTGCGGTTCGTATTTTTTGTACCGTTGCATGTCAATTCCTGCTGCGGAATGTGGACAGAATTGCTGCGTTTTTCAGAGTGGATGTCACCATCTCCTTGCATTGGGAAAAACGCAGCAATTTATTCACCATTTTCTGCCGTAAAAAATGCAGGAAATGTTTTTTTCCGCAGCGGAATGTCTGCGTTTTTCAACTAAATTGCTGTCTAAATTTTCTGCAGCCATTCCGTTGTATGTGGAAAAGCCATTAGAGTACAATTCCTATATTTCCCAGTTACACCCATCCAAAAATGAATGTTTGTCTTACTTTACATTATATGGTCTAGCAGAATGACCTTGGCATGTGACAAACAATTCTATAAGAAACCTTATTTCTCGACTGATTAACTTCTTCACAATGGTACATTTATTTGTGCTGCATGGTAAATGAGTCTCCATCAAAGGGGTTTTAGAGAATTTAGCTTGTTTATATTAATTTTTGCACTAACTGACTGGATACCCCCTATGTCACAGAACCTACAGCACATGATTTCTTTCTGTGCTATCCTCAGCAGAAGACACATTCATAGTGCATAATGTATCTGTGCCATATTGTCAGAGACGGGGGTCCCAAACGAGATCAGCGAACCCTTTAAGCCTTATTGATGGCAAAAATTAGAGCACTTTTAAATAATCCATATGGTCTCCAAACTCTGTATATTAAAGATATATACGAATATGCAAATGTATTATACATATTATATCTTTGTGCGCTACCATTAAAAGTCCCTCCAAGTTACATAGCCATAAAAATGATTCAGGTGCATGGCCTTTGATGAACATAAAACTCTGGTACTCTGGCATTTCTTAAAATTATAATCTGCTAATTTCAGGATAATGTAGTAACTTTTTGCCTTACTTATGCAACTACATTTATGTATCATTCTTAGCTTGCGGGCTCGGTTTACTCCCAGAGAAACTAAGATTAACCAACTGCACGGAAGTTCAAGCCCAGTTGAGGCAGAAAAGGAGATTAACTTCTTTTTCCCTGTAGAGCGCACCTTAGCAGCTATTAAACCAGATGCATTGGAAGAACATAGAGGTAAGAAACAGAAAATTGTGCTAAAGATTTTAATGTTACCAATATCTGCACAGTAGATAATTTTGTCTGCGGCAGCTTCCTATTGTCCTATTATTAGGACATGTATAGTTTACCGAGGTTCACCACGTGCTCCCCATGCTACTTGCATCTACATACTTTTAGACCATGTAATACGTAAATTACGTTCTGTAGCCTATACTGCTAAGGCTTCGTTCACATCTGCGTCACGGTCCCGTTCTGACGAAGGTTTGCAGGATGCAGGATTTAGTGCTAGATACAGCTGCTTTGTATACAGGATGCAAAGCAGCTGTATCTCAAAAAGTAGTTTTTAAATGGTGTACATGGCGTTTAACACATCAAATAAAAAATTGTAACATCCCTCTTTAAAGTGTAACTAGAATATAAAAAAAACTTTTGCCATGTCATAGTGAAATGTCAGAAGTTTTGATTGGTGGGGGTCCAAGCGCTGTGGCCCCCACCGATCGCTTAAACGCAGTGGCAGAAGGGCTAGGGTGAGTGCTGAGCCGCTTTGTCCCAATAGAAAGTCTATGAGCCCACAGCGCTATGGATTCCTCCAAAAAAACTGAACCTTACGGAACGGAGACAAACTGAAGAAACCATTTGCAATGGAAACATGACCATTGAAATCAATGATAATGCAAACGGAAGCTATGGTTTCCATATATACCGAGACGCCTATTAAGGGGTTAATATAGGCTCACACAGGTGCAGAGTAATTAACTATAAGAAAACCGCTGCTGGGAGTATGTGTCAGTGAGGAGAGCAAGAGTATGGAGAGACTGGTCTGCTGCTGAACAGACCTGATATACGTGGAGGGGTGAGAGCTAACCCCTGCAAAGGGCTAGACTGTGTGAGTTATACCTGGACTTTTGTTAGGTGAAACGTTTCTTGCTATTCTAACCTTTGTGTATGCTGATGAGACCAGCTACCATTGTGTTTATTGGATTTCCCTGCTTGAAAGAGAAATAAAGCTTCTAAAGTTCTGTCTAAACAAGAATACTGCGCTGAGAGTGTGTATTTGCCTGTCTACATTCTCCAAACTGCTACACACTATAGCAGATTAAATATTACCTGCATACTGTTACTGAATACAACTCACTATTATAAGACCAATATTACCAATAATAACAAATATAAAGTCCAAATACCACTACACCATAACCACATAGTGACTGAATAATATCCCCATACTGTTACTGAATAATACCACCACACCATAACCACATAGTGACTGAATAATACCCCATACTGTTACTGAATAATACCGCCACACAATAACCACATAGTGACTGATAATACCCCCATACTGTTACTGAATAATACCACCACACCATAACCACATAGTGACTGAATAATACCCCATACTGTTACTGAATAATACCGCCACACAATAACCACATAGTGACTGATAATACCCCCATACTGTTACTGAATAATACCACCACACCATAACCACATAGTGACTGAATAATACCCCATACTGTTACTGAATAATACCGCCACACAATAACCACATAGTGACTGATAATACCCCCATACTGTTACTGAATAATACCGCCACACCATAACCACATAGTGACTGAATAATATCCCCATACTGTTACTGAATAATACCACCACACCATAACCACATAGTGACTGAATAATACCACTATACTGTTACTGAATAGTACCGCCACACCATAACCACATAGTGACTGAATAATATCCCCATACTATTACTGAATAATACCACCACACCATAACCACATAGTGACTGAATAATATCCCCATACTGTTACTGAATAATACCACCACACCATAACCACATAGTGACTGAATAATACCACTATACTGTTACTGAATAATACCACCACACCATAACCACATAGTGACTGATAATACCCCCATACTATTACTGAATAATACCCCCATACTATTACTGAATAATACCACCACACCATAACCACAGTGTCTGAATAATACCCCCATACTGTTACTGAATAATACCACCACACCATAACCACATAGTGACTGATAATACCCCCATACTATTACTGAATAATACCCCCATACTATTACTGAATAATACCACCACACCATAACCACATAGTGACTGAATAATACTCCCATACTGTTACTGAATAATACCACCACACCATAACCACAGTGTCTGAATAATACCCCCATACTCTTACTAAATAATACCACCACACCATAACCACATAGTGACTGAATAATACCCCCATACTGTTACTGAATAATTGCACCACACCATAACCACATAGTGACTGAATAATACCCCCATACTGTTACTGAATAAGGCCTCATTTACACGAGCGTGTGCGTTCTGCGCACGCAAAAAAACGCAGCGTTTTGCGTGCGCAAAAGGCACTTGACAGCTCCGTGTGTCATCAGTGTATGATGCGCGGCTGCGTGATTTTCGCGCAGCCGCCATCATAGAGATGAGGCTAGTCGACGTCAGTCACTGTCCAGGGTGCTGAAAGAGTTAACTGATCGGCAGTAACTCTTTTAGCACCCTCGACAGTGAATTCCGATCACCATATCGAGTAACCTGTTAAAAAAAAAAGAGGTTCGTACTTACCGAGAACTTCCCGGCCGTTGCCTTGGTGATGCGTCCTTGGTGACGCGCCTCTCTTGACATCTTGCCCCACCTCCCTGGATGACGCGGCAGTCCATGTGACTGCTGCAGCCTGTGCTTGGCTTGTGATTGGCTGCAGCTGTCACTTGGACTGAATTGTCATCCCGGGAGGTCAGACTGGAGGAAGAAGCCGGGAGTTATCGGTAAGTCAGAACTTTTTTTTTTTTTTACACGTTCACGTATATTGGGATCGGAAGTCACTGTCCAGGGTGCTGAACCAGTTTAACTCTTTCAGCACCCTGGACAGTGACTGTCTCCTGACGTCGCGTACCGGAACATTTTTTGCCGGGTTCGGTCAAAACGAGTTCGGCCGAACCCGGTGAAGTTCGGTTCGGTTCGGACGGTTCGCTCATCTCTAAGAAACTCTGTTTGGATGTTAGTAAACAGAAAAGCACGTGGTGCTTTTCTGTTTACATTCAGAGTTTGACAGCTCTTGCGCGAATCACGCAGTTCGCACGGAAGTGCTTCCGCGCAAACCTGCGTGGTTTTCATGCACCCATTGACTTCAATGGGTGCGTGATGCGCGAAAAACGCAGAATTTTAGAACATGTCATGAGGTTTTTTTAGCGCACTCACGCTGAGCAAAACTCACGGACTGTCTGCATGCCCCCATAGACTTGTATAGGTCCGTGCGACCCGCATGAAAAGCACGCGAGTCGCACGGACGTATATCACGTTCGTGTAAATGAGGCCTAATACCGCAAAACCATAACCACAGTGACTAAATAATACCCCCATACTGTTACTGAATAATATTGCCACACCATAACCACATAGTGACTGAATAATACCCCGATATTGTTACTGAATAAAAAACACTGTACAAAGACCAATATTACCACCATATAATGACCATTTAGTGAATGATTCCAGTTATACACAGAAGCTCTACAGACCATATAAGTTATTACAGCACATTTATATGTAGTGAGTCACAGGTGATGTCTTCTCTGATTAGAGTCGTTCCCTCTCCCTTTTTTTCGCCATCGGCCCAAACTGCTGTGATGACTGACTTATTCCAGCCACGACTTGTCTCTGCAGAATTTGACACACAGACATGTTGATTTCTCGCTTTTCCAGCATCCTCCCCACCTATACTCCTCTAAACATCTCCTATTCCAGTGCCCCAGATGGTAATAATGATCCCTTAGTGCTCGACACATTAAAAGTGCCCCATCAGTAACTGTGCCCCCACAGTAATAATTCCCCCTTTGTGCCTCCTGCAGATAGCGCCACACACTGCCCCCTGTACATAGCGCTACACAGAGCCCCCCTGAAGATAGCGCCACAGACACAGCCCCCTGCAGATTACGCTACACACACAGCCCCCTGCAGATAGCGCCACGCAGCCCACTGTAGATAGTGTCATAGTCCTCCCTCCTTGTATATAGTTCCACACAGCCCCCCTTGTAGATAGTTCCACACAGCCCCCCTTAGTAGATCGTTCCACACAGCCCCCTTAGTAGATAGTGCCACACAGCCCCTTTTAGTAGATAGTGCTACACAGCCCCCCTTGTATATAGTGCCACACAGCGCTCCCCCTTGTATATAGTGCTACACAGCACTCCCCCCTTTAATATAGTTCCAAACAGCCCCCGCTTAGTATAGTGCCAAACAGCCCCCGCTTAGTATAGTGCCACACAGCCCCCCTTGTATAATGTGCCACACAGAAATCCCCCCCATATATTGCCACACAGTCCCCCTTGTATATAGTGCCACACAGTGCTCCCCCCTTGTATATAGTGCCACACAGTGCTCCCCCCCTTGTATATAGTGCTACACAGCCATCCCCCTTGGTATATTGCCCAAAAATATATCGTACTTACCTTGCCCTGTTCCCGCGATGGGCGGAGCGCTGCACATGTTCATGTCGGGAAGCATGCGCAGACCATCGTGATGCAGTGACATCATCACGCCGGTCTGCTCAGTGAGTCTTCCCAGCGCCTTATAGGCTGCAGGCCTAACGTGGCCTGCAGCCTAAAGTAATCATTTGTATCTGCGTCCTGAGGACGCAGATACAAGTAAATGTGGCTGTCGCGTGCGGTTCGGGCAGCCTTGGGCCCCGGGCGGCTGCCCGAACCGCCCTAATGATGATCCTCCACTAATTGTCCTCGTTTTTTAATATGAGTCCCGGATGAAGCCAGAATAGATAAAGTTCCTGCACAAAATCAGCATGAGCTGGGGAGAACATAAAAACTCAAAGCAAACGTTGCCTTGGTTAGATCGAAGAGTGATAACCATCAACTGACCCTTTAGTATATCAGTTTTCCAACACTAAGTTTATATTTCGGCAGATGAAATCATGGAAAGGATCCAAGCTGCTGGCTTTACTGTCTCTCACATAAAGGAGACTAATTTAAACCAAGAGGTAGCTGAAGAATTTTACAAAGAACACAAGGGAAAGCCATTTTTTGATCAGCTTACCAACTATATGTGCAGGTAGGTTCAAACTGAGCGCAATAGCTGAACAGCTGGGGGGCTGATACAGGGGAAATGTAGCTTTACACACCGGGCATTCGAATGAATGGCCGTCTATGGAATACTTGGACAGCTGCGTTTGCCAGATAAGGAGCTGCTCTTTGCTAGTGTCTCTCTGCACTGGCTCAATAAGGGCGTCCCTAGGGGAGAAACCACCCCATGACATCCATAGGCCCCAATAGGGCAACTCCTTTCATTCTTTTAAATATCGGTCATATAAGCTTGCAATTTTTTTCCATTTTTTATTTCTATCAATGCATGTTTGATTTTCCAGAGGTCCTTGTTTAATGATGATCCTCAGTAAAGAGAACGCAGTGCAGGAGTGGCGGTCACTAATGGGGCCCACAGACCCTACAGAAGCGCAGACATCATCTCCTGAATCCTTGAGAAGCTTGTTTGCAAAGAGTATTCTGCAGAATGCAGTCCATGGTTCCTCAAACTTAAATCATGCCATGGAAAAGATGAAGTTTATATTTGGTGATATTGAGCTGGAGAGAACAAACAATGGTAAAGTGAAAAATAGACTATTGCATGTCTTTCCTCCCAATCAACTGACGAGTTGATAAACTCAGAATTATTTGTAGTTTGACTAGGGCTGGACAATTAATCGAAAAATAATCAAAATCGAAATTCAGCACAATTAATCGTCCTCTTGCGAATTTCGGTTTTATCAATTTGCTCCCGGTTTAAACTGTATCTGCATCTTCAGGACGCAGATACAGTTGAATCCAATGGTAGAGCAGGGGACCAGAGGGATCTCCTCCACTCGTCATTGGAACGGGGTTAGGTGAGTCTGTACATTATACAATGTGGGGGCAGCTATGGGGGACTTTATACTGTGTGGGGTGCATTATACTGTGTGAGGGCAACTATAGGGGCATTATACTGTGTGGAAGTCAGTTATGGGGGCATTATACTATGTAGAGGCAGCTATGGGGGCATTATACTATGGGGAGGGCAGTTATGGGGGGCATTATACAGTGTGGAGGACAGTTATGGGGGGCATTATACTGTGTGGGGCAGATATGTGGGCATCATACTGTGTTGAGGGCAACTATAGGGGCATTATACTGTGTGCAGGCAGTTTTAGAGGCATTATAATGTGTGGGCAGCTTTGGGGCAATATATTGTGTGGAGTCAGTGTTATATTATATACAGTAGTATACAGCAGGCTCAAGGGATAAAAATTAATTCAATGGTTTTGCATGCACATAGGGGGCATGGCATGCAAAAAGGGGTGTGGCCTAAATAATCGTTCAATAATCGTAATCGAGGTTACATGTTCAATTAATCGGGATTTTGATTTAGGTCATAATCGCCCAGCCCTAGTCTGTATATTCCACATTGTAGAAAAATATGTCACATTTTTTTCTCTCTACAGAGACATTAACACAATCGTTTTTAAATGATACTGCCGATGAAGTCAAGCAAAGTGATGAAAATACAGCAACGGAAAGTAATGACATGGAATAATTAAGATGCAGTGCTTACTGAAAATGTACACAACCACTTCCGGTGGTGTCTGTTGATATAATTTCATGGGTGGGTGTAGGGAGGTGGTTGTTTTTGTGGTTGAATTTTTCTATGTTGTAATAGTTGATATATTGCATATTTCTCTGTTCATTGTTGTATGGCCTGTTGAAAACCAATATAAAGAATGTTAAAAACCAATATAAAAGAATGCTAAAAAAAATAAGACAGCTTTTTAAAATGTATCTAAATTAATATTGTTTAACCAACAATATAGTTACAAAATAATTAACTTTTGTAGGATTTTGATCTTTAGCTTGCAGCTTAGTTGAAAAGGCATTGCCAGAATTCAGTGTTATGACCTAGGTATTCCAAAGGGTTATGAATCAAAATTAAATAATTTCAAAGGGTTAACCAAAGTTTATTAAAAATGTTTAACTTTTAGAGATACAGCTGTTACATGGCGATTCACAGTAGTTACGGGGGACTAAAGAGAGGAGCGGCACTTGCCGCTGTTCCTTCAAAACAAATGAATTGCCGGGCGTTCCTGCATTTAAAGCAGGCGGGGCCCAGCAATTCATTTGAATTTCCGGCAGCGCCTGCAATGACTGCAGAGGCTATCGCTTCAATAAAATGGTACCCTTCCCTCTTGAATCGAGGGGTGCTGTGTACGGGGCATGCCAAAGAGCCTGCACAGTTCACAGTTAGAAGGGCACTATCATAGGAGATAGGGTCGGCTTCCGTCCTTGGTCTCCTCTTCTCTGTGTATACCGTATAGCACCTGTGTATATGTCATGAAGCGACACATACACAGATGCTGATAAAGATTGCTACCGCCACAAAAGTAAAAAATACACATAAATAAAGTTACATTAGCAAACACATTAAAATAAAAAAATAATATTGGCCCATAGCTTAAAACACATAAAATAAATAAAAATAAACATTTTGTGACACCTTAAGTCCTTCCCACATTTTCACATACATGCACGTCATGGAAAGGGGCACCTTCCCGCATTATGACGTGCATGTACGTGATGGTGATCGCTGGGGCACAGAAGCTGTGGCCGCACGATCACCATGTTAGTTATGCTGCATAATGAACGCCGTCAATTTAAAACGCCAAAAACAATGCTGGAATATCGGGTTTTTTCTTTTTTTAATTCCCTCCCCCAAAAAAAGTTAATAAAAGTTAATCAATATAATATATGCACCCAAAAATGTTGCCATTGACAAATACAACTTGTCCCGCAAAAAACACACCCTCATACGTATCCGCTGATGCTTAGCTCGGGGACTCCAGTACTGCTGCCGACGTCATTGTTCATATATTGACAGTGACAGGGGCAGAAGCGCTGGAGTCCCCAGGCAGAGCGTCAGCTGATGCTTTGCTCGGGGGGACTATAGTACTGCTGCCGACGTCATTGTTCATGTATGGACAGTGGCAGTGACGTGGGCAGAAATGCTGGAGTCCCCAGGCAGAGCATCAGCTGATAGGAAATCTAGCGGTAGGAAACCCCTGAATTGACCAAATATGGACGTCGGGAGCAGGGCTGGAGTCCGGAGCAAAGCACCAACTGATGCTCTGCTCGGGACTCAAGCAATAGGCAATGTGACAGCCCCTTGCGGTCATGTTCATGAAAGGCACATGAAACAAGTCCTTAGTCACGTGGGGCCGTGTTGGAGCGTCATAATTATTAGAAAAGCTCCAGGACTTCAGGCAACAATTCACGAGGTTTGAACTGCACCATTTATTACAGAATTTTTAATTAAAGTATGTTAGTAAGTTACTTCGTTTCACATAAATATATTACTGCAATGCAATTTTTGGTCCCCGGATAACCCCTTTAAGGCCAAAATAGGCCTGGTCGTTAAGGGGTTAGGCACTCCCATTTAGCTTCTGTATCTTTATTTGACAATAGTTGCTCCCAGTCTGTCTTGAAGTGCAGCCCTTAACCTGGGAAAATTGGAGTTCTAAAATGTAGTGTATTTTGCTCTCCCAGCCTGTTTGCTGTCACGAACACAGGGTATGTGGACCCACTAGGCCGCTCCGCCGTAGCGGGCAGGCAGCTGACCAGGTCACAGTCTATGCGAACGTAAAAAGGCAGACAGTAATGCTTGGGTACCTGAATTAGTCCGGGCGGTGGCTGTGGCTTCAGCACGGGTGGAGGCAGGTGCGGCAAGTGGCGCCAGACGTGGCGGGCAGTATCCGATGAGCGGTAGACACTTGACGTGGCAGATGGCACTTGACGTGGCATATGGCACTTGACGTGGCAGATGGCACTTGACGTGGCAGATGGCACTTGACGTGGCAGAAGACACTTGAACGCGGGTAGGCACAGGAACAACACGGAATACAGGAACGGTAACAGGGCACGGGTAACAGCTGGAACGGGAGACACTAAGGGACCGTTTGCGAGACAGACTGGGAAAGACTAACAACGCTCAGGCAAGGATTAGAAGGCCAGGGGCCTTCTTATAGAGCAGGAAATCGTGGCAGTTGATGATGATGATTTCCTAATTGCGCGCGCTGGCCCTTTAAGGCCGGGCGCGAGCGTGCGCGCGCACCCTACGGGACCCAGCCGGACGGAGTGGAAGTGAGCGCTGGCATCTCCTAGGAGGGAGACGGAGGCCAGTGCTCACAGATCCATGGCTGCGGGCGTCAGGAGGTGAGTAAACCCGACGGCCCGCGGCCATGGGCGCTACATTTGCTTTTTGTAGTTTAGACAAAATGAAATGACATTGTGATTACTGTTACCAAGGGTTCTCAAACAGTGACATTTAAAATAAGCTCCGCATTGATAGAATTGACCAGATCTAACAGAGCTTCACTTCTTGTCAGTCTACCTCCTTTGCATCATTTTCTCCTCTCGGTGGCCTTCTTTCTCCATTACTTTTTCTAGCCTTTTTTCTTTCTTAGCTTTCGCTCTATATGTTGGGAAATTAGGTTACTGAAGAAGTTTTCCAGCGTCATCTTCGTCATGGTAAAACGTTTATTTGTGTTGTTGCTCATTGGGAAACACGGAGTTTGCTCAGTTATAGCCATGTCGGCCGAGCTACACAAACGTTTCTGTAGATGTTTAAGAGAATATTGGAGAACATTTCAGACATTTGATCATTTGCACATTGTTTGATTAGATGCATGAAATACTAAGCAGTTGTCATTTTATTTACCGAATCCAAATCATTTTATTATGTTTTCGCAGAAAATGAAGCACAACCTTCTCAAGAAGACGGTTAATTAAAGACGGTTTACCTCCATTGCGGTGGCTCTCTTCACTGTGATTGTTTAAATGCAACAAAGAGCAAACTATTATTTAAATAAAAGAAACCAAAGAATAGTATATTACATTGTATAATAAAGAGCTGTCCAACTTTTCCAGGGAATGAATTCAAATTAAGCTATAAAACACGCAAAAGTATCTTACTTACACAGACACCTGAAAGTGCTTTAATACACATGCCATTATATTTTAATATTATTCTACTTTTATACAGATTTTTTTAATATGTAACTTAGATGATTTGGTCATGTGCACATTAGAGTCCTTGACTCAGAGCTCTCACTCATACCTGTTTTTAAGTGGGGAAAAAAAAGCAGAAATGATGCAAAAGGGAAAAAGAATGTTTCAGAAAACTGATGCATCCGGCTGCATTTTAGGCTTCGTTTAGATGGCAGAGATGAACCAGGAGACTGTACGGTGGAGTCCCCTGTGGTTCCGCACTGTGGTGCCACAGGGATCCTGTGTGCCACCATACCGTACTCCATCGGGTGCTGTGTATAGGAGATATTCTCCACCAGAAGCAATGCTCACATGGAAGATTAACTCTGTACTTCAGCATGCAAACGAGCATGCCATGTATGAAATCAGAGGCATACAGAAGCACAGTAGATGCACCTTTATGGGAGCCCTGTTAAAGTTCTATACACAACGGAGCCATTATATGGCCATGTGCACACACCCCATTAATGGACATGGTCATTTAAGCTTACATGAGTGGTATTTTATCAGTACTTATACTTGGATATATGATATACTATATTTTGTCTTATATTTTGTGATCTATATTCAGGACGGGTTTGGCATTGTAGACTTTCTATGTGTTTAATGGTTTGTTTATTACAAAGTGCATATGCACTGTATGTGTCATGAAAAAACATCACCACTGGTGACCACATACTCGTAGCCATAAGTGATATATTTTTTTAAATTGACACCAAATTATTGAATCTTACAAATATATATATATATGTTTTCTCTGTTTTGAATCTACAACCATATTTTGTTGCTCTTTACTACTTAAGATGGATAGGAGAAATGTATTAAAAGTTGTGCGCAGATGATAGATTTGGAGTTGATGACCCCTGCCGTATAGGTATGTACAGCGTAAACTACAGCTCCCAGCATGGCCCGAACAATGGTAAGGATATGCTGGGAGATGCTGTTTCACAAAAAATAAATCATATCATAATCATACCACCCATCATCTCGCTGCAGATCATACACTGACTACATTACTGATCAGAGGTAGAATAAACATTTACATTAAGTGACTCACCGGTGACGTCTCAGATTCTAGCTCTTTTTCTCCATCCGGTCCAGAACTCTATGATGACTTCTCCCGGTCACAGCCCATTTCTGCAGTTTGCCGCTCAGATGTCTTCAGCTTCTCACTTTTCCAACATTTCCACACCTATAAACAAAGATAAAGTTCTCATTATACCACATACTACGCCCCTATATATAATAGCGCCATACACTGCACCTCTAATTATAATAGCACCATACACCGTGTCCCACACACACACACACACACACACACACACTGTGCCCCCTGTATATAGTGCCCCCCTAGATAGTGCCCACATATAGCCCACCCCTGTATATAGTGTCCCACAAATAGCTCCCCCTATAGTGCTCCACAGATAGCCCACCCCTGTATATAGCCCCCCTGTAGAAATAGCCCACCCCTGTATATAGTGCTCCACATATAGTCCACCCCTGTATATAGTGCTCCACAGATAGCCCACCCCTGTATATAGCCCCCCCTGTAGATATAGCCCACCCCTGTATATAGTGCTCCATAGATAGCCCACCCCTGTATATAGCCCCCCTGTAGATTTAGCCCACCCCTGTATATAGTGCTCCATAGATAGCCCACCCCTGTATATAGCCCCCCCGGTATATAGTACTCCATAGATAGCCCACCCCTGTATATAGCCCCCCTGTATATATAGCCCACCCCTGTATATAGTGCTCCATAGATAGCCCACCCCTGTATATAGCCCCCTGTAGATATAACCCACCCCTGTATATAGTGCTCCATAGATAGCCCACACCAGTATATAGCCCCCCTGTAGATAGAGCCCCTCCCGCCCACCGTAGATAAAGCCCCCACTCTATATGGTGCTCCATAGATAGCCCACCCCAGTATATAGCCCCCCTGTAGATAGAGCCCCCCCATAGATAAAGCCCCCTTTGTAGATAAAGCCCCCCTTGTAGATAAAGCCCGCCCTGTAGATAAAGCCACACACTTTTTTTATTACAATAAAATAACAAACTATTCAAACTCACCTTAATCCCGCTTCCACGCCGGCCGGCAGCAATGGAGACCTGCTCTCTTCTGCGCAGGTCTCCTGGGGGTTGAACGAAGCGTCTATGAAAGGCGCTGATTGGCTGGGCAGAGTGACTTTCCCTGTCAGTCAGTAACTTTCATCGACGGAAGCGCGATACCGCTTCTCTCATGGAAAAGAGCTGAATGGCGGGCACGGAACGTACCCGGCCATTCATTGCTTCTAATTGTACCTGTGTCCTATAGACACAGGTACAATTATAGTGCAGGAGGGGGTGGCACTGGCACCCCCCTCTAAGTTGCGCTCGGGGCACATGCCCCACCTGGCCCCCCCTAGCTACACCACTGCAGTATAATGCCCTCCATAGCTGCCCTATACAGTATAATGCCCCCATACAGTATAATGCCCTCCATAGCTGCCACATACAGTATAATACCCCCATAGCTGCCCCATACAGCCTAATGCCCCCCATACAGTATAATGCCCTCCATAGCTGCCACATACAGTATAATGCCCCCATACAGTATAATGCCCTCAGCAGCTACCATATGAACCCCCCCTCCTATACCCAGTATAAGGACCCCATGTGTATGTACCTAATAGAAAAATAATAACCTAATTACTTACCTATCCCCGTTCCCACGACAGGTGGAGGAGATCCTTCTCCACCTCTGCACTGTGCTGTGAGTGATTCGGCGCAGACAGGCGCAATGACATCACTACATCGTGCCTGTCTGTGGGCCCCCCAGGCTTAGGGGCCCAGTCGCAGTTGTGACCGTTGCGACTCCCATAGCTACGTCACTGCCTCGTACACTGCTCTGCTCCTGACAACACTGTCTGAATATGGACAGTGATGTCAGGGGCTTTCCCAGAGACGGAGTCCCGGAGCTGAGCCGCTTCTAGCGCTCTGCCTGGGACTCCTCTCTTCCTTACATCACTGTCCATATAGGGACAGTGATGCCGTGACGACGGCAGCATCAGTGGCCAAAGTGTAGTGGGCCCCGGCACTAGCCTGGGTTCGTCAGGTGCTGAGGCCGGCCCTGTGCAGGAGTATGGTGTTTACCATTTAGTTTGAATGAAGTGTACCTAAATTTTCAGATAAAGCTGTTGTAAAGGATTTGCCAGACATAGGTTCTGTGTCGACGCCCGTGGGCAATCAGTCTGCACTTGTTCCTATGTCTGTGAGACTGACTCCATCTTCCACCACTCAGGATGGCAGGCTTAGGAGTGGGAGAGCCTATCACAGCCTGGCCAGACGGAGCTAGTTCCCGCTCACAGTCTATTTATACCTGCCTTTCCTGTTCACCCTTTGCCTGTGATTCTTCTATGCTTGTTTCCTGGCTTGGTGCTGCTGTTTGTACTACTGATCCTCTGCTTGTTATTGACCTTGGCTTTCTGACCACTCTCCTGCTCAGCGTTTTGTACCTCACTCTCTCCTGGTTTGACTCGGCTCGTTCACCACTCTTGTTGCTCACGGTGTCTCCGTGGGCAGCTGCCCCGTTTCCCTAGCTTCTGTGTACCCCTGTCTGTTTGTCTGTCTTGCACTTACTGAGCGTAGGGACCGTCGCCCAGCTGTACCCCGTCGCTTAGGACGGGTCGTTGCAAGTAGGCAGGGACTGAGTGGCGGGTAGATTAGGGCTCATCTGTCTGTCTCCCTACCCTGTCATTACATAATCACAGGCCCATTTACCTAGTCTACCCTGGTCCCTGACACATCTATGGACCCCCTTGAGACCCTGGCTCAGCAGATGCAGGGCCTCTCCGTCCAGGCCCTGGCTCAGAGGGACAATCTGCGTGATGCTTCCCTGGTAGTGCCCCCCACCTCACCTCTTGAACCCCACCTCAAGTTGCCTGACCGGTTCTCAGGGGACCGGAAAACTTTTTTCTCCTTTCGGGAGAGTTGTAGACTCTATTTTCGCTTAAAGCCCCACTCCTCAGGTTCTGAGAGCCAGCGGGTGGGTATAATTATGTCCCGGCTCCAGGACGGGCCCCAAGAATGGGCCTTCTCCTTGGCTCCTGACGCCCCTGAACTTTCCTCCGTTGATCTTTTCTTTTCTGCTCTCGGGCTCATTTATGACGAGACTGACAAGACTGCCTGTGCCGAGAGTCAGCTGGTGACCTTACGTCAGGGTAAGAGACCTGTAGAGAAGTATTGTTCTGACTTTAGGAAGTGGTGTGTAGCTTCTCGGTGGAATGACCCTGCCTTGAGGTGCCAGTTTAGATTGGGTCTGTCGAACGCCCTGAGAGACCTGCTAGTTAGCTATCCCTCTGCTGACTCCCTAGATCAGGTTATGGCTTTAGCGGTACGACTTGACCGACGTCTCAGGGAACGACGACTTGAACGTTTTTGTGCCTTCTCCTCCGACTCCCCCATGATGGCTCCTGAGGTTCCGTTGCTTCATTCTTCCACGGAAAACTCGGGTGAACCTATGCAACTCGGGGCCTCCGTGTCTCCCCAACAACGTAGAGAGTTCCGCAGGAAGAATGGTCTCTGCTTCTACTGTGGGGATGACAAGCATCAAGTGAACAACTGTCCTGGGCGTAAGAATAAGCAGCCGGAAGAACTTCCGCGCCTAAGTGATCATCGGGGAGGTCACTTGGACGCACAGGTATTTCCCGTAAAGATGAAACCTAATAAAATCTTGCTTCCCTTTCAGGTCTCTTTTGGTGGTAGGTCTGCTACCGGCAGTGCCTTCGTGGATTCAGGGTCTTCTGCTAATATTATGTCTGTGGAATTTGCTATGTCTCTAGCTATGCCATTGATTGATTTGCCTAAACCTGTCCCTGTAGTGGGTATCGACTACTCTTGGGTATCCACTCCTCTTGCTAATGGTTATTTTACACAGCATACCCCTGTTTTTGAACTCCTTGTTGGCTCCATGCATTTGGAGCAGTGCTCTGTACTGGTGATGCAGGGATTATCGTCCGATTTGGTTTTAGGCCTTCCTTGGTTGCAGTTGCATAGTCCCACGTTTAACTGGAATACTGGGGATCTTACCAAATGGGGTAATGAATGCATGACGTCATGTTTTTCTGTTAATTCTATCTCTCTCCCTGAGGAGGTGAACACTCTACCTGAGTTTGTTCAGGACTTCGCTGATGTTTTCTCTAAAGAGGCCTCCGAAGTGTTATCTCCTCATAGAGAATGCGATTGCGCAATCGATTTGGTACCAGGAGCTAAGCTCCCTAAGGGTAGGATATTCAATCTCTCTTGTCCCGAACGTGAAGCCATGAGAGAGTATATCCAGGAATGCCTGGCCAAGGGTTACATTCGCCCCTCTACTTCTCCGGTAGGTGTTGGCTTCTTCTTCGTAGGGAAGAAGGATGGTGGTCTTAGGCCGTGCATCGACTACCGGAACTTGAATAAGGTCACTGTAAGGAACCAGTACCCCCTTCCTTTGATTCCTGATCTCTTCAATCAGGTTCAGGGGGCCCAATGGTTCTCTAAGTTTGATCTACGGGGGGCTTATAACCTTATCCGCATCAAAGAGGGGGATGAGTGGAAGACTGCGTTTAACACGCCCGAAGGTCATTTAGAATACCTCGTCATGCCCTTTGGGTTGTGTAATGCTCCCGCGGTCTTCCAGAATTTCATAAATGAGATTTTAAGAGACTATCTGGGGGTATTTCTTGTAGTGTACCTTGATGACATACTTGTGTTTTCCAAGGACTGGTCCTCCCACATTGAGCATGTCAGGAAGGTGCTCCAGGTCCTTCGGGAAAACAAACTGTTTGCTAAGACCGAAAAATGTGTGTTTGGGGTGCAAGAGATACCATTTTTGGGTCAAATCCTCACTCCTCATGAATTCCGCATGGACCCCGCCAAGGTCCAGGCTGTGGCGGAATGTGTCCAACCTGCCTCCCTGAAGGCGTTACAGTGCTTCCTGGGATTCGCTAATTATTACAGGAGATTTATTGCTAACTTCTCGGTCATCGCTATGCCTCTTATGGATCTCACTCGCAAAGGTGCTGATCTCCTCCACTGGCCTCCTGAGGCTGTCCAGGATTTTGAGGTCCTTAAGAAGTGCTTTATCTCGGCCCCAGTGCTGGTTCAGCCCAACCAAATGGAGCCATTCATCGTGGAGGTTGACGCCTCCGAGGTGGGAGTGGGTGCTGTCTTGTCCCAGGGTACCAGGTCCCTCACCCATCTCCGCCCTGTGCCTACTTCTCCAGGAAGTTTTCGCCCACTGAGAGTAACTATGATATTGGCAACCGCGAACTCTTAGCCATTAAATGGGCATTTGAAGAGTGGCGCCACTTCCTGGAGGGGGCTAGGCACCAGGTAACGGTCCTTACCGACCACAAGAATCTGGTTTTCTTAGAATCTGCCCGGAGGCTAAACCCGAGACAAGCTCGATGGGCGCTATTTTTTACCAGATTCAACTTTTTGGTCACCTATAGGGCTGGGTCTAAAAATATTAAGGCTGACGCACTGTCGCGTAGCTTCATGGCCAGCCCTCCTTCGGAGGAGGATCCTGCTTGTGTTTTGCCTCCAGGTATAATAATTTCCTCTTGATTCTGATTTAGTCTCCGAAATTGCGGCTGATCAAGGTTCAGCTCCCGGGAACCTTCCTGAGAACAAGCTGTTTGTTCCCCTGCAACTCCGGCTAAGGTTACTTAGGGAAAATCATGACTCTGCACTATCTGGCCATCCAGGCATCCTGGGTACCAAGCACCTCATTGCCAGAAACTACTGGTGGCCTGGGTTGCTTAAAGACGTTAAGGCCTACGTCGCCGCTTTTGAGGTTTGTGCTAGGTCAGAGACTCCCAGGTCCTGACCAGCGGGCTTACTATGTTCTTTACCCATTCCCCAGAGACCTTGGACCCATATCTCCATGGATTTTATCACCGATTTGCCTCCATCTCAAGGCAAGTCGGTGGTGTGGGTTGTAGTAGACCGCTTCAGTAAGATGTGCCACTTTGTGCCCCTCAAGAAACTACCCAATGCTAAGACGTTAGCTACCTTGTTTGTCAAACACATCCTGCGTCTCCATGGGGTTCCTGTCAATATTGTTTCTGACAGAGGGGTACAATTTGTTTCATTGTTTTGGAGAGCCTTCTGTAAAAAGTTGGAGATTGATCTGTCCTTCTCCTCGGCTTTCCATCCTGAAACTAATGGCTAAACGGAGAGGACTAATCAGTCTCTAGAACAATATTTAAGGTGTATTATCTCTGACTGTCAACATGATTGGGTCTCATTCATTCCCCTCGCCGAATTTTCCCTTAATAACCGGGTCAGTAACTCGTCAGGGGTCTCCCCCTTTTTCTGTAATTTTGGGTTTAATCCACGGTTCTCCATTTCACCTGGTAGTTCCAACAATCCCGAGGTAGATGTCGTTCATCAGGAACTGTGCACAGTCTAGGCCCAGGTTCAGAAGAACCTAGAGGCGTCCCAGAGCATACAAAAGACTCAGGCAGATAGAAGACGTTCTGCTAACCCCTTGTTTGTGGACGGGGATCTGGTGTGGCTATCTTCTAAAAATTTGCGCCTTAAAGACCCGTCTAAAAAATTTGCTCCCCGGTTTATAGGGCCGTAAAAGGTCATTGAAGTCCTTAACCCTGTCTCCTTCCGACTGGAGTTGCCCCCGTCTTTTCGAGTGCACGACGTCTTTCATGCCTCCCTCCTTAAACGCTGCTCCCCGTCCTTGGCTCCCTCGAGGAAACCTCCGGTCCCTTTTCTCACCCCTGAGGGGGTAGAATTCGAGGTGGCCAAGATTGTGGACAGCAGGATGGTCCAAGGCTCCCTCCAGTACCTGGTCCATTGGAGAGGATACGGGCCTGAGGAGAGGACTTGGGTACCCGCCCGGGATGTTCACGCTGGGGTATTGCTCAGGAGGTTCCACCTTCGTTTCCCCAATAAACCAGGTCCACCTAGAAAGGGTCCGGTTCTGTGTCGACGCCCGTGGGCAATCAGTCTGCCCCGTTTCCCTAGCTTCTGTGTACCCCTGTCTGTTTGTCTGTCTTGCACTTACTGAGCGTAGGGACCGTCGCCCAGTTGTACCCCGTCGCTTAGGACGGGTCGTTGCAAGTAGGCAGGGACTGAGTGGCGGGTAGATTAGGGCTCACCTGTCTGTCTCCCTACCCTGTCATTACAGCTGTCATATGTGTGTACATGTGGAGTAACACTATTTATAACCATTATATGACTTGTATATGGCAATTCTTTTTGCCGTTTCCCCTCTGCAAGCTCTCTCTCTAATTCTCAGTTTTCTCTGAGCTAGCAGGTGGAGCCTAATAGCTATTATGTCTTATATACAGTGCACACAGAGAAAAGGAGAATTGTGCTCTCTTATCGCTATCTATCACATATACTGTATATAGAAGCTGGAGCAACATGAGCGACATTATACAGCAGTAAGGTACAATGTAGCTGGGAATCCAGCACTGGGTGACATATTACTATTACCAACAGCTGTAGCACGTTTGTGTGTGGCTCTCCTCCTGCTCCCCACTCCATGGACTTCTATGGGCAGCGTCTGTGTCTCTGTTCCTGCTCCCCTCCCCTCTCCAATAACTTCTATGACAGCGTATCTGTGTCTTTCTCTCCCTGCTCCCTTATCCTCCCCTCTCAAGAGACTTCTATTGGCAGGCAGTGAAGAGGCACACCCCTACTACCTGCAGTACGTCTCCTTTGCTCTGTAACGAGAGACAGATTTTGCTTAACAACAGGAAGGGAGACACCTAGTGGCAGTAACTTCACACAGAATTTGCGTGGATAAAACAACTACATTAAAATAGTAAGTAAATTACAAAGTTTATATATATATATCTCTGGTGTACTATTAGATTAGCATAAGTTGTTTGAGACGTTACTGTCCATTTAATTTTATTTGGGTTGTACGATCGTGGAGATACTATATATGATTTTATTTTCTTACACTTTTACAAGATAAAAACATTTTTTATGGAATTTTTTTTAAATAAACTAACTGTCCACTTAAATGCCACGGTCGCTATTGAACGGCGCATTTAAGGGTTAAACGGCCTAAATCTGAGGTTTCTCCTATCCTGGCCATTGCAGCAGGAGCCCAGCTGTCAGTCTTAGCTGGGTACCAGGGTGCTCTAGTGGACACAGATTCTATGCCTGCGCAATCACCTTGCTGTATATGCATGTCAGTATTCAGGACGTTGACCTTTCACATTATGTACATGCATGCGGGAGTGGGTTAAAGGGGTTTTGCCAAAAAAGAAAATCATACTCATTGTATAGATCATAACAATTAAACAATGTTTGCTATTTCCATGCTTTTTAAAAAAAATTATCCACTGAAGATTAAGGACATTCACTTACATAGTATAGCGCCACCAGGTGCTCATAGCTTATAGCAATGTGCAGCTCCACCTAATGAACTGCGTACACGCACGTTTAATCACTCTCCCCACAGCCAGATCTCTGCAAAGTGATCCTCTGTTCACTGCAGAGCAGCCAATAAAAATAGCTTTCTTCACTGCTTGTCAGGGAAATAGCAGGGCCTTTGCAGTGGCATGGCAGTATGGCTGAGAAGACTATTTAAGCAGGGAAGTAAGAAGTGACTATAGTGGTAGCTGCCAGGGAAAGACAAAGACTGATTCTGCTCAGAGCCCCTCCCCCAGCAGCACAGATTAGTAGCAGAACCAAGGGGGACATAGGGAAGTAAAAAAACTATTAAAAAGGTATTTATTTATTTTTTATGCTAGACACAATGCAAGTTACATTAAAATAGCTATTAATAGCATTTCAGGACTTTTGGTATGAAAATTATTCAATCGATAATCCCTTTAAATCAGCATCTTATAGAACATACATATTGAAAACATATGCAGTGCATAGAGGAGCATGACTGTGCAAAGTTTCAGGGGCATGAACACCTGTGCAGAGTAAGATTGGCTCCATATTCTCCACCTATTCCACTCAAACAGGATACAGAGAGGCACCCTATGGTGGCAAACAGAGAGCCTATCCGTAATACGTATGTATTACATGTGCTCGCATACAGGGTCTGTTCATTATGGGCCATAAATGTTATAAATGCAAATGGATCCTAAGAAAAGTAGAAGGATCTAGCTTCTGAAATGAAAGTGTACCTTTAACCAGGGCCGGTGTCAGCACCTGGCAAACCCATGCAAGTGCCGAGGCCCACTACCCTTGTGATGTCAGGAGGAGAGAAGGAGTCCCAGGCAGAGCGCCAGCTGCTCTGGGAATCCGTCTCTGGGGAAGCCCCTGACATCACTGTCCATATATGGACAGTGATATCCGGAGGAAAGAAGGAGTACTAGGCAAAGTGCTAGAAGTGGCTCTGCTGTGGGACTGTCAGGGGCTTCCCCAGAAATGGAGTCCCGGAGCAGAGCCGCTTCTAGCTCTCTGCCTGGGACTCCACTCCTCTTGACATCACTGTCCATATATGGACCGTGATGTCAGGAGGAGAGAAGGCGTCCCAGGCAGAGCACTAGTAGCGCTCTGCCCGGGACTTTGTCCCTGGGGTTGCCCCTGACCTCACTAGCCGTATATGGACAGTGATGTCCGGGGTTTCCCCGGAGCAGAGCCTTTACTAGCACTCTGCCCGGGACTTCCGCTCTTCTCCGGACATCACTATCACCATATATGGACAGTGATGTCAGGAGCAGAGCAGGAGTCCCAGTCAGAGTGCTAGTAGTGCTCTGCCTGGGACTATGGCTCTGGGGTTGCCCCTGATCACACTGTCCATATATGGACAGTAACGTCAGGGGCTTCTCATGAAGCAGAATCCCCAGCAATTCTCTGGCTGGGGATTCCACTCCTAGAGGGAACCTCAAAGGTGCTATGTACAGGGAGGGGGGCTGTGTGGCACTACCTGGGAGGAGGGACCTGGGAGGAGGGGGCTGTGTAGCACTACCTGGGATGGGGGCTGTGTGGCGCTACCTGGGATGGGGGCTGTGTGGCACTACCTGGGAGGGGGGCTTTGTAGCACTACCTGGGTGGGGGGCTCTGGCACTACCTGGGAGGGGGCTGTGGGGCACCACCTGGGAGAAGGGGGCTGTGTGGAACTACCTGGGAGGGGGGGCTGTGTGGCACTATCTACAGAGGGCACTAAATTTATGGGGGTACAAACTGGGGGTCTAACTTCTATATTGGGCATAAACCGTGCCTAACGTCTATATGGTTTTCTGCCATTTTACTGCCGCCGTGAGTTCCCCCGCAAAAGGGCCTACTAAGTCTGTGTTGCCCAAGGGCCCACATAAACCTGGAGCTGGCCCTGCCTTTAACCCATCTCTCTGAGGACTATTGCACTTTTTTTTAACAAAAAAATAATAGTGAAAACCGTGTTTAAACCGTGTGGAGACGACCTAACTGCCAAGTTTAACTGCCACAACATTGACAGACAAGCAAGTCCTCCTCGAGTTATATCTATTTTATGGGGGGAACAAGCTGTAAAAACAATAGGTCAGAATTAATTGTAGTAAAACTACTGCCCATGAGTTGGACAGAGAAACGTATACAATTTTAAGGTATCTCTGTGTACAAGAGAGGGGTTTGTACTCAGGACTAGTGATTATTATTCTCCTTCAGTTTTTTTAAAATTAATTTGAGGTAAATGTATGCAGTATGAATGCATAGTGGTGAATACAGATTATTTTCTTTTCTATTTTACAGTGGTTTGGCAAATAAAATTAATATTGTGCTTAAAGTATTATAATTTAAAGGGTTTATCCGAGATTATGAAAAATGCAGAAAAGTACCAGTATGTGTCTGAATAGTCAACAGGTGGTCTCACCATAGCTCAGAAATGTTTTTGTTTTTAATTTTCATTATGTTATGCAGTTCTGTGCAGTACTGCTGTTTTGATGCTGGCAAGATGCTGTGGGTGGGATTATCATGTAAATGACTACAGTTTCCATGATTCCTCTCTTCTCTCCAGGGCTGCCATCTGAAATTTCTGGTCCCCTTGAGCCCTGTTCACACAGTTTTTTGCTGTGGTGTTTGCCGCAGAAACCACGGCAAAAACCTCGGCAAAAACCTCGGCAAAGACCTCGGCAAAGAACGGCCAAATTGACTCCCATTGATTTCAATTTCCCATTGATTTCAATGGGAGGTGGAGGCGTATTTTTTTCTGCGAGCAAAAAAAACACTCGCAGGAAAAAGACGCGACGTGCCCTATCTTGAGGCGTTTTCCGCCTCAAAAGCTTCATCGAAATCAATGGGAGACGGAAATAAACGCCTTTTTTACGTGTTTTTTTCCCTTGACTTTTGGCACGTTTTTTTACGCGTTTTTCGCCCAAAACACTCAGGGTTTTCCCCTTTGTCTTTTTAATAAATAGGTAAAAAAGACAGCGACAAAAATCTTGGCACAAAATGTGCCAAAAAACACGTGTGGTGCAAACCACTTAAAAAAAACCGGAGCTGATATTTCCAGGCAGAATTTTCTGCCTGCAAAAAACTCTGTGTGAACATACCCTTACAGTAAACATATCGGGGCCCTCCATATGCAGGTTTATGTAAACATTTCCTACTCAGGTGTGATTCCTCCCACTCTCCTAGAGCCCAGTTTTGTACAGGGTTTTTATTTTCAAAACCTTGTACTATTTAGACGAGGTTAACATCACATTTTTTGCCTACGTTTGACATACAGTACTGTGCAAAAAATGTAGGCAGTTGTGGAAAAATGTTGACACAGAAAAATCTGGAATTTTGAGGCAGAATTTGACCTGCCTGCACGGTTTGGCGCGGGAAAAAACGCAGCGAAAAACGCTTTCGCTACCTCCCCTTGATGTGAATGGGAGATCAGAGAGAAAACGCCCGAAGAAAGGGCATGTCGCTTCTGTTTCCCGTGAGCGTATTTTTCCGCTCGTGGGAAAAAAATGCCTTCGCCTCCAATAGAAATCAATGGTAGGCGATTTCGGCCATTTTCTTGCCGCGGTTTCCAACACGATTTCCGTAGCAAAAACTGCACCAAAAAAACTCAGTGTGAACAGGGCCTTAATAGTTTTTTTTATTAATTAACATAATACAAAGCGAATGAACAGAACATAAATCTACATTAAATTAATATTTGGTGTTACCACCCTTTGCCTTCAAAACAGCATCAATTCTTTTAGGTACACTTGCACAATGTCATGGATTTTGTGGGATTATAGCCAGGTGTATGATTAAACAATTATACCAAACAGGTGATAATGATCATTATTTTCATATGTAGGTTAAATACAGTCATTAACTATAAGGGTATGTTCACACGCTGAGTCAAAAACGTCTGAAAATATGGGGCTGTTTTCAAGGGAAAACAGCTCCTGATTTTCAGATGTTTTTCAAGCCACTCGCGATTTTCGCTGCATTTTTTACGGCCGTTTTTGGAGCTTTTTTCAATAAAGTCAATGAAAAACGGCTCCAAAAATGTCCCAAGAAGTGACCTGCACTTCTTTCTCGTGGCCGGTTTTGAAAAACGGCCGCGTAAAAAAAAAACTCCATCGCAACAGAACGCAGTTTTTCCCATTGCAATCAATGGGCAGATGTTTGGAAGCGTTCTGCTTCAGATTTTTCGGCCGTTTTTTGGGCGTTTACGGCCCAAAAAACGGCCAAAAATAGACTGTGTGAACATACCCTAACTGAAATAGCTGTGTAAAAGGTTTAAAACTGGATGAGGAACAGCCAAACTTTGCTACAAAGGTGAGGTTGTGGAAGGCAGCTTCATGTCACAGGTCCACCATGGCAAAATTGAGCACAACAACAACAACAACAACACACAGGGTAGTTTTACTGCATCACCAAGGTCTCTCCCAGGCAAAGATTTCAAAGCATACTGGGGTTTCAAGATGAGCTGTTCAAGCTCTTTTGAAGAAGCACAAAGAAACGGGCAAAGTTGTGGGCAATAGATGCAGTGCTCGGCCAAGGAGACTTAGTCACAGGCAAATCAAAGACACATCAAACTTACTTCCCTTCGAAATCGGAAGATATCCACCAGTGCTATCAGCTCAGTACTGGCATTACCCAGTCGGACCCAGGTACACCCATCTACTCTTCCTAGAAGTCTGGCCAGAAGTGATCTTTATGGAAGAATTGTGGCCAAAAAGCCATGCCTTCAATGTGGAAACAATGCCAAGCGACTCAACTATGCATGAAAACATAGGAACTGGAAATAGCAGCAGGTGCTCTGGACTGATGAGTCAAAATGTGAAATATTTGGCTCTAACAGAAGGCAGTTTGTTCGGCGAAGGGCTGGAGAGCGGTACAATAATGAGTGCAGGCAACAGCGAAGCATGGTGGAGGTTCCTTGCTCCTTGGGGCTACATTTCAACAAATGGAGTTGGGGATTTGGTCTGGATTAATGGTGTCCACAATTCTGAGAAATACTGGCAGATACTTCTGATTGGCTTCAAATCTATTCTGCAGCAGGACAATGACCACAAACATACAGCCAATGTCATTAACAACTATCTTTAGCGTAAAGAAGAACAAGGAGCCATGGAAAGGATGATATGGCTCCCACAGAACCCTGGTCACAACATAATCGAGTCTGCCAGTGATTACATGAAGAGACAGAAGGATTTGAGGAAGCCTACATCCACAGAAGATCTGTGGTTAGTTCTCCAAGATGTTTGGAACATCCTTCCTGCCGAGTTCTTTCAAAAACTGTGTGCAAGTGTACCTAGAAGAATTGATGCTGTTTTGAAGGCAAAGAGTGATTACACCAAATAATGATTTGATTTAGATTTCTCTTCTGTTTATTCACTTTTTTCCCCTCAATTAACAAAATACAAACTATTAACACTTCTATTTTGAAAGCATTCTTACTTTGATGCATTTTTCCACAACTGCCTAAAACTTTTGAACAGTACTGTATAGGTTAAACGTAGGCTGTGCTGTGATAGATGCCTAACAGTGGTTTCCGTCACCCAAAGGCTATAATGGTATCCGTTAATGGATAAGTCATGAAAAGCTATTAAAATGCTCATGACGTATAGAAGTGTCCTTCCAATTCCAATCTCCCTCCTGATCTGATATCAAGCCTGAGGAGAGGCTTGTGCATGCTGGGCGTTACAGTTACCAAGTCAACTGTACGACACTCGGAGAGTATAGTGCACGGGACAAATAAATTAGAATAGGATAACTGCACGATACTTTGTATGAATGTCAGATTAGTAGGGAGATTGGATTTGGAGGGACACTTTAATGTCTCATTATAACTACATTCTCCTGTAATTAATAGGACCCGTGTACAAGATTCTTTGTAACGCATATTGTTGCTTCATACCCCCCAGTGTGCTACCTATGTCTCTCCATGCCTTATGTACGATCGGCAGCAGAATGCAAATATCTTGACACTTTTTAAAGGGTTATCCCCATCACACAAAACCCTCGTTAACCATTCTATTGAGAATAAAAAAACATGTTATCGAAGTAGTCCTCGAATCCAACGTAGTCCAGCGACTGTATCTGTAATGAAAATACAAACACAAAAAAAAACATTAGTAACACACGTGGTAGGCTTAGATACAGGGCCCATGTCTGATCCTACACATATGTAGGCTTAGATACAGGGCCCATGTGTGATCCTGTCTGTTGGACCCTGTATCAAAGCCTGCCACAAGGTAGGCTTAGATACAGGGTCCAGCGGACAGGATCACACATGGGCCATGTATCTAAGCTTACCATTTGGACATGGTAAGATGCTTAGATACAGGGCCCCAGCAGACTAATTTTATACAGTATAAGATTACTGTCTGCTGGGGCCCTATATCTAAGCCTACCACAAGGTAGTCTTAGATACAGGGTCCATCAGACAGGATGACACATGCGCCATTTATCTAAGCCTACCATGCGGTAGGCTTAGATACAGGGCCCAGCGAAAGGATCACACCATGTGTCATCCTGTCTGATGTGACCCGTATCTGAGCTTACCACATAGTAGGCTTAAAGGGGTTGTCCAGTCTCTAAAAATTTATGGCCTATCCTCAGGATAGGCCATTACTAGCTGATAGGTCAGGGTCTGACTGCTGGGACCCCCGCCAATCAGTTCATCAATTTTTAGGGAATTTTTACAGGCCCTAGCAGACAGTAATTGTATACTTACCCTCCTCCTGACCCCACCCAGCGCCGGGATTTTGTGTGTGGCGCACAGCGTTGCGACGTCATGACACGAAGAGACTTCAGGACCTCCGCTGCGCTCTGGAACGAGGAGAGCAAGTGTACTGTCAGTTACTATAGTAACAGGGGCCCATGTACTTTATTACATAGGCTCCCGTTACTAAAGTAGGTTTGTATAGACTTGCGGGGGGCTGCGGGCCTCCTGGCTTTGGGGCCCGGTTGCAATTGTGACCTCTGCGACCACTATAGTTACGCCACTGAGGACAAATCATACTACTGTCCCCAGATTCTGTGCTTTTTCAATACCAGCAGGAAGCAGCATCACTGTCAGCAACTTAGAGTAGCGTCCCCATGACAATGATGACGACGCTCACGCTGCAGATCACAGACTATACAACCTGTAATGTTAAGGAGGTTATTTATAAGGAATAGAAAAAATCATAAACTAATTCGAAAGTCATAGGAATATATGTATGCTTGCTGAATAATCAAATATAAGGATACAAAAATAAACAGCAGAAGTCCATCTAAAACGGGGGACACTCGAAAAGAACTGCCTAACTATTTGAAGTAATTTTTCAAAAAAATTTTTTGTATTATATGACCATTGTTTTAAGATTTATATATGTAGCTTTGTACTGGTAAATTGTTATTTAACTTTTCATCGATGTCGATCAGGTAACACGAACAAACCACTTCCACCATGAACTATAACCAAGACCTTTGACCTAGAAATACTTCCAGGTCAAAATGGACATTTAACCCCTTCCCGCCGCAGCCCTTTTTCAGATTTTCATTTTCGTTTTTTCCTCCACACATTCCAAAAGCCATAACTTTTTTATGTTTCCGTCTATATAGTCCTATGAGGGCTTGATCTTTGCGGGACGAGTTGTAGTTTTTCGTAGCAACATTTAATGTTGGAAAAATTATTTATGGGGTAGAAAATGAAAAAAACATTGATACCTCCATGTTTTTTTGCGTGTCGTTTTTACGGAATTCACTGTGCAATTAAAACAACATGTTAACTTTATTCTGTGGGTCAATACGATTACGTTTTTTCTATATATTTTACTACTTTTACAAGTAGTATTTTATGTCGCCAAATTCCGAGAGCCGTAACTTTTTTCTTTTTCTGTCGATTAAGTGGTATGAGGGCTTATGTTTTGCGCGATAAGCTGTAGTTTTTAATGATACCATTTTGGTGTACATGCAATGTTTTGATCACTTTTTATTTCATTTTTTGTGGGAGATGAGGTCACCAAAAATTAGAGATTCTGGTGTTTACAATTTTTTTTTTATGGCGTTCACCGTGCAGGTCAAATAATTATTTATTGTAATAGTTCAGACTTTTACGGACGCGGCGATACCAATTATGTTAATTTTTTTTACTATGGTCTAGGGGGAAAATGGGAAAAGGGTTTTTTTTAATTGAATTTTTTTTTTTAAATAAAAAAAACCCTTTATTTTACTCATTTTTACTTTTTTTATTAGTCCCCCTAGGGGACTTCAACCAGCGATCATTAGATCGCTTGCACGATATACTGCAATACTAATGTAGTATATTGTGATTCTGACAGGTTTCTATTAAGCCCTACCAGAGGCAGGGCTTAATAGGAGCACAAAGATAGTGGACCCGGGGGCCTTCATTAGGCCCCCAGGCAGCCATATAGCAACCATCGCCTCCCCGCTATTGCGTTGCGGGGGGTGCAATGAGCAGTTAGAGGGGGTCGCCCCCCTCTTTCTAACGACTTAAATGCTGCGGTCACTATTGACAGCGACATTTAACGAGTTAAATGAGCGGGATCGCGCTCGAACGCGATGCCGCTCGTTACTCTGAAGTGTCGGCTGTAACATACAGCCGACACCGGCATCGTATGGAGCGGGTTCACTCTGTTCCATACTTCTCCTACCCGACTTTGGCGTATGGAAACATCAAATGTCGGGAAGGGGTTAAGCAAGGACATTTCTTTTTAGATCTCACTTTTTTACAAGCCTGAGAAAGACCCTGGTTCAGGGTCGAAATGCGTAGCTTTTATTCTTATTTTATGACACATATTGTCCCATCATGTATGTCTTTTAAAAATTAAAAATATATATATTTTTTCCCATGTGTTATCTTGTCCTGACTGAGATTTCAGTTGACTTTACTCCACAAGTGCAGGAGCGCCTTCTACCAGGAGTGATAATTTTCTTCTTCAGAATTTGGACATCATTTACATTGACTTCCGCTGATTTCTCAGCCGCTGGTGTTCACTCAGACGGCTAGCAGACTGCTTACACACGGAGCACCGAGGCTCCATTTGTTTGATGATCGAGTTGTGCCGACTATCTATCACAACTCAAAAAGAGGAGCACTCTGTGTCTTCTTTTTCTTCCCATATCATTGCTACTGTGTGATGCTGCCACCTATTGGACACAATATTTATCTCTCCAAAGAGAGATAATTTTTGACAATGGCCTGTGACACCCCCCCCCCTTCCTCCGTCCATCGCAGGAACGGGGCTAGGTGAGTACAAATTTGTTTTATTTGTTTGTGGGGCTGTGTGGCACCATCTACAAGAGAGGGTGTGTGGCACTATCTACAAGGAAGGTTTGTGGCACTAACTACATCGGGGTCTGTGTAGCACTATCTACAAGGGGAACTGTTTGGCACTATCTACAGGGGGTTGTGTGTGGCAATATCTACAGGGTGCTGTGTATGGCACTATCTACAGGGGATGCTGTAGTGCTATCTACAAGGCATCACCTCTGAGTCACTGGATATAAATGTGCTGTAATGACATATGTTCTGCAGAGCGTCATTATATAGTGGTAATATTAGTCTTTGTATAGTGGTTTTTATACAGTAACAGTATGGGGGTATTATTCAGTCACTATGTAGTTATAATGTGGTGGTATTATTCAGTAACAGTATGGGGGTTTCATTCGGTCTCTATGGGGTTACGGTATGGCAGTATTATTCAGTTACAGTATGGGGGTATTATTCAGTCATTCTGTGGTTATGATGTGGGGGTATTATTCAGTAGCTGTATGGGGGTATTATTTAGTCACTATGTGGTTATGGTGTGCGGGTATTATTCAGTAACAGTATGGGGGTATTATTCAGTCACTATGTGGTTATGGTGTGGCGGTATTATTCAGTATCAGTATGGGGGAATTATTCACTCACTATTTGGTTATGGTATGGCGGTATTATTCAGTAACAGTATGGTTGTATTATTCAGTCACTATGTGGTTATGGTGTGGCAGTATTATTCAGTAACAGTATGGGGGCATTATTTAGTCACTATATGGTTATGGTTTGGCGGTATTATTCAGTAATAGTATGGGGGTATTATTCAGTCACTGTGGTTATGGTGTGGTGGTATTATTCAGTTACATTATGGTGGTATTATTCAGTCACTATGTGGTTATGATGTTGCAGTATTATTCAGTAACAATATGGGGGTATTTTTCAGTCTCTGTGATTATGGTGTGGTGGTATTATTCAGTAACAGTATGGTGGTATTATTCAGTCACTATGTGGTTATGATGTTGCAGTATTATTCAGTAACAGTATGAGGGTATTATTCAGTCACTGTGTGGTTATGGTGTGGCGGCATTATTTGGACCTTATATTGTGTTATTATTTGTAATATTGGTATTATAATAGTGAGTTGTGTTCCGTAACATTATGCAGGTAATATTTAATCTGGTATAGTGGTATGATTTAATAACTGTTGCATATGCATTGGGGCTTGCAAAACTCCTGGACACGCTAGAAATCAGCGATGCAGTTCTCTGCACATCGCCTTCTGAATTGACTGCAGTTTTGATACAATAATTCAGCATTTAGGGCCCCACTTTTAACTTTCCCAGGGCCACACTTTGTCTAAAACCTAATCCAAACCTAATCCTATAAATTACATTTGATAGCAATTTAACAGTAATATTTTGCTTTCAAGGTCTGTAATGTGTTGTTCCTAGCATTATGTGTTTTATATTTCAATGATATTTAGCAAGCAACATGAAAGACATGGCAGTAGAAGCTTTCCGATGGCAACTATGGGATTTCCGAATGTTGCAGAGTCCAGAGTTTAAATTCAAAAAAGCAAAACACATCTTTGCAGGAAGATTTGTTGAGGTACAATTAGTTTTTTTTGTTGTATAAGCTTAGATAAATATGATGTTCCATTTTGCATGCCTGTATTAGTTATTAGTGTTCTCGTACTTGTCACATTGGGTTCGTGGACCCACTGGGCCGTACCGCCTTGGCGGTATGGCAGCTGGCCAACAGGGCGCAGGTTACAGTCTATAGTTCGTATAGGGTACCTGTGGCAGCTCAGACAGTAGCAAGGCAGGCTCGGCTGGGGCTAGGCAGCAGGCAGACGTCAGGCGTGGAGTAGCAGGACAGGCGTGGTATACAGCACAGCACGACTTCAGCTCAGCACGGCACTTGACCAGGATAGCACGGGATACAGGTTACAGGATACAGGTATGAGAAACACTGGGAACTGGAAAACACTAGGAGACCATTTGCATAGACAAACTAAGGGTACGACAACAACGCTCAGGCGTGGGAGGAAGGGGCTGGGCCCTTCTTATAGTCCAGGGTGCTTATGAGCTAATTAACCATAACAGTCCGGTTATGGTTAATTAGGGACCCGGCCGAGGTGAGCGGAAGTAAGCGCTGGCGTCTCCTGCGGAGGAGACTGGGGCCAGCGCTCGCAGATCCATGGCTGCGGGTGTCAGGAGGTGAGTGAGCCTGACGGCCCGCTGCCATGGGCATGACAGTACTCTTTTACTTTCAATAATATGTCTACCTTTGTCCCTAGTTTAATTATATCTATAATAAATCTATATAAGCAGTTGAGTAACTTTGCATATACATTGCATTATTGATCTTATACTGACACTAAGTTACAGCCTATATCATAGATCAGAGCTGCATTCACAATTCTGCAGGCTTCAGAGCTGAAATCTCTCAGGATTCCTTACCAACTCAATATCTGCATAGGGCTGCCTTAGTGAGAAGTGTAGTCTGGGCAGATCCAGAGTTACAGGATGTGACTCAGGAACAATGCAAGATAACAAATGAAAAAGTATTTATGTTACTAAATTTTGTATGTTGATTATATCTATATACTAGTAAAATTAGTATAACAAAAATGAACAAACATTTTAATATTAAGGGGTTGTCCATTACCGGACAACTGATGACCTATCCACCGGATAGGTCATCAGTATATGATCGGTGCGGGTCTGGTCAGCTGCTCCGGTTGCCTCCGGGCACTGGACGTCCATGCCGAAAGCAGATGGCTCCTGTCACAGAATAGCAGCTTAGGCGCAGTAGTATTCCATATATCCTGTTGATTTGAAAGCAAAGGTGCCTGTGCACACATGCTGAAAATTGGATACCTTGTTGCTTGGAGATCCGTCCTCCTGTAGTTCTATTCTGCACAGGGGAGCACGCGTGCTTGATAACCGCTATTCTATAGCGGGTGTATTCTCTACTTTCTGTGTAGTGAGATGGCGCATGTGCGGCTGCACCATCCTCACTGCACAGAGCGCATACCAGCTGCTGTAACAGAAGAAGCAGCTCCTTGCATCCTTGCATTTTGCAATGTAAGCGCTCCTCACTTGGAGGCACAGTAAACTTCGGCAGCGTACAGGGTTTGCAGGGAGCTTGAAGGAGCAGCAAGAGACTTGTGGAAATGTAGTTTCCCACAATCAAACAGTGGTCACGTGACCATGAGTGAAGGACCACCCACGCTTCAGTTAATCTCTGTTCTTCTCTACCTGTTTTAGTCATGCCATGCTTTAGTTTGTTCCATTAAAGAAAACCAAAACCAAAGTTAACACCAGTGTGAACAGTGCCTGGTATATGTTAAGATGCTTTTTATAAACAGGTCTCTGAAGAAACAATGGAGAAGGCAGTTGAATTCGACTTTCCTTTTACTACAAAAGTTCCAGTCATTTCAATTGCAATATTGTCAAGAGAAGAAAACAAATTTATCCCTGACAGATTGCTGTGGTCGGAATTCCTTCCAAAATATGCAGAGTACAGACCCAAGAGGTGAGCTACTATTACTGTTATTATCATCATTATTATTACTATTACATTGACAGATATTTTAGATATTTCACCCAATGCCTTGGACGTGTCTGACTTCTCTTTTGGGGTTCCAACTGGCTACAAAGAAATTGCCCGCTAATTAAATTAATTTTATCACTAGTCCTTCACACTGTAAGTAGGACAAATGTGTACCATTAAGTATCGTGGGATACACATTTATATCTTTACACTTTGACTCAGTTTTCTATGCCTCACATTCTTGTTCTTTTCTTATAGATTATACCCACTGTCATCGCTAAAGATATTGATTTTGGATGCAAAACTTGGTATTATCTCTATAACATTGGTAACGGAGGAAAGGCACGTTCTCCAGCTTTACACTTATAAAGCAGAAAAAGAGCTGCTCATGATGTTATGGCAAAGCATGCTGTCTGAGATGTCTTACCGCAATTCTGTACGTTTTTTATTGCGTCATTTTAAAAAAAAAAAAACAATCCTTTCGAATACGCATAAGGTTGAAGTGTAGTATATTAGTCTACTTGGGGCAAGCTTGTTACAAGGTTGAGAAGAGCTGATATTTATGCCTTAAATGAAAAGTAGGTATAGACCTATAGCAAAGATTGAAGAGAACTTTGCAAACCACATAAAGATTTACAAATCCTTTGCTGTGTTGCACTTGTTTAGCAGTTGGTGCCGAAAAAAAGGAGGAGAAAAAAAATGGGGGAGAGAAGAGTATACACGAGGGATGCATGATCAATAAAAACTTAATACATAAACCAGAGGCATAGCTATAGGTGGTACAGAGGCAGCAGTCAAGGGCGAAGCTAAAGGCTCATGGGCAACGGTAAAATAGGGCCATCCAAGTTCTCTTCATGGTTGGCGGCCCGCAGCTTTCAGCTACATCGCTGAATCTCCTAAGTAACCCATCGATGTACCACTAGGAGCCAGGGCTATTGCTATGGTCTTTTAGACATCAGGTGCACAAGCCCCAAGTCATATGCTGTATCCCACATAGACCTGAAGATGTGTGAGCAGCTCTAGAAAAGGACAGGTTTGCAGTAACTGAATTTAAACATTTGCTAAAGGCAAGCAACGATCTTAAAGTTGGTAAGGAATTGAATAATGTAAAAATAATTGTAATTATTAACCTTTATCTACATAGGGCTAGACAACTCCTTTATCATGAAATAACCAGGGCTATGACGTTAATACCCATAGAGCTCATCTTTAAATGTTTGCCTTAGCTATAATCAGGGCCGGCCTTAGGGGTGTGCGACCTGTGCCATTGCACAGGGCACATCACTCCAGCGCTGGCTCTCTTCCCCTGCTTGTGTTTCAGAAGCGCACGGGCCTGGCGACTTCTTCCCCCAAGGCCGGCGGCGCTGCTAGCAGCAGCTGTGGCTAATACAGCGGTAGCGATGCCACATTTAATAGTATCTGCATCATTAGGATGCAGATACTATTGAAAACTGTAGCAGAGCAGGGAGATATTTCCCTGCTCTGCTATCTACTAGGCCAGTGGTTCACAATCGGTGTGCCGCGGCACACTGGGGTGCCGTGAGAACCCTCCAGGCTGCTGCGAAACTCCTCTGAACCACTGCCACAGCTGTGCTTTCTCTCCTCCTCACAGCGCGAAGTGCATGTGAGGAGGAGGAGAATTTTTACAGCCCTCCTTGTAGATGGCACCCCTTCCTGTACATAGCGCCACTGTAGCTCCCTGAAAGAGCGGAATCCCCCAGTAGCCGGGGGATTCCGCTCCTGGACGGAGCGCTTGATCTCTCTGTCCATATATGGACAGTGACATCAGGGGCAACTCCTAAAGCGGAATCCCCGTTCACTGCGTTGCTGGCGCGATAGCCGGTGATTCCCCCAAACACAGGGGTGATTCTGCTCATTCAGGGAGCTACAGTGGCACTATCTACGGGGAGGGGATGCTATCTACAAGAGGGCTGTGTTGCACTACCTACAAGGGGCTGTGTTGCACTACCTGCAAGGGGCTGTGTGGCACTACCTACAAGGGGGCTGTGTGGCACTACCTACAAGGGGGCAGTATGGCACTACCTACAAGGGGGCTGTGTGGCACTACCTACAAGGGGGCTGTGTGGCACTACCTGCAAGGGGGTGTGTGGCACTACCTGCAAGGGTGTGTGTGGCACTACCTGCAAGGGTGTGTGTGGCAATACCTACGAGGGGGCTGTGTGGCACTACCTACGAGGGGGCTGTATGGCACTACCTACGAGGGGGCTGTGTGGCACTACCTACGAGGGGGCTGTATGGCACTGCCTATGAGGGGGCTTTGTGGTACTACCTACAAGGGGACAGTATGGCACTACCTACAAGAGGGCAGTGTGGCACTACCTACAGGGGGCAGTGTGGCAGTACCTACAGGGGGCGGTGTGGCACTACCTGCAGGGGACTGTGTGGCACTATCTACAGGGGGCTGTTTGGCACTAGAATACCTATCAAGACATATATAGACAATAAATCTAGAATATAAATCACCAGTAGTACAAATATAGAACTAGCCAATATATCAAAAAATATCTTTATTACAATGTATTAAAAAAAACATACATAGACCATCACACAAAATATGAAATAACATATAATAAAAATGTGGTAGTGGTATGAAGTCACAATGCATCACATTACATATACATGTGATAGGGCGGTATAGTATAAAGATATTCACAGACGCTGTACAAAAACACTTCTATAAATTACCAATACATAAATATGTAATCACTGGATAAGGGGTACAGGTGAAAAGGTGAAAAATGATCAAAGATCCAAATTCTGTGTGGCACTACCTACAGGGGGCATCTGTGAGTGGCGGGTTGATGGTCATTTTAGTAAGAGTGGCGGGCTGATGGCCATTTGACTGTGAGTTGTGGGCTGATGGTTATTTTACTGTGAGTGGTGGGTTGATGGTCTTCAAGTGGTTTCCACCACTGACCTCCAGTTAAAATTAATAGGAGGCACAAAATACCTGCGGCGCTCGTTTGGAGTGCTTTTTTGCCTGCGTCTTTGCATTGGCTTTGACGGCATAAAAAAAATGCAAAAAGAACAAAAACACGTCAAATAACGCTGTCAATTCAAAATCTGCCTTAGAAATAACGCTGTGTGAACATACCCTAAGAGTGTAGTGCTTGCTTTTAGCCATTTTCTGTCTTTCTCTAAAGAATTTTTGGTAGGGGTGCCTTGAGTCCGAAAAGGTTAGTAAACTCTGTACTGGGCTAGAGGCCGTACGGCCTGCAGCCTCTCGGGTGCAGGGACAGGATCCCAGGCCAGCGTGATGACATCACTGGATCACGCCAGTCTATGCAAGGATCCCGTCGTCGGCGTTGTGGAGCAGCACCGTTTGTCGTGGGAATGTGTCCTAGGTGAGTACAATCTTTTTTGGGGGGGGGACACTGTCTACAAGGGGAAAGTGGGAGGGCTGTATGGCACGGTCTACAAGGGGGAGGTGGGGGGCACTGTCTACAAGGGGGAGATGGGGGGCTGTATGACACTGTGTACAAGGGGGAGGAGGGGGCTGTATGGCACTGTCTACAAGAGGTAGGTGGGGGCTGTATGGCACTGTCTACAAGAGGGAGGTGGGGGTCTGTATGCCACTGTCTGTCTGTGTCCTTAATATTTAATAATATATTATAATCCCTTTATTATTATTATACTGTTTGGGAGCACTAAAGGGGCATTATACTGTGTGTGGGGCATTAAAGGGGCATTATACTGTGTGGGGGCATTATATTTTTTTTGTAGGGTATTTTTTTATGATGGGGTGGGGTGCCGAAAGATAATTTTGCATGAGATGCCATCTATCCTAAGGCCGGCCCTGGCTATAATTATATTGTCCAAGGTCTACAACCATTTTTTTTCTACAATTTATGCTTTTTGCACAATATACTTGTTAGAACGAACATTTTATTAACATTTTCTTTGATTTTCATTATTCACAGATAGATCTTAAGAAGATGCTGATACTAGTCATAAGAAGAAGGTATATTATATATTTTACAGTCTTTCTTATACAGTTTTTACAGTAAAATAAAACAGAATATAGGTCACAAAATGTTTGTCTCAAAAAGTTAGCTGAGGTAATAGGCTTCCCTATCTTACCTATTTAAATATGTCACAGAATCGATCAACTTCATTATCAAGTTGGTGAAACAGAGTGAGTACAAGCTCACAAGAATATAATAAAATAAAGAGGTTTAACCCCTTCCCGACATTTGTCGTATGGATATGCAATAGAAAGCCTGTGCTTCCCGCAAAATGCTGTATCCATACGACAAATGGATGGCACGGGCTCAGAAGTTGAGTCTGTGCCATCATCCCCGGGTGTCAGCTATATGTTACAGCTAACACTGTGCTGTAATGGCGGGGACTGAAGTTAGCTCCGATCCCCGCCATTAACCCCTTAAATGCAGCGGTCAAATGCAGACTCTATACAGCAGAGAATAGCTATGATTAAGAACTGAAAGGTTCGAAACGCGTAGGCGTTCTCTCCCGGGATTTTTAAATTTTTTGTTTTAATCTAATAAACATAAACAGTTTTGTATTTTTTCACATCATATCATGTGCTGGACCTCTAACATTTTCCTTAGAGTGCTATATAGCCCCGCCTATAGACAGTGTCACACCCAATTTGTAGATAGCGCCCCCACCTCTCCCTTTTAGATAGTGCCATACAGCCCCCTGTAGATATCGCCATAAAGCCCCCACTGTATATAGCGCTATACAGCCCCCTCCCTTGTATATAGGGCCACACAGCCCCCCTTAGTAGAAAGTGCAGCACAGCCCCCCTTAGTAGAAAGTGCCACACACAGACCCCTGTAGTTTGCACCACACTCAGCCCCCTATAGATAGAGCCACAGCCCTCCCCCTTGTAAATAGTGCCATACAGTTCCCCATGTGTATAGTGCCACACAGCTCCCCCTTGTGTATAGTGCCACACAGACCCCCTTTGTGTATAGTGCCACACGCCCCCCCCCCTTGTGTGGCACTATCTACAGGGGGCTGTGTGGCACTAGAATACCTATCAAGACATATATACACAATAAATCTAGAATATAAATCACCAAAGTGCCACAAGGCAATGGCGCATCCGAGAAATTTTTATCAGCCAGGGAGATGTCACTCAAACATGGAAAGGTTGGTTTGGAGGCAGGACTATGTGATTCTTCAGGATAGCAGCACCGCCCCATGACCCTCTAATGAGTAATTAGCATATAGTGTGCACCGTTTTAAAAGTGGACTCTAAGGCTTTTGCTGCATCTCAAAAACACATACAAGGGAATAGTTTGGAAATGTTGTCAGGTCATGTATTACCGCATGGTGGCGGTTCAAGGGCTTAAAACTACCTGACAGATTCCCATTAAATATACAATGAATTGAGAACAATTCCATCTGCCCAGCAATTTTGTTATTATAAATCTATCCTGTATAATTACAGATCCAGAACCAAGCTCTGACATATATACAGTACCACAACCAAGCTGAGTACATAAATACAGTACTACAACCAAGATTAGTACATAAATACAGCACTAGAACCAAGCTCTGACATATATACAGCACCAGAACAAAGCTCAGTACATATATACAGCACTAGAACCAAGCCCATACATATATATACAGCATCAGAACCAAGCTCAGTACATAAATACATCACTAGAACCAAGCTCAGTACATAAATACAGCACTAGAACCAAGCTCAGTACATAAATACAGCACTAGAACCAAACTCATTACATATATGCAGCACCAAAACCAATCTCATACGTATATACAGCACCAGAACCAAGCTCAGTACTTCCATACAGCATCAGAACCAAAATCAGTACATATATACAACACTAGAACAAATACAGTTAAATTTAGTGCAACCGCTGCCATATAGGTTTGTACGGTGTAAAACTACAGCTCCCAGCATGGCCCGAACAATGGTAAGGATATTCTGGGAGATGCTGTTTCACAAAAAAAATCATACCACCATCATCTCGCTGCAGATCATACAGTGACTACAGTGCTGATTAGAGGCAGAATAAACATTTACATTAAGTTACTCACCGGTGACGTCTCAGATTCTAGTTATTTTCTTCTCACTCCGGTCCAGACTTCTATGATGGATTTCTACTGGTCATGACCCATTTCTGCAGTTTTCCGCTCAGATGTCTTCAGCTTCTCTCTTTTAAAACATCTCTATAAACTAAGTTACAATTCTCAACGCCTCTAAATATAATAAAGCACCATACACTGCACCTCTAACTATAATAGTGCCATACGCTGTGTCCCTGATTATAATAGTACCATACACACAGACACCGTGCTCCCTGTAGATAGTGCCCCCATAGCCCCCTGTAGATAGTGACCCCCATAGAGCCTCTGTAGATAGTGACCTACATATGGACTCCAGAGCTGCAAGGCAATAGTGGTAACCACTGAGCCACCGTCCTGCCCTACATATAGCTTCCCCTATAGACAGTGCTCCACGTATAGCCCACCTCTGTAGATGGTCTAATATATAGCTCCCCCTGTATATAGTGCCCCACATCCCCACATAGACCCCCCTGTAGATAGTGGCCCACATATAGACCACCCCTGTATATAGTGGCCCAAATATAGACGCCCCTGTATATAGTCGCCCACATCCCCACATATAGACCACCCTGTATAAAGTGGCCCACATATAGACGACCCACCCTGTAGATAGAGCCCCCACTATGATAATGCCACTCACAGTTTTATGAGAAAAAAAAACAACTTTATATACTCACATGATCCTGTTCCCACGCAGTCCGATGGCAATGCAGACCTGCTCTCTTCTGAGCAGGTCCGCTGGAGCTGAACGAGCGTCGTCCAATGACACTGATTGGCGGGGCAGAATGACTTGCCCCGTCAATCAGCGCCTTTCAAGCACAGAAACGGCGCGATGACGTCTAGCCAATCAGCATCATTGTAAGGCGCTGAATGGTCGGGCACGTAACATGTCCGGTCATTCAGCGCTAATGCATGTATTTGGCTGTCGCTAGCACTGGGGCCCCCTCCGGTGCTAGCGACGCCTACGGACTAGAGAGGGCCTGTGTCGCCTGGCCCATACTTGTTGGAGGTTCGGCGGCGCGGGCCCCATAGTATCAGCCATAACGGCTGCTAGCGGCGCCCCCGGACATATGGGGGGCGTGTCGGCTGGCGGCACGGGCCCCCTCAAGCCGCGGTAGTTACGCCACTGGAAGCAACAATACGAACAATACATTTACACATTGTGACAGACTTATTTAGACTGGCATTTCATATGCAAGTCTTAATCCAGCCTTCACTGGAGTAAAATGCGCCAAATTTATTAACGCCGAATAATAAATGTGCACAATTTTGGCTGTCCATGCTCCAGACATTGAAATCTGTGCTACAGTTTAAACAAGTTTCTGCTGTAAATTTTAGTGAATCGGTCACTGCGTTGGTGGCCCGTGTCCTGGCTAACTGCTCACTTTTTTGGCACTTTTGAAAGTGTTAAGAGAAGCCACAACTTTTAGTGCTAATACGGCAAAATTAGCGACACAGAGGTAAAAACATTAATAAATTTCCCCCACTCTATATATACAGTACACACATGATATAATAAAAGTAAGAAGATCCTGTCGAAAAGTAATGTATAGGCTATGTAATTTTAGGTAAAGTTGTGTGATCCAGGAAGTAGAGCCAGAGCAGTGTGGTTCTAAATTAAAACATGGTCAAAAGCCAAAAATATGCACGAGAAAAATCTCACAATCCTCTATCTTATAACTAATAGAAAATGGTGTTTCTGCGGTCACGTGACCATCCCGGTGGGGTGTTTTCAGTGGGTTGGGCCAAATAAGGACACTCTTCAGGTTTTTTTTTTACAGATGTTGAGAAAATTAATGGCACTAAAAAAACTGACAAACTGAAGGCTATCTCAGAAATAACTGGTGCAAACTGATGCAAAATTGATTGCTTTACGGACTGAACCTGGACGAGTTCACATCTACGTCTGAGGCTCCATTAGGGGCCTCCGTAGCAGATCTGGCCTAGAATACCCGAAACACGGGCACCCCAACAGAAACCCGACAGGACCCATAAAGTCAATGGGTTCCATCAGCCACCGATTTTGTCCGTGGTGGAACGGAACCAGCGCTTCCCGCTTTTCACATGTTCTGCATCTCTGACGGAGCAGAACATGGAATGGCGAATGCTGGTTTGTACGCAGCCTTAGTTGTAAACTGTGGTTCTCCAGGAAAAAAAAAATTAATATGTTTACATCAGCGTTTAATCACATTTGTGTCTGAGTGCGTTCAGTTTGTTAGTTTTTTACATCCGTATGGCATCAGTTGTCATCAGTAATCATTAACAAGAGCGAGACGAGACGGGTGGGGCACAGTTTTAACTTCTGCAGAGATCAAAAAGGTAGTAAGGACAAGAAGAGGAAGCTCCATTTCCTGTCCTCTCCTGTCCTATGTCCTCTTCCTCTCATGTGCTGTGTCCCCCTTCTCTCCTGTGTCCCCCTCCTCTCTTGTTCTGTCCTGTGTCTCCCTTCTCTCCTGTCCTGTGGCTCCCTTCTCTCCTGTCCTGTGTCCTCCTCCTGTCTTGTGCTCCTGTGATCAGTGTCGGACTGGGATTCCTTGGGCCCACCAGAGGAGATGATTCTGAGGGCCCACTCCATCTATATAGAACATTACATGTCCACTTTTAATTTCGTCATAATCCTTGTTGTTATCATTGTACACATAGGTTATATCATTAATAAGGGCTAATATGTTTTTTGTGAATCATCCCATAAGAAATAGACCCTAGTGGCAAGTGATAGGATCCAAAGAGTTCAAAATGGGGTTGTCTTCTGCTGGACCTTTAAGACCCATTATTGTGTTAGAGCCTGGGCCCACTGGAGGATTCTCTGGTTCTCTGGTGGGCCAGTCCGACCCTGGCTGTGTCCCCCTCCTGTCCTCTGCTGTGTCACCCTCCTGTCCTGTGTCCCCCTCCTGTCCTTTGTCCCCTCCTCTCCTGAGTCTCACTCCTGTCCTGGGCTGTGTCCACCTCCTGTCCTGTTTCCCCCTCATGAACTGTGTTGTGCCCCCCTCCTGTACTGTGCTGTGTCACCCTCCTGTGCTGTGTCCCCCTCCCGTACTGTGCTGCATCCCCCTCCCGTGCTGTGTCCCCCTCCTGTACTGTGCTGTGTCCCTCTCCTGTACTGTGCTGTGCCCCCCTCCTGTCCTGTGCTGTGTCCCACTCTTCTCATGTGTTGTGTCCCTCTCTTGTTTGCCCCTCGTTGCCGATGCTCTGGCCTGGGATTCTGATCCTAGAGGGAATCCCTGACGTCATTGTCCATATATGGAAAGTGAGGTAAGGAGCTCCTCCTGGAACGGAATCCCCGGCCAAAGCGTTGCCGACACTCTGGTCGTGGATTCCGCTCCTAGAGGGAACCCTGGACCTCACTGTCTATATATGGACAGTGACATCAGGGGCTCCTCCTGTTGCGGAATTCCCGTCCACAGTGTGGTTGATGCTCTGGATGCTGATCCTGCCCCTAGAGGGAGTCCCAATGGCTACAGGGGGGTAGCGCTATCTACAGGGGGTGTGGCACTATCTTTAAAGGGGGTGTGACACTATCTACATGGGCAGTGTGGCACTATTTACATGGGACACTGTGTTGCTATCTACATGGGCACTGTGTGTGGCACTATCTTTGTGGGTACTGGCACAAGGGGCTGCTATGGGGGCATTATACTGTATTGGGGTATCTGTGTGGGCATTATAATTTATAGGGGCATTATGTTGTATGGGGGAAGCTATGGGGCATTATGCTGTATGAGGAGATTTGTTTGGGCAGTATACTGCATGGTGGCATCTGTGGGCATTATACTGTTTGTGGCAGCTAAGGCATCATTATACTGTATGGGGGCAGCTAAGATTGCATTATACTGTATGGGGGCAGCTATGGGGCATTATACTGTATGGGGGCAGCTATGGGGCATTATACTGTATAAGGGCAGCTAAGGGGGCATTATACTATATGGTGGCAGCTACAGGGGCATTATATTGTATGGGGCAGGCTATAGGGACATTATACTGTATGGGACAGCTGTGGGGGTATTATAGTATACGGTGGCAGCTAAGGGGGCATTATACTGTATGGGGGAAGCTATGGGGGCATGATACTGCATGGGGGAATCTATAGAGGCATTCTACTGTATGGGGCAGCTGTGGGGGCATTATAGTGTTTGGGGCAGCTATGAGGGCAATATACTGTATGAGGGCAACTATGGGGGCATTATACTGTATAGGTCAGCTATGGGGGTATTTTGCTGTATGGGGCAGATATGGGGGCATTATAATGTATGGGGCATGTGTTGACATTATACTGTATGGGGCAGCTATTGGGGCATTATACTGTATGGGGGCAGCTATGGGGCATTATATTGTATGGGGCATCTGTGTGGACATTATACTGTATAGGGACAGCTATGGGGCATTATACTGTATAGGTCAGATATGGGGGCATTATGCTGTATGGGGCAGCTATGGGGGCATTATACTCTATGGGCCATCTGTGTGGACATTATAATGTATGGGGGCATTAAACGGTATGGGGCAGCTATGGGGCATTATGCTGTATGGGGCATTTGTGCGGACATTCTGGGGGCAGCTATGGGGCCATTATACTGCATGGGGCAGCTGTGGGGGCATTATGCTGTATGGGGGCAGCTATGGGGCATTATACTGCATGGGGGCATCTGTGTGGGCATTATACTGCATGGGGGCATCTGTGTGGGCATTGTATTGTATGGGGGCATTATACTGTGTGGGTGCATCTATGGGGGCATTATACTGTATGTTGGCAGCTAGATGGCATTATACTGTGTGGGGGGCAGCTATTTAGCATTATACTGTGTGGGAGCATGATATTGTGTGGGCTGAATCGGGTGTGTATGGGTGGAGATTAGAGGCATGGCTTAAAAGGAAAAAAAATTGGCAGTTGCCCCTCTTTGCGATACTTGAAAGTTGGGAGGTCTGTCCTCTCCTGTGTGCCCCTCCTATCCTGTCCTGGTTCCCCCACGTGTCATGTCTCTCTCTCCTGTGCTGTTTCCTCCTCCGGTCCTGTGCTGTGCCCCACTCCTGTCCTGTGCTGTGTCCTACTTTTCTATGTCCCCCTCCTGTTCTGTGTCCCCATCCTGTTCTATGCCCCCCTCCTGTCCTGTGTCCCCATCCTGTTCTATGCCCCCCTCCTGTCCTGTGCCCCCACCTGTCCTGTTTCCCCCTCCTGTCCTGTTCTATGTGCCCTCTCCTCTCCTGTGTTCCTCTCCTATCCTGTCCTGTGTCCCCCTCCTGTCCTGTTTCCCCCTACTGTACTTTCCTTGTGTCCCTCTTTACCCCTTGTCTTGTGCTGTGTCCTTTTCAACTGTCCTGTATCCCCTCCTATCCTGTGTCCCCTCCTATCCTGTGTCCGCTCCTGTCCTGTGTCCCCCCTTCTGTCCTGTATCCCCAACCTGTCCTTTGTGGCCTCCTGTCCTGCGTCCCCCTGCGGTCTTGGTCTCCCTTCTGTCCTGTATTGTGTTTCCCTCATGTCCTGTGTCCCTCTTTTCTTCTGTCCTGTGTCCCCCTCCTGTCCTGTGTCCCCCTCCTGTCCTGTGTCCCAATCCTATCATGTGTCTGCCTCCTATCCTGTGTCTGCCTCCTATCCTGTGTCTGCCTCCTATCCTGTTCTATGTCCCCCTCTTATTCAGTTCTGTGTCCCCCTTCTGTCCTCTGTCCTGTGCTGTGTTCCCCTTTTATTCTGTCCTGTATGCCCCTACTGTCCTGTATCCCCCTCCTGTCCTGTTTTCCCCTCCTGTCCTGTGCTGTATCCCCCTCCTGACCTGTGTCCTCCTCCTCTCCTGTGTCTCTCTCCTGTCCTGTGCTGTGTCCCCATCCTGTCCTTTATCCCCCTCCTGTCCTGTGTCCCCATCCTGTCCTGTTTCCCCATCCTGTGTTGTCTGCCCCCTCCTCTCCTGTGTCTCTCTCCTGTCCTGTGCTGTGTCCCCATCCTGTCCTTTATCCCCCTCCTGTCCTGTGTCCCCATCCTGTCCTGTTTCCCCATCCTGGTTTGTCTGCCCCCTCCTCTCCTGTGTCTCTCTCCTGTCCTGTGCTGTGTCCCCATCCTGTCCTTTATCCCCCTCCTGTCCTGTGTCCCCATCCTGTCCTGTTTCCCCATCCTGTGTTGTCTGCCCCCTCCTCTCCTGTGTCTCTCTCCTGTCCTGTGCTGTGTCCCCATCCTGTCCTTTATCCCCCTCCTGTCCTGTGTCCCCATCCTGTCCTGTTTCCCCATCCTGGTTTGTCTGCCCCCTCCTCTCCTGTGTCTCTCTCCTGTCCTGTGCTGTGTCCCCATCCTGTCCTTTATCCCCCTCCTGTCCTGTGTCCCCATCCTGTCCTGTTTCCCCATCCTGTGTTGTCTGCCCCCTCCTATCCTGTGTCCCCCTTTTCTTCTGTCCTGTCCCCCTCATGTCCTGTGCTTTGTCCCCCTTATCTCCTTTGTCCCCCACCTGTCTTGTGTCCCCTCCTGTCCCGTGTCAACCCTGCTGTCCTGTGTCCCCCTCCTGTACTGTTTCTCCCTCCTCTCCTGAGGCCCCCTCCTGACCAAGTTTTAGACAATTGTGGGAAAATGCTGCAAAGTAGGAATGATTTCAAATATAGAAGTGATCATAGTTTTTTTTAATCAATTAATAAAAAACAAAATGAATAAACAAAAGAAAAATCAAATCCAAATTTGGTGTGATCACCCTTTGCCTTCAAAACAGCCTCAATTCTCCTGGGTACACTTGCACAAAGTCATGGATTTTGTAGGATTATAGTCAGGTGTATGATCATCATTTTCATATGTAGGTTGAAACATAGTCATTAACCCCTTAACGACCAAGGACGAAAATGAACGTCATGGTCGGCTGCTAGTTCCCGCACCATGACGTTCATTTTCGTCCGCATTTCAAACTGTCACTCTGTGTAAACACAGAGTGACAGACCCGCGCTGACAGCTGTCCTAGACAGCTGAGACATCAGCCTCGCCGGACAGCGGACCATCGCCGCTGCTTTCGGCAGTTAACCCCTTAAGTGCGGCGACGGATTGCCGTCGCCGCATTTAAGTGGTTTGAAGCACATCGGCAGCCCCCACGAAGTGATCGTGGGGGCTACCGATGCTTGTCACGGCAGTCGGAGGTCAGATAATGACCTCCGGGTTGCCATGTACGGAAGCCTCGGAGGAACAGCCTCCGGCCGTTCCTCCTCTGCTTCCTGTCAGTGTGACAGTCACGTCACAATGACAGTTAGAGTACATTACACTACGTGTGTAGTGTAATGTACTCTAGCAGCGATCAAAGCTGCAAGACTAAGTGTCCCCTAGTGGGACAAGTTAAAAAAGTAATAAAAATGTTTTAAAAAAAAGTGTAAAAATAAAAGTTAGAAGTTCTATAAACACTAAATGCTTTTTTTCCTATAATAAGACTTTTATTATAGAAAAAAAATGAACACGTTAAAAAAGTACACATATTTGGTATCACCGCGTTCGTAACGACCCCAACTATAAAACTATAATGTTATTTTTCCCGCACGATGAACACCCCCAAAAAAAATCAATAAAAAACTACGACAGAATCGCAATTTTTTTGGTCACCACCGCTCCCTAAATAAAGAATAAAAAGTGATCAAAAAGTCGCATGTACCCAAAAATAGTACCAATAAAAACTTCTATCCGTCCCGCAAAAAACAAGCCCTTACACTGCTTTTTTGACTAAAAAATAAAAAAATGATGTCTCTCAGAATATGGTGACAAAGAATTTTTTTTTTTTTTATAAATAAGTCATTTTATTGTGCAAACGCTAAAAAAAAGGACCAAACCTATATACATCTGGTATCGCCGTAATCGTACCGACCCGCAGAATAAAGTAAAAATGTCATTTATAGCATACGGTGAGCGCCGCAAAAAGAAAACCTAAAAAACGGTGTCAGAATTCCTGTTTTTTGCTCAGGATTGCAAAAAAATTGAATAAAAAGTGATCAAAAAAAATGGCATGTACCCCAAAATGGTACCAATGAAAACGACAGATTGTCCCGCAACAAATAAGCCCTCACGCAGCTCCGGTGGTGAAAAAATAAAAAAGTTCTGGCTTTCAGAATATGGCGATGCAAAATGTGCAGTGTCCAAAAGCGGATAAGATCGGGCGCCATTTATCAGTGCGACACCGGCCACATATCTATGAATTATTATTTATTTACCGCATTATAATACCCTCTTATTATGCCCTGATGTTCTCCGCACAGATTACACATGCCCCCACATTATAAACTGAAATACCAGCGAAACCCAAAACAGAAAAACTACCAAGCAAAATCTGCGCTCCAAAAGCAAAATGGCGCTCCCTCCCTTCTGAGCCCTGCAGTGTGCCCAAGCAGCAGTTTGCGCCCACACATATATGGCGTCGCTATACTTGAGAGAACCCGCTTAACGTTTTATGAGGTATTTGTCTTCTGTGGCACAAACTGGGCACAACATATTATGCACTAAAATGGCGTATCAGTGGAAAATTGCAATTTTCACTTTGAACCATCCGCTGCGCATTAACCCCTTTGCGCACTATGACTTAATTGCCCGTCATGATGTGGCGGTTGATGTATGGAGCCGGCTCACGTACTGAGCCCGCTCCATACGCTGCGGGTGTCGGCTGTGTATTACAGCAGGCCCCCTCGGTACTAACGGACAGGAACAGCGATCGCTCTGTTACAGAAGCCTGTAAGAATAACAATATACTGCAATACATTAGTATTGCAGTATATTGTACCAGTGATCCAATGATCGCTGGATCAAGTCCCCTAAGGGGATTGATTAATAAAATGTGTAGAAGAATTATAGTTATTAGTAGTGAGAATTTATTTTTTTAAAGTTAAAAAAACAAAACACCTTTTCGCATTTTTCTTCTAAAGTAATGTAAAAAAATGAACAAAATTGGTATCGCTACGTCCGTAAAAGTCCGAACTATTACAATATACCATTATTTAATTTGCACAGTGAACACCTTAAAAAAATGTAATAATTGAAACCGCCAAAATCGCTATTTATTTATTTTTGTCACCTTCGCTCTAAAAAAAAAATGTACTACAACTTTTGAATCACTTTTTATGTACCAAAAAATGGTACCAATAAAAACTGCAGCTCCTCCCGCAAGAAATAAGCCCTCACACCGCTCTATTGATGGAAAAATAAAAAAGTTATGGCTCTTGGAAAGCGGGGAGTGAAAATCTAAAATATGAAAGCAAAAAATGGATCAGTCCTGAAAGGGTTAATTCCTTTCTAATGAAAAAACTTTTGACCACATGTGGGGTATTTCCGTACTCGGGAGAAATTGCTTTATAAAAAATGGTTGTTTTTTTTCCTCCTTTATCCCTTGTGAAAATGAGAAAATGCAACATTTTAGTGGAAAAAATGTTGATATTAATTTTCGCGCCCTAATTCCAATAAACTCTGCAAAAGACCCGTTCGGTGTAAATGCTCACTATACCCCTAGAAAAATTCCTTGAAGGTTTTTCCAAAATGGGGTCACTTTTGGTGGGTTTCCACTGTTTTGGTCCCTCCAGTGCATTGCAAATGCGACATGGCACCGAAAACCATTCCAGCAAAATCATAAATCCAAATGGCGCTCCTTCCCTTCTGAGCCCTGCTGTGGGTCCAAACAGCAGTTTATTACCACATATGGGGTATTCTCGTAATCGGGAGACATTGCTTTACAAATGTTGGGGTGCATTTTCTTCGTTATTCCTTGTAAATAATAAAAATTTCTATGTTGTTTCAGAAAAAAAGTACATTTTAATTTTCACAGATTAATTCCAATATATTTAGCGAAAAACCTGTGTGGTCAAAATGCTAACTATACCCCTAGATAAATACCTTAAGGGGTCTAGTTTTCGAAATGGGGTTGTTTATGGGCAGTTTCTAGCGTTCTGGCAGCTCAAAGCTTCTCCAAATGTACAGTGGGGCCTAAAACATTTTCAAGCAAAATATGAGTCCTGAAAGCCTCCGGGTGCTCCCTTCCTTTGGGGCCCTGCCGTGTGTCCAAACAACGCATTAGGGCCACAATGTGGGTATTTTTGAAAACAGGAGAAAGAGGGTGATATATTTTGTGGTGTGTTTCTTCATTTTCATGTTCGCTTTACAAAGAAATCGGTCTTCAAACAAATACTTTTATGAAAAAAGTGAAATTATTATTTTTTTCACCTGATATGCATTAAATTTAGCAAAGAACTGTGGGGTCAAAATAATTACTATACCCCTAAATAAATACCTTATGGGGTCTAGTTTTCTAAATGGGGTAGTTTATGGGGAGTTTCTATCGTTCTCGCAGCTCAAAACCTCTCCAAATGTACAGTGGGGCCTAAAACATTTTCAAGCAAAATATGAGTCCTGAAAGCCTCCGGGCGTTCCCTTCCTTTTGGGTCCTGCCGTGTGTCCAGGCAGCGCATTAGGGCCACAATGTGGGTATTTTTGAAAACAGGAGAAAGAGGGTGATAGATTTTGGGGTGTGTTTCTTCATTTTGATGTTCGCTTTACAAAGAAATCGGTCTTCAAACTAATACTTTTATGAAAAAAGTGAAATTATTTTTTTTTTCACCTGCTATGCATTAAATTTAGCAAAAAACTGTGGGGTCAAAATACTCTCTACACCCCTAAATAATTACGTTATGGGGTCTAGTTTTCTAAATGGGGTCGTTTATGGGGAGTTTCTATCGTTCTGGCAGCTCAAAGCCTCTCCAAATGTACAGTGGGGCCTAAAACATTTTCAAGCAAAATAGGAGTCCTGAAAGCCTCCGGGTGCTCCCTTCCTTTTGGGTCCTGCCGTGTGTCTAGGCAGCGCATTAGGGCCACAATGTGGGTATTTTTGAAAACAGGAGAAACAGGGTGATAGATTTTGGGGTGTGTTTCTTCATTCTCATGGTCGCTTTACAAAGAAATTGGTCTTCAAACTGATACTTTTATGAAAAAAAGTGAAATTATTTTTTTTTTCACCTGCTATGTATTAAATTTAGCAAAAAACTGTGGGGTCAAAATACTTACTATACCCTTAGGTAAATACCTTAAGGGGTCTAGTTTTCTAAATGGGGTCATTTGTGGGGGTTTCCATCACTCAGACCTATGAGCCTCTGAAAACCTGGCTTGGTGCAGGAAAACAAAATGTACTTCAAAATTTATAAAATTATTATTCAATTTGTAAGTCCTCTAAATTGCTGAAAATTTATTTTATTTTTTCAAAAGTGCTGCCAAAATAGAGTAAAGAGATAGAAATATATATTTCATTAAAAAAATTGTACAGTATGTGTGTACATATGTAACATTGCAGTTAAAAATAGGGGAAAATGGTAATTTTTACAAAATTTCTTCCATTTTTTTATTAATTTCCGCAAATCGTATCAGTCTACTTTTACCACTAAAATAAAGTACAACATGTGACGAAAAAACAATGTCAGAATTACTTGGATATTCAAAACTTTCACAGAGTTATTCTCTGATAAAGTCAGACATACCAGATTTGACAAATCTGGCTTGGTCATTAAGGTGCAAACATGCCCGGTCATTAAGGGGTTAACAGCTGTGTAGGAGGCTTCAAACTGGGTGAGGATCAGCCAAACTCTTAGGGCAGATTCACACGAACGTTGTGTTTTTGCGCGCGCAAACAACGCAGCGTTTTGCGAGCGCAAAAACCATTTGACAGCTGCGTGTGTCATGCGTGTCTGATGCGCGGCTGCGTGATTTTCGCGCAGCCGGCATCATAGAGATGAGGCTTGTCAACGCCCGTCACTGTCCAAGGTGCTGAAAGAGCTAAATCTTTCAGCACCCTCGACAGTGAATGCCGAACACAACAGCGAAAAACCTGTAAAAAAAAAAGATAAAGTTCCTACTTACCGAGAACTTCCCGGCCGTTGCCTTGGTGACGCGTCCTTGGTGACGCGTCCTTGGTGACGCGCCTCTCTTGACATCGGGCCCCACCTCCCTGGATGACGCAGCAGTCCAAGTGACCGCTGCAGCCTGTGATTGGCTGCAGCCTGTGCTTGGCCTGTGATTGGCTGGAGCTGTCACTTGAACTGAAGTGTCATCCCGGGAGGTCGGACTGCAGGAAGGAGACAGGAGTAATCGGTAAGTTAGAACTTCGGGTTTTTTTACAGGTTAATGTATTTTGGGATCGCAAGTCACTGTCCATGGTGCTGAAACAGTTTAACTCTTTCAGCACCATGGACAGTGACTATCTCCTGACGTCGCGTACCGATAATTTTTTTGCCGGGATCGGCCAAAACGAGTTTGGCAGAACCCGGTGAAGTTCGGTACGCTTGTCCGGCTTCGCTCATCGCAAAGACACTCCGTTTGGATGTTCGGAAACAGAAAAGCACGTGGTGCTTTTCGGTTTTCATTCATCCTTTTCACTGCTGTTGCGCGAATCACGCTCGTCCCACGGAAGTGCTTCCGTGTGGTGCGCGTGATTTTCACGCACCCATTGACTTCAATGGGTGCGTGATGCGCGAAATACGCAGAGTTATTGAACCTGTCGCGCTTTTTGCGCAGCAGACAAACGCTGCGCAAAAAGCACGGACTGTCTGTACTGCCCCATAGACTTGTATTGGTCCATGCGTGCCGCGTGAAAACCACGCGGCCCGCACGGACCGAATACACGCTCGTGTGAATCCCCCCTTATACAAAGGTGAGGAATACAGTTTCATGTCACAGGTCCACCATGTCAAGACTAAACACAGCAACAAGGCAAAGATTTCAAAGCAGACTGTGGTTCCAAGATGTGCTGTTCAAGCTCCTTTAAAGAAGCACAAAGAAACGGACAACGTATTTTTTTTTGTGAACCAGCTTAAAAAAATACAAAACTTTTGTGTTAGGGCCTGTTCACATCACCGTTCGCTTCCGTTCCGGGGTTCCGTCTGAGGTTTCCGTCGGATGAACCCCGCAACGGAAAGAGAAAGTGACAGCACAGCTTCCGTTTCCGTCACCATTAGTGCAGTCGACTACGCTATTGATTCCGTCTGAAAACCAGCCGGAATGGTGACGAACGGAAACCATTAGCGATGTTTCCGTCACCATTGAGATCAATCGTGACTGAAACGGAAGCTGTGCTGCCACTTTCACTTTCCGTTGCGGGGTTCACCCGCTGGAAACCTCAGACGGAACCCCGGAACGGAAGCGAACGGTGATGTGAACAGGCCCTAACACAAAAGTTTTGTATTTTTTTAAGCTGGTTCACAAAAAAAAAAAAAAATCCAAATTCTACTGGACCAATTGCCTATTTAGAGACAGGCAGCAGCTCCAGGAGCGACATCATAACGGTAGGAACACACTAGGCGGATATGCTGAGTAAAACTACACAGCTTATCCGCCCCGGTAGCCGCAGGGAATTCTGCCAGCAAAACCGCACCAAATAGTGGCGCAGGTTTTGTGAGGCATGTCCGCTGCGGGAATCCTGCAGGGAAAAAAAAGTTTAGACTTGCCCCGGCCGTATTTTAGGTGACGCGTCTCTCTCTTCTGAACGTAGCCCCGCCTCCTGGGATGACGCTGTAGACCATGGGATGAAACGTCATGACAGGATGCCGGGCTGGTGCTAAGAATAGAGGATCGCGTCACCAGGACTACGACCGGGGTAAGTATAAACTTTTTTATAAATTTAAAAAAGTACCTTTTTTTTTTCTCATTTGTGATTTTTGCGGCAGAACCGCAGCATTTCCGCAACAGAGGAGCAGCGATCCCACAGCATAAATTGACATGCTGCGGCTTAAAAAGCCACACTGCAGGTCACATTGTTTTTGCAACGTGTGGATGAGATTTGTTTAAATCTCATCCACTCGGCTGCGACTGTAATACGCTGCGGATTTTCCACAATAAAATGTGTTGCATAAAATCCGCAGTGTTCATGCGTAGTGTGTTCATACCCTAAGGCCGGATTTACACAAGCGTGTGCTTTTTGCGCATGCAAAAGGTCCATAACAGCTCAGTGTGGCAGCAGCGTATGATGCGTGGATGCGTGATTTTCGCGCAGCCGCCATCATTATGACACTCTGTTTGTATGTTTGTAGCACGTGGTGCTTTTCTGTTTTCATTCATAGTTTATACTGCTGCGGAAGTGCTGGGCGTGATTTTCACGCACCCATTGACTTCAATGGGTGCGTGATGCGCGAACAATGCACAAATATAGGACATGTCGTGAGTTTTACGCAGCGGACACACGCTACGTAAAAATCACTGACAGTCTGAACGGCCCCATAGAATAACATAGGTCCGTGCGAGGTGCGTGAAAATCACGCGCGTTGCACGGACGTATTACACGTTCGTCTGAATAAGCCCTAACAATAAGGCCCAGTTCACAGAGTTTCACCAAACAACTTCCAAAACCGCCTCCCATTGATTTAATCTGAAATCAATGGGAGCCAGTCGCGGAAAAAAGGAAAAGCAGCACGTCCTTTCTTGCCGCGGTTCCGCCTCTGACCTCCCATCGAAATCAATGGGAGGCAGAAAATTCATTTTTCGCTGCATTTTTTGTCTGCTGTCCTCAATCGCCGCGGGAAAAAACGCGGCAAGATAGTGTGGGCATGTCAAAATCTGCCTCAAAATTTTGTGCGCGGTTCCAGGCAGTCGCGGGTACCCGGGCGGGCGGTCATAGGTACGTGCGGTCGCTGGTACGCGCTCGTGGACGCATGCGCGGTCTGTTGCGGGTGCGCGCTCGCGGACGCTCGCAAGTGCGCACGCGCGGGAGTTTGCGGGTGAGCGCGATCGGTCACGCGGGCAGTGTTTGACGGTCCCCATGACGAGAGGGGGGGCCCCGCAGATCACGACATTCTTTTGGTGAAAAAAAACGAGCCCCATTGCAGGGGCCTGTTTTTTTTCTACCAAAGGCAAGTCGCGGCAGTTGCCGGGCCCCCCTTTCAATTAGGTTTGGCCGGGCCCCTCACATCAGTACCCCTAATACCCCCCTGATGGCGGCCCTGGGTAGCATGATATAGTGCTGGACGGAGTACCGTTAACAGGCGGTGCCACGGTAGGGGGGCCCAGAAAATGTAGCTGTATGGGGCCCTGAAATTCCTGATGGCGGCCCTGACAGTATATAGTGATATAATATGTGTGCGTAGTATATAGCAGTATTATATGTATGCACAGCATATAGCAGTATTATATGTATTTACAGCATATAGCCGTATCGTATGTGTTTACGGCATATAGAAATATTTGTGGGTACAGTATATAGCAGTATTATATATGAGTACAGAATATAGCGATATTATATGTGTGTTAGATATATAGATATATGTGAGTACAGTATATAACGATATTACTGTATATGCTAGTACAGTATATAACAGTATTATATATCTGAACAGTATATAGCGATATTATGTGTGTAGAGTATATAACAATATTATGTGTGTACAGTATATATCAGAATTATATGGGAGTACAATATACAGAAATATATATGAGTATAGCGATATTATATGTGGGTACAGTATACAGCAGTATTATATGTACTGTACTAAGTTAGTATGTGAGGGGTACCAAAAGAAAAATCCTACACAGGGCGCCATCTAGCCCATGGCCAGCCCTGAAAGTAGTGCATGCTGCTGTCGGTCCCTGCGGAAAGTCGAACATGTGAATTGGCCCATTGACTTTAATGTGTCAGTGTTCAGTCTGTATGATGTCTGTTCTGCACACGGACAGCACACAGATGTGAACAACACTCATCTAATTAAACTCTCACCCTGAGGTCGGATTCACACGAGCGTGTGCGTTTTACGCACGCAAAAAATGTGGCGTTTTGTTTGTGCAAAAGGTACTTAACAGCTCCGTGTGTCATCACCATATGATGCGTGGCTGCGTGATTTTCGCGCAGCCGCCATCATTATGACACTCTGTTTGTATGTTTGTAAACAGAAAACGCGCCTCGCACGGACCTATGTTAGTCAATGGGGCCGTTCAGACAGTCCGTGATTTTCACGCAGCAGGTGTTCGCTGCGTAAAACTCACGACATGTCCTATATTTGTGCGTTTTTCGCGCATCACGCACCCATTGAAGTCAATGCGCAACAGCAGTACAAACTATGAATGAAAACAGAAAAGCACCACGTGCTTTTCTGTTTACAAACATAGTGTCATAATGATGGCGGCTGCGCGAAAATCCCGTGCTGCTGACACACGGAGCTGTTATGTACCTTTTGTGCGCGCAAAACGCACACGCTCGTGTGAATCCGACCTAAGAGAGATTACTGTTCTTGTTGCTGCCAAATGAAACACATCTACATTGTCATTCACAGAACATTGAAGCAAAGGTTTGAAGGACTATTACACCAAGACAGAATCAGTGATGAAAGATTCCTAATAAGAAGAGGTAAATCTGACCATGTAAAGCCTATTTAAGAATGATGTTAGTTTTCACTAAAAAGGGTAGTCCGATATTAGAAAATTAATGTGTTTTTTTTTTTGCATAATAAAAGTTACGCAATTTTCCAATATACTCTGTATTAATTCCCCATTGTTTTGAAGATCTCTGCTTGTTGTTACTCAGTAGGAACCTTTGCGGTTAGGAGCCTGTTCACATTAAGGCCTCATGCACTCTTCCATCACTGTTTTCTCGTCCGTTTTTGACGGATCCGTGTGTCCGTTTGGTATCCGTGTGTACTCAGTGTCTGTTCCGGGTTTCTGTTTTAAACGGACGTTGTGCTTCCGTTTCGCTTCTGTGTTTCCGTTAAGAAAACGGAAGGTATTGAACTTTACTTGAACTTGTCACATGTCCCAGTCTGTGAACTTTGGCACGCCCGGCCGTTTCTAGGGCAACGGATCCATCAAAAACGGACGGCACACGGAACCTTCTGTGTGCCGTCCGTTTTTTTGACGGACCCATTGACTTCTATGGGCCCCACAGTCACAGAATCACTGACCAAATTAGGACATGCTCTACTCATGCCCACTTCAGTTTTTTCCTTCAGGGTGCTATCCGTTTCTGTCACTGATAGCACCCTGAATCCATTAATTTCAATGGGCCCATGCACACTTCCGTTATTTTGACTAATCCGTTGTTCCGTTCGATCAAAAGTAGAGCATGTCCTACTTTGGTCAATGATTCCGTGACCGTGGGGCCCATATTAATAACAACAGCCTTACCCATAGCAGCAAAAGGAGATAGTGGTCAATAATCGCTCTACCACATAGACCCCCTTTAACTCATGACCCTTTGTTTACAAGACAGCTACTCTAACCACTGAGCTATGAAGAAGACATAGACATGGAGTCAATGTGGTAGAGCGATTATTGACCAGTATCTCCTTTTGCTGCTATGGGTTAGGCCTCATTTACACGAGCGTGTGCGTTTTGCGCACGCAAAAAAACGCGGCGTTTTGCATGTGCAAAAGGCACTTAACAGCTCCGTGTGTCATCAGCGTATGATGCGCGGTTGCGAGATTTTCTCGCAGCCGCCATCATTATGACACTCCGTTTGGATGTATGTAAACAGAAAAGCACGTGGTGCTTTTCTGTTTACATTCAGAGTTTGACAGCTGTTGCGCGAATCACGCAGTTCGCAACGAAGTGCTTCCGTGCGGCATGCGTGGTTTTCACGCACCCATTGACTTCAATGCGAACAGCGCACAAAGATAGGACATGTCGTGAGGTTTTTTTTCAGTGCGAACAGCGCACAAAGATAGGACATGTCGTGAGGTTTTTTTTCAGCGGACTCACGCTGAGCAAAACTCACGGACTGTCTGCATGCCCCCATAGACTAATATAGGTGCGTACGACACGCGTGAAAAGCACGCGCGTCGCACGCACGTACGTATATCACGCTCGTGTAAATCAGGCCTAAGGCTGTTGTTATTAATGATATATTTATGTACTGACATCTTTTCCCATTCCCCCTCTCCATAGTCGACTATGCTATTGATTCCGTCAAAACAACGGAACCCTTGCACAACTGAGACAAACGGAAACCATTGGCACCGGATATGTCACCATTGCAATCAACGGTGATGGAAACAGAAACCTATGGTTTCCGTTTGTGTCAGTCAGGGCTCTATTCTGATGAAATGGATATGTGAACGAAGCTTAAGTCAATGGGTTTCATTAGCTGCCGGCGGTGTGTGCTTTACAACGGAACCGCTGCTTCCGTTATTCTCTTGTTCTGCTCCTCTCACAGAACAGAACGGAATGTCACAACGCAGGTGTGACCATAGCCTTAGTCTTCAGTGTGAAAAACAATGTAACGTTCTGTAAAAAAATAACATGCAACAATGTCTAAAATGTTTCTGTAACAAGAGATCGCATCTGTTGGGCAGAAGTCTTTTCCAATGCCTGATTGGCATCTTAGGTGTATTTTCCTTGTAGTAGAGAAGGAGAGTCGTGCGAGGCAGTGGTAAGTACATAATACTGTGTGGCTGATAATTTTATAGTATCCCTTTGTACAACACTACAGTAGCTAAAAGCCAAGTGCTGAATTTAGCATAGCTCTCGGTTATGGAGGATTGGATACATGTTAATTTCAATAGGGGTGATGCAAATCTGCTTTTAAAGGGGTGATCTAATCAAGACAACCCTTTTTTCATGCCGGCACAGCAACTAGGTTACCACCATGTGTCCGACTTAAAAAAACCTGTGGTGATCAGCTGTTCTTCTGAGCTATATGAGACTGATCATAGATTTTTTTTCTCCCAGAAGGGGGTCTTTAACAGGGGCATATGGAAAGGATTTGTGTTACTCAGACAACCCCCTTTAAGGGGTTCTTCATGATTAGATTAGATCTCCATTTAAGTAAATGGGGCTGAACTGCAGTACCACACACACACCCTATGGACAGACACAGTTTTATTTCAGGATAAAAAGCAGATGCTTTTTTGTAATCAGGGACAATTACTTTAAGTGCAGCTGAAATAAAGGGTATGTGCACACGATAGCTGGCTTTTATGTCTGAAAAGACAGACTGTTTTCAGGAGAAAACAGCTGCCTCGTTTCAGACGTAAATGCTCCTCCTCGCATTTTGCGAGGCTTCTCTGACAGCCGTAAATTTTGAGCTGTGCTTCATTGACTTCAATGAAGAATGGCTCAAATTACGTCTGAAAGACGTCTCAGACGCGTAAATTACAGGTCGTCTGCACAGTACGTCGGCAAACCCATTCAAATGAATGGGCAGATGTTTGCCGACGTATTGTAGCCCTATTTTCAGGCGTAAAACGAGGCATAATACGCCTCGTTTACGCCTGAAAATTGGCCGTGTGAACCCAGCCAAACACTTACAAAGTCATATCACAGGGTTTCAGTAGCAGCAGGGGCCCCATGATCATGTTGTCTCTGGGGGACCCAAAATATGAATATTCGAAATGTTAATGATTTTTATAATGAACAATTTATTTTTTTTGTGAATTGAATACTAATCTAAAGATTTCTTACTATTATTATCTTAAATTCAGAACCAAGAAAAAACGTATTCAGACAGATAAGAGCATATGCCTCTACATTAATTCTACATTGGGATCTAGGCTGTGTCTTAGAAAGAGGACTGCTGAAAGCTCAAACTGAACACATTTACTGAGGTTCCATAAGATTTTGAAGGTATTCAAGAACGGTGTGAATAAAGTCCTTTTCTAGTTTGTAATTTTTAGTTGGTTAACATATGTACGAGGGTGAGTAAAAAATTATCCGCACTCCGGTTATATTAAAACTTCTGTTGGCCCCACTGTCTTATCAGCGCTTTCCGTACGAGGTCACTGTCTCCCTGTCTCCCTAGTCACTGCTGTGCAAGTTTGAACTTGTTACGTCTGTTTATTTCTGACTGCGGTGTGAGAAACAATGTCTGCCCCACTTGTGATTTGCAAGAAAGTAGAGAAGCGTGCAGTGATTCGTTTATTGTGGACTGAGGGTGTCTGGTGCCGATATTTATCGAAGACTTTGTGCACAGTATGAGAACATGTTTTGTCGCGAAGAAGTGTGTATGAGTGGATAGACAAGTTCAAGGAAATCCGCACAAGTGTCAGCCATGAGGAAGGAGCCGGACGCCCCTCCACATCCATGACTGATGACAACATTGAGCGTGCATGTGCACTGATTCTATTGGATAGACTATCACCTGTTTAGTCACCTGAAAGAAGCCCTACGAGGATGAAGAATCACGTCTGATGAAGAGGTGAAAACAGCGGTGCATTCGTGGCTCGTAGCTCAGTCTAAAACATTTTTTAATGTGGGAATACAAAAGCTTGTTAACAGATGGACAAAGTGTATTGAAAAGCAGGAGATTATGTCAAAAAATTATATGAAACAAACTTGGAAAAAGATGCTCCTTGGAACGGGCACTCAGGCGTGACTTGGAATAAGCCAATTATTCACGCCTGAGCGCCCGTTCCAAGGAGCATCTTTTTCCAAGTTTATTTCATTTAAGGTCCAAACTAGCTTGGTCATTAACTCCTTTAGGACCCAGCCTGTTTTGGCCTTCAGGACACAGCCGATTTTTTCAAATCGGACATGTGTCACTTTATGTGGTAATAACTCCGGAACGCTTTTACCTATCCAAGCGATTCTGAGATCGTTTTCTCGTGACATATTGTACTTTATGTTAGTGAAAAAATTTGGTCGATAAATTCAATATTTATTTGTGAAAAACTTCAAATTTTAGCAAAAATTTGCATTTTTCGAAATTTAAATGTATTTGCTTGTGAAACAGATAGTAATACCACACAAAATAGTTACTAGTTAACATCCCCCATATGTCTACTTTATGTTTGCATCATTTTTTTTCACGTACTTTTATTTTTCTAGGACGTTACAAGGCTTAGAACTTTAGCAGCAATTTCTCATATTTTCAATAAAATTTCAAAAGGCTATTTTTTCAGGGACCAGTTCAGTTCTGAAGTGGCTTTGAGGGCCTTATATATTAGAAAGTCCCCATAAATCACCCCATTTTGAAAACTGCACCCCTCAAGGTATTCAAAACCACATTCAGAAAGTATTTTAACCCTTTAGGCGTTTCACAGGAATTAAGGCAAAGTAGAGGTGAAATTTACAAATTTCATTTTTTTTGCCAAAATCCATTTGTAATAAAAAAAAATCTGTAACACAGAAGGTTTTACCAGGGACTCAATATTTATTGCCCAGATTCTGCAGATTTTAGAAATATCCAACATGTGGCCCTAGTGTCCTAATGGACTGAAACACAGGCCTCAGAAGCAAAGGAGCACCTAGTGGATTTTGGGGCCTCCTTTTTTTAGGAATATATTTTAGGCCCCATGTCTGGTTTGAGGAGGTCTTGTGGTACCTAAACAGTCGAAACCCCCAAAAAGTGACCCCATTTTGGAAACTAGACCCCTCAAGGCATTTTTCTAGGGGTATAGTTAGCATTTTGACCCCACAGTTTTTTTGCAGAATTTAGTGAAGAAGAAAATCACCTATTTTTCTGTGGAAACATAGAATTTTTTCATTTTTACAAGGAATAAAGGAGAAAAAGCCGCCCAACATTTGTAAAGCAATTTCTCCCGATTACGGCAATACCCCATATGTGGTCGTAAACTGATGTTTGGACCCACAGCAGGGCTCAGGAGGGAGGGAGCGCCTTTTGGATTTTGGAGCGCAGATTTTGCTGGATTGGTTTTCAGTGCCATGTCGGGTTTGCAACGCCCCGGAGGGACCAAAACAGTGGAAACCCCCCAAAAGTCACCCTATTTTGGAATCTACACCCCTCAAGGAATTTTTCTAGGGGTATAGTGAGCATTTTGGCCCCTCAGGATCTCTTTTAGAGCTAAGGTGACCAAAAAACAGCAATTTTGGCGCTTTAAATTCTTTATTTATTACAGCGTTCACCGTGCGCAATAAATTACGTTTTAATTTATTCTGCCGGTCGGTACGATTACGCCGATACCATATGTGTATAGTTTTTTTTACGTTTTGCAGCGTTTGCACAATAAAATTACGTTTCTATAAAATCATTTATTTTCTGGGACACGCTATTCTGAGCCGTAACTTTTTTATTTTTTCGTCAAAAAAGCTGTGGGAGGTCTTGTTTTTTGCGGGACGGATTGTAGTTTTTAAATGACTTATTATAGGAAAGCAAAACCTTTTATTTTTACACTTTTATAAAACATTTTTATTAACTTTTTTTTAGTTTTTACACTTTATATTTTTGTTTATTGACTTTTTTTTTAGTTTTTACACTGTCTTTTTTTGACAAGCAGCTCTGATCGCTGCTAGAATACATTACACTACCTAGGTAGTGTAACGTATTCCAACTGTCAGTGTGACGTCACAGTCACTCTGACAGTTGGTCTACGAGGATCAGCAGAGGCTGATCCTCATAGGCCGACATACATGGCAGACTTGGGGGCCGTTGTCTGGCCCCCGGGTGCCATCACAAGCATCAGAAGCCCCCACGATTGCATGGGGGCTGCTGATGCGCTACAAACCCACTACATGCGGAGATCGCAATCGAGCCCCGCATGTAACGGGTTAATTGCCAAAATCAGCGGCGACGAGCTGCTGATCGGCAACACTGGAGAGTGTCAGCTGTCGGGGACAGCTGATCTCCAAGTTCCCGATGCACACTGTCGCCGACAGTGTGCATCGGGAACGGCACAGTGACTTTCTGTCACTCTGACAGGAAGCCTATCAGGACAAGCCGAAGGTTGGTCCTGATGGGCTTCCGTCCATGGCAGACCCGGAAGCCATTGTTTGGCTTCCGTTTGCCATACTAACTATCGGCAGACCCCGCGATTTCGGACGGGGTTCTGCCGATATGCTAGAAACCCCTAAAATTCGGCGATTGCACCCGATCGCCGAATTTAAGGGGTTAATTCGCCAAAATCAGCGGCAAAGGACCGCTGGCCGGCAAGAGGGGAGTGTCAGCTGTCGGCGACAGCTGACCTCCCGGTTCCCGGTGCACACTGTCGCCGACAGTAACTATACGTCCTCGTGCGGGAAGTAACCTCCCGCAACGACGGACAGTTACGTCCTGGTGCGGGTAGGGGTTAAGGGGTTAATTTGAATAATAATAATAAACATACCTCAGGTTGACAACTTTTTCAATAGCAGATGAGGAATTGCCTGGATCAAGAAAAGTCCTAAAGCGAACCATGTCTCTTTGAATGATGACATTTCGGTCCTCTAACTAAAACATAACACTTTATTTAGTAGTACAAAATGCAATCTCAGTGTCGAGCCTTTCAGCTTTCTCATACGTGATGATTGCATATTGTCTCCTTTTAAAGCATTAGCAAATGTTATAGAATGGTGGAGTTTAAAAACAATTCTTACCTCCCTTTAGGATTTGGGCTTTACTTTAACAGTATTCTTTCTTTTATTCCAAAAGTAAAAACAATTCTCTAAGATGAGAAATTATATGGCCTATTGAAAAGAGTAACAAAGGATCATGTCAGTAAACACTTAAAAAGATAAGATCATTTTAGAAAGATCTTGATAAGAGAGATAAAAAAAAAAGACACATCTATACTTACATTGACTTGGTTGTTGTTTTTAAAGTAGGATGAATATATGACATGAATCTTCTTTAACCCGTAATGACCAGGCCATTTCGCGCGTTAATGACCAAGGATTATTTTTTGTTTTTTCATGGTCGCATTCCATGAGTCGTAACTTTTAATTTTTCCGTCAATGTAGCCGTATGTGGGCTAAATTTTTTCGGGCCAAGGTGTAGTTTTCATTAGTACTATTTTGGGGTACATAGGACTTATAGATTAACTTTTATTAAATTTTTTATGGGGGGAATGGGAGAAAAGAGAGAATTTTGCCGTTGTTTTTTGCGTTTTGTTTTGGACGCCATTCATTTTATTGTTCAAGTCGTTACGATCGCGGGGAAATATGTGTATGTGTTATTTGTTTTAACACTTTTAATAAATAAAACCACTTTTTGGGCAAAAAAAGTAGTTTTATTTTATTTTGACTGTAAATTTTTTTATTTTTTTTTCACAAACTTTATTTAACTGCTTTACATATTTTTTTTTAGTCCCACCAGAGGACTTCACTATGCGACTGCGATCTGCTGATCGCATATATAATGCTTTGGTATACTTAGTATATCAAAGAATTATTCCCTGTCAGTGTAACTAACATATTACCTTTATTCTATGGGTTGGTACAATTACGGCGATACCACAATATGTATATGTTTTCTATATTTTACTATGTTTGCACAATAAAAAAAAATTTGAAACAAAAATAATACATTTTTGCATCACCACATTCCAAGAGCTGTAACTTTATTATTTTTCCGTTGATATTGCCTTATGAGGGCTTCTTTTTTGCGGGACGAGGTGTAGTTTCGCTGCTATTTTGGGGTACATGGGACTTATTGATTACATTTTATTATTTTTTGGGGGGGGGAGGAATGGAGAAAAAAATAAGTGATTTCGCCATTGTTTTTTGCATTTTATTTGTACGGCGTTTACCATGCGGTTGAATATGTTAACTTTATTCTTTGTATCATTACGATCGCGGCGATACCATATATGTGTACTTTTAAATTATTTTTACACTTTTATTAAGTAAAAACACTTTTTTGGAAAAAAAAAAATTTTTATTTTTACTGTTTACTTTTTTCAAAAACTTTATTTAACTGTTTTTAATTATTATTTTTTGTCCTACTATGAGACTTTATCATGCGATCTTCTGATCGCTTATATAATGCTTAGTAGTATACTTAGTATACCAAAGCATTATTGCCTGTCCGTGTAAAACTGACAGGCAATCTATTAGGCCATGCCTCCGGCATGGCCTAACAGGCATTTGCTGAAGACAGACCTGGGGGTCTTTGTTAGGCCCCCGGCTGCCATGGAAACTCGACGGCGACCTGCGATTTCTTTGTGGGGGCTCCGATGGGGTGACAGAGGGAGCTTCCTCCCTCTGTCAAAGACAGATGTCGCTGTCGCTATTGACAGAGGCATTTAATGGGTTAAACTGCCGGAATCGGAGCGAGCTTCGATTGCGGCAGGAGCCAGGCTGTGTATAACAGCCGTACTCCTGCTGCTGATCGCGTGTGTAGACTGGCAGTGCCCACGCGATCAGAGGACGGATATATCCGTCCTCCTGCGCGAACTAGCAGCTGCAGAGGACGGATATATCCGTCCTCCTGCGCGAACTAGCAGCTGCAGAGGACGGATATATCCGTCCTTCGGCGTTAAGAGGTTAAGCAGCTTGTTATGGAATCCTATCTTGATGGAATTTCCAAAATCTTGTCTGAATCAAACAGAAGTCGTTTCTTTGGAAAACATGGAAGAACCATTTCATGGTTCTTCTAGAAAGAAGTATCAATCATGCTATGGTCCATACAATGTGCAAATATTTCACCTCCATAGCTCTGTGCATGCACATCACTTCACAATTTAGTACATACTTGATGGAAATGCCAAAATGTCTTCTGAATCCAACAGAGACTGGTAGAGTTAAAAAAAAACAAAAAACATTGTTACCACCCCATGGGATTTGGGCCTTATTTCAAAAGTATTCTTCTTTTCATGCCAGAACTCAAAAAGTGCTTCAAGATGAAGAATATTCCAGCCTACGGGAAAAAGTAACATAGGATTATGCCAATTAAGACATGAGGAGATATGATCATCATATAAACATATTAAAAGTATGAGAACTGAATAAGGACACTTCTATACTTACAATAACTTCTTTTTCTAAAATATGATGAAAAAATATCTTGAATCTTCATCAAGCAGCATGTAATGGAATCGTATCTTGCTGGAAGTTCCAAAATCTTCTCTAAATCCAACAGAAGACGCTTCTTTGAAAAGCACGGAAGAACCATTCCATGGTTCTTCTAGAAAGACATATCAATCATGCTGTGGCTAATATAATGCGCAAATATTTCACCCCCATTGCTCGGTGCACGCACATTATTTCACAATTTAGTAAATACAAATTTTTGCTACAATTTTTTTACTCTATTTATCATTGTGAAATGTGTAAACGTTGCACAGGAACAATCAACCATGAAAACAACGGTTTCTAATATCATAATAATTTCTCTGTTGGAACATTGGGATTTGTTTTTTTTATAATATTAGATAGCTTGTTATACGGGAAATATACTAAATACTTTACAAATGTGCAAGGAAATGATCTTACCCATTAAAGATACTATTCTATCTGAAGTTATACTGGACTTCTTACCTTAATTTGAATCATAATAAACATACCTCAGGTTGACAACTTTTTAAATAGCAGATGAGGAATTGCCTGGATCAAGAAAGGTCCTAAAGCAAACCATGTCTCTTTGTATGATGACATTTATTTTTTCTTTCCTCTAACTAAAACATAACATTTTATTTAGTAGTATAGAATGCAATCTCAGTGTCGAGCCTTTCAGCTTTCTCATACGTGATGATTGCATATTGTCTGCTTTTGAAGCATAGGCAAATGTAATAGAATGGTGGAGTTTAAAAAACAATTCTTACCTCCCTTTGGGATTTGGGCTTTACTTTAACAGTATTCTTTCTTTTATTCCAAAAGTAAAACAATTCTCGAAGATGAGAAATGATATGGCCTATTGAAAAGAGTAACAAAGGATCATGTCAGTAAACACTTAAATAGATAAGATCATTTTGGAAGGATCTTGATAAGAGACATAAAAAAAGACACATCTATACTTACATTGGCTTGTTTTTTTTTTTTTTAAGTAGGATGAATATATGACATGAATCTTCTTTAAGCAACTAGTTATGGAATCCTATCTTGATGAAATTTACAAAATCTTGTCTGAATCCAACAGAAAACGTTTCTTTGGAAAACACGAAAGAACCGCTTCATGGTTCTTCTAGAAAGAAGTCTAAATCATGCTGTGGCCCAAACAATGTGCAAATATTTCACCCCCATAGCTCTGTGCATGCACATCATTTTACAATTTAGTCAATTTAGTACATACTTAAAGGAAGTTCCAAAATCTCTTCTGAACCCAACAGAGGACTGGTGGAGTTTAAAAACAATTGTTACCACCCCATGGGATTTGGGCCTTATTTCAAGAGTGTTCTTCTTTTTATACCAGAACTCAAAAAGTGCTTTAAGATGAGGAATATTCCAGCCTGCAGGAAAAAGTAACATAAGATTATGCCAATTGAGACATAAGGAGATATGATCATCATATAAAAATATTAAAAGTATGAGAACTAAATCAGGACACTTCTATACTTACAATAACTTTTTTTCTATAATATTATGAAAAAATGTCTTGAATCTTCATCAAGCAGCATGTTATGGAATCCTATCTTGCTGGACGTTCCAAAATCTTCTCTAAATCCAACAGAAGATGCTTCTTTGAAAAACAAGATCAAACCGCTTCATGGTTCTTTTAGAAAGACGTATCAATCATGCTGTGGCTGATATTTCACCCCCATTGCTCGGTGCATGCACATCATTTTACAATTTAGTAAATACTAATTTTTGCTAAGATGTTTTACTCTATTTATCATTGTGAAATGTGTGAACGTTGCATTGGAACAATCAACCATGAAAACAACGTTTTCTAATACCATAATATTTTCTCTGTTGGAACATTGGGATTTGTTTTTTTTATAACATTAGATAGCATACCATACAGGAAATATACTAAATACTTTACAAATGTGCAAGGAAATGAACTTACCCATTAAAGAAACTATTCTATCTGAAGTTATGCTGGACTTCTTACCTTAATTTGAATCATAATAAACATACCTCAAGTTGACAACTTTTTGAATAGCAGATGAGGAATTGCCTGGATCAAGAAAAGTCCTAAAGCGAACCATGTCTCTTTGTATGATGAAATTTCTTTCCTCTATCTAAAACATAACACTTTATTTAGTAGTACAAAATGCAATCTCAGTGTCGAACCTTTCAGCTTTCTCATACGTGATGATTGCATATTGTCTCCTTTTAACCCCTTCCCGCCGCAGCCCTTTTTCAGATTTTCTTTTTTCCTCCCCACCTTCCAAAAGCCATAACATCTTTATTTTTCCGTCGATATAGTACTATGAGGGCTTGATTTTTGCAGGACGAGTTGTAGTTTTTTGTAGCACCATTTATTTTGCCGTATAATGTACTAGGAAACGGGACAAAAAAATTACATGTGGGGTAAAAAAATGAAAAAAACAGTGATTCCTCCATGTTTTTTTGCGTGCTGTTTTTACGGATTTCACTGTGCAATTAAAACAACATGTTAACTTTATTCTGTGGGTCAATACGATTACGGCGATACCAAATATATATATAGTTTTTTTTATATTTTACTACTTTTACAAGTAAAAACGTAAGTGTAAAAAAGAAAATTTATTTTGTGTCGCCAAATTCCGAGAGCCATAACTTTTTTATTTTTCCGTCGATTAAGTGGTACGAGGGCTTATTTTTTGCGGGATAAGCTGTAGTTTTTAATAATAGCATTTTGGTGTACATGCGACGGTTTGATCACTTTTTATTTCATTTTTTTGTGGGAAATTGGGTGACCAAAAAAATAGAGATTCTGAAGTTTACGAGTTTATTTTATTTTTACGGCGTTCACCGTGCGGGTTAAATAATGATATATTGTAATAGTTCAGACTTTTACGGACGCTGTGATACCAATTATGTTTATTTATTTATTTTTTTACTATGCTTTAGGAGGAAAATGGGAAAAGTTTTTTTTTTTTTAATTTTTAATATTTTTTATACACACATTTTTTTTTTATTTAACTCATTTTTACTTTTTTTTTTATTAGTCCCCCTAGGGGACTTCAATCAGCGATGGTTAGATTGCTTGCACGATACACTGCAATACTAATGTAATAGGTACACAAAGATGGCGGACCTGGGGGACTTCATTAGGCCCCCAGGTAGCCATAGCAACCATCGACCCCCCACGCGATTGCGTTGCAGGGGGCGTGATGAGCTGTTAGATCGCAGCATTTAACGAGTTAAACGAGTGGGATCGCGCTCGGGCGCGATCCTGCTCGTTACTCTGAAGTGTCGGCTGTAACAAACAGCCGACACCGGCATCGTATGGAGCGGGTTCACTTAGTGAGCCCGCTCCATACTTCCCCTACCCGACTTTGGCGTATGGATACGTCAAATGTCGGGAAGGGGTTAAAGCATTAGCAAATGTAATAGAATGGTGGAGTTTAAAAAAATTCTTACCTCACTTTGGGATTCGGGCTTTACTTTAACAGTATTCTATTCTTTTATTCCAAAAGTAAAAAAATTCTCGAAGATGAGAAAATATATGGCCTATTGAAAAGAGTAAGAAAGAATCATATCAGTAAACACTTAAAAAGATAAGATCATTTTGGAAGGATCTTGATAAGAGAGATAAAAAAGACACATCTATACATACATTGACTTGTTGTTTTTTAAAGTAGGATGAATATATGACATGAATCTTCTTTATTGCAGCTTGTTATGGAATCCTATCCTATTGGAATTTCCAAAATCTTGTCTGAATCCAACAGTAGACGCGTCTTTGGAAAACACGGAAGAACCGTTTCATGGTTCTTCTAGAAAGAAGTATCAATCATGCTGTGGCCCATACAATGTGCAAATATTTCACCCCCATAGCTCTGTGCAAAAACATTATTTCACAATTTAGTAAATTTAGTACATACTTGATGGAAGTTTCAAAATCTCTTCTGAATCCAACAGAAGACTGGTGGAGTTAAAAAAAAAATTGTTACCACCCCATGGGATTTGGGCCTTATTTTAAAAGTATTCTTATTTTTATACCAGAACTCAAAAAATGCTTCAAGGTGAGGAATATTCCAACCTACGGGAAAAAGTAAAATAAAATTATGCCAGTTAAGACATGAGGAGATATGATCATCATATAAAAATATTGAAAGTATGAGAACTAAGTGAGGACACCTTGATACTTACAATAACTTTTTTTCTAAAATATGATGAAAAAATGTCTTTAATCTTCATCAAGCAGCATGTTATGGAATCCTATCTCGCTGGAATTTCTAAAATCTTCTCTAAATCCAACAGAGGACGCTTCTTTGAAAAACATGGAAGAACCGTTTCATGGTTATTCTAGAAAGACGTATCAATCATGCTGTGGCCCATTCAATGTGCAAATATTTCACCCCCATTGCTCTGTACACGCACATCATTTCACAATTTAGTAAATACAAATTTTTGTTCAGTTCTGAAGTGGCTTTGAGAGCCTTATATATTAGAAACCCCTTATAAAACTGCACCCCTTAAAGTATTCGGAACAGCACTTAAGTTTCTTAACCCTTTTGGTGTTTCACAGGAATTAAAACAAAGTGGAGGTAAAATGTACAAATAAATTTTTTTGTAGAAAATCTGTTTTAATTCATTTTTTTCTGGAACACAGAAGGTAATAACAGAGAAAGGAAAACTTAATATTTATTGCCCAGATTCTGCTGTTTTTAGAAATATCTCGCATGTGGCCCTAGTGTGCACTTAGTGGATTTTGGGGCCTCCATTTTATTAGAATATATTTTAGGCACCATGTCAGGTTTGAAGAGGTTTTGTGGTGCCAAAACAGTGGAACCCCCCCCCAAAAAGACACCATTTGGCAAACTACACCCCTCAAGGAATTTATCAAGGGGTATAGTGAGCATTTTAACCCAACAGCTTTTTTGCTTTATTTAGTGGAATTAGGATGTAAAAAAAGAATATCAAACGTTTTCCAATAAAATGTAGAAATCTTCAATATTTACAAGGCATAAAGGAGAAAAAGCACCCCAATATTTGAAAAGCCATTTCTCCCGATTGCGGCAATACCCTATATGTGTTAATAAACTGCTGTTTGGACACACGGCCGGGCTCAGAAGGTAAGAAGCACCATTTGGCATTTGGCTTTTGGCGCTCAAGTTTTGCTGGAATGGTTTTTGGGTGCCATGTCACATTTGCAATGCCACTGCGAGACCAAATCAGTGGAAACCACCCAAAAGTGACCCCATTTGGGAAACTACACTGCTGAAGGAATTTATCGAGGAGTATAGTGAGCATTTTGACCCCACGGTTTTTTTGCTGAATATTGTGGAATTAGGCTGTAAAAATGAAAATCTACATTTTTTTCTAATAAAATTAAGTTTTTGCTCAGATTTTGTTTCATTTTCACAATAGCTAAAAGAGAAAAAAGCACCCCAACATTTGTAACGTGAACTCTTTGGAGCCCCGCAATACCTCATATGTGGTCATAAACTGCAATTAGGGGTAATTGAGAGGGTAATTGCAAAAATCTTCTATTTTGTTATCCAGTCACGATATGGTGGTGTTATCCAGTCACAGTATGGTGATATTATCCAGTCACAGTAAGGTGGTGTTATACAGTCACTGTATGGTGGTGTTATTCAGTCACGGTATGGTGGTGTTATTCAGTCACGGTATGGTGATGTTATCCAGTCTCGGTTTAGTGGTAATATTTAGTCACTGTATTTATTATTATTTGGTGGTTTGTCTAATCTATGTATACAGATTACAGATTCTGGTACTGCTGAGAGTGCCTTGTATATCCCAACAGAGTACATAAGTCTTGGGGAACAAAGTCCACAACACTGAAAACTAGAACCTGGCTGTGCGCTAGGCAGCAATACCTTGTGTGTATGTCACTGAGCGGCTTTAACAGTTATCGTGCCACCGATAACAATTATTTGTACAGCATCAAAAATTATGACAACCATTGGCGCCCCCATTGGGTGGGGGGTGGTTGACAATGGGGTGACAGAGGGGGCCACACCTCTTCCTAATGGCTTAGATGCCGCAGTTGCTATTGACCATGCTCCTAAGTGGTTAAATGGCCGGGATCAGAGTTATCTTTGATCCCGGGAGTTGCTGCGAGGTGTCGGCAGTAATATAGAGCAGACGCTGAGTAAGGAGAAGGTTCAGCCTGTGAGCCTGTCTATCTATACTCCACCTTGGTGGCTGTCACGTATGCCACACGTATCACCAAGGGGTTAAATGATGGCAATTGCCTCAAATATCATAGCAAATGCTAATCAGGCAATGATATTATGATATCAATGTAATAGTAATATACTAATACTGCAGAGGCTACAGATAATTAATCATCTTTGCAATATAATTTTTTGTAATATCCATAGTACTATTATAATTATTATTATTATGTCATTTTATTTGAGTATTTTTAGCATTGCCATTTGCCCCCATTTTCTGTCTGTCTATTTTCCTAGTATTTTTTATTTTCCCTGCTAATAGACCCACTGTTATGTTGGAACACCAAGGGCAGTGGCGTAGCCTATAGGGGCCCCCGTTGCCATACAGCATGCTGATTAAATTAATTTTCTGTGCCCGATAGCGGGCACTTCCTGGTTACGGTCACATGGTACACTTAGTGTACCATGTGACCGTGACATCACGTGAGGGGTGTTCCAGCCAGCGTGGAAGAGCAGGTGCGGAGGACTCCAGGTGAGCTGCAGAGTCTGTATTGTAATGTATTGTGTTGTCTTGTAATGTATGGTGTTGTATTGTGTTTGCGGTGGAGAGGGGGGGGGCCCGTTAAATTACAGCCCCCCCTCCTCTCTCCACCGCAATCTGCACAATACATCACAATACATTACAAACTGTGGGTCGCGGCCCCATGGGGGGTCGTGTGAAGACCTTAGGGGTGTCGCGAGTCACTCACCGAGGTCCCGGTTCCATTCAATGCTGAAGCAAGGAGCTGCCGGCTCCTTGCTCCAGCATTCACTGTGCCCTGGGCGACTTGACGCAGGCAGGCGAGATGTAGCGACATCATCGCGCCTGTCTACGCCGAGACACTCATAGCACACATTATACTGCATGGGGGGCTGATATGGGGGGAATTATACTGTATGGGGGCTGATATGGCGGCATTATACTGTATGGGGAGCTGATATAGTGGCCATTATACTGTATGGGGAGTGGATATTGTGGGCATTATATTGTATGGGGAGCTCATATGGGGGCATTATACTTCATGGGGAGCTGATATTGGGGCATTATACTGTATGGGGAGCTGATATGGGGGGGATTATACTGTATGGGGCTGATATGGGGGGGCATTATACTGTATGGGGAGCTGATATGGAGGGGCATTCTACTGTATGGGGCATACTACTGTATGGGGGGCTGATATGGGGGGCATTATACTGTATGGGGAGCTGATATGGAGGGGCATTATACTGCATGGGAGGCTGATATTGGGGCATTATACTGTATGGGGAGCAGATATGGAGGGGCACTACACTGTATGGGGAGCTCATATGGGGGGCATTATACAGTATGGGGAGCTGATATGGAGGGGCATTATACTGTATGGGGAGCTGATATGGAGGGGCATTATACTGTATGGGGCGCTGATATGGAGGGGTATTATACTGTATGGGAGCATTATACTGCATGGGGGCTGATATTGGGGGCATTATACTGTATGGGGAGCTGATATGGAGGGGCATTATACTGTATAGGGAGCTCATATAGGGGGCATTATACTGTATGGGGAGCTGATATGGGGGGCATTATACTGTTTGGGAAGTTGATATGGGGGCATTATACTTTATGGGGCTTATATTGGGGCACTATACTGTATGGGGGCAGCTATGTGTGGCATTATACTGTGTCGGCTGATATAGGGAGCATTATACGGTATGGGGCAGTTATGGGTGGGTATTATATTGTATGGGGCAGTTATGGGGGCATTATACTGTGTGGGGGCAGCTATGGGAGCATTATACTGTGAGGGGGCATCATACTATGGGGGCTGTTGGGCAAGGCGGCTGGGCATAGTCGCGTGCAGGGGTCTGGTGATGGTGGTATTGGGGAAGGGTAGGGGGGCCAAGCTGAATTTTTGCACCCAGGCCCTTGAGTCTTTAGCTACGCCCCTGACCAAGTGTTTGGTTTAATGTTTTGTTACCTTGACTGCTAAGGTATAGCTAAAGGTAAAGAGCTATAATTGATTACAGCCAAACAATTGTAACATTTTGATCATGTTATATTAAATATCACTTTACATTAATCCTATGGCCTCAGTCACTCTACACTTTGTTTAATACTGACCCTACTATTATCTTGTATATTTCACTCATCCATTGAGGTACTGTACTTCATGTCATTCATCACCAAAATCAAAACTTTTCTTGTGCCTAACATCTCAGATTATCCCCAAAAATCCTCCATTTCTTATCATTTGACTGCTCCAATCATTTTATGCTACCTCACCTATCATCTTATGTTACACCCATCACTTCATACTTCCATACTCTCATACTATATCACCAGTAATTTCCCTCATAGACTCTTCTACCTGAAGGACGCTTGGTAGTCATTGGACTGGGAGGTAGACGCTGAGTCTTGGTGCTGAGATTACTGCTGCAACGTGGTCTCTTGAGACTTTGATGTATCAGCTTGTACACAAAACTGAATTATAAATGAATATTTACATCCCAGAGGATATACACATGTGATATCTCATATCTGCCTAGTACCAGAGCTGGGGGCATTTATAACAAGGAGCTTCTTACCTGCAGCCACCATCACATTCCAACTGTCACCTAACAAGTAACAGAAAAAAAGAAAGCATCTGATTGGTTGTGTCTAACTGTCACTTATTAAAATGACAGAAAAAAACAAGAAGATGATTGCTTGTCTAACTGTCACTTATTGAAATGACACAGAAAAGCAAGCACCCGATTGGTTGACTCTGTAAATTTAGGGCTAAACAGACTTTACTGTAGTTCTACTGGTTGATTTTAACTATTGCACTACAGCTGAAGTCTAAAAAAAAAAAATACATTGAGTTGCATGCAATCTTGTGGACTGCACAATACAAAAAAATTGTATGTAATGTATTTTTTATTATGTTTGTATGTATACTTACCCCCTTTACTCCTGTCTACTCCGGGTGCCGCTGCTTTGTGTTCTACACCAGGACCCAGAGCAGTGGCACACAGAGATGAACAGGAGCCAAGAGTGAGGAGGGTTAGTATATTGTCTGGTATTGGGTCTATATATTTTTAATTTTTTTGGGCTGATCTGGGGCCTGAAATTAATACAGGGGGTCTGGGGTCTGAATATATTTATGGAGTTTGTTCTGGGGTCTGATATTTATATAGGGGTCTGGAGTCTGATATTAATATACTGTAGAGGTCTGGCCTGGATTTTTGTATTAATATAGGTGGTCTAAATATATTTAGGGGGTCTGGTTTAGGATCTGAACATACTTAGGGGGCCTGTTCTTGGGTCTGAAACAAATTTTGGGGGTCTGAATTAGTTTTGAGGTCTTGTCTGTGGTCTAAAGTAAATTTTGGGGCCTAGTTTGAGGTCTCGGTTTTTGTGGGGTCTAGAACAGCGGCACTATTCATGTGTGCAGTATAGCATTACTACTTCTAAAACGTGTGTGTGTGTGTGTATATATATATATATATATATATATATATATATATATATATATATATAAACACTTGGGAAACAGAATTAGTTAGCCACTTTGCGGGGAAAGTCACAGCTGTAAAACTGTCGTTTTTGCCTCCATATCGAAGTTAGGCCCCCAGTTCTTGCCCCCATATTGAAGTTAGGCCCAAAGTTCGTGCCCCGATATCGAAGTTAGGCCCTGTTTATGTCCCCATATAGAAGTTAGGCCCCCAGTTTGTGCCCCCGTATAAAATTTAGACCCCTATATTGTCCCCAAATAGAAGTTAGGCCCCAGTTTGTGCCCCCATATAAACAGTGACCTATGTAGACTATGCTTGTGCCCTCCGTTGATAATGCCACTGTGCCCTCTGTAGATAGTGCCATACACCCCTTGTAGATAGTGCCATCCTTTGTATAAAGTGCCACACCCCCCTTGTAGATAGTCCCACACACACAACCCACTATGGATAGTAACTTCAGGGGCTTCTCGAGCGTTGTCAACACTCTAGCCGGTTATTCCGCTCCAGGAGGAGCCCCTGACTTTGCTGTCCATATATGGACAGTGACATCAGGGGCTCCCTCTATGAGCGGAATCCCTGGCCAGAGCATCGGCAATGCTTTAGCCGGGGATTCCACTCCAGGAGGACACCCTGACGTCACTGTCCATATATGGAAAGTGACGTCAGGGACTTCTCCAACAGCGGAATTCCCGACCAGCTACGCTCTGGCCGGGGAATCCGATCCCGGAGTAGCCCCTGATGTCCCTATCCATATATGGACAGGGACATAAGGGGCTCCATCTAGGAGTGGAATCCCCAACAAGAGCATCGGCAATGGTCTGGCCGGGGATTTCGCTCCTGGGTAAGCCATGGCAGCCGAGTGAGCCCCCCCCCCTTCCCAAGAGTAGTGGGCACCTGCCCGGGTTCTGATGGTGTGTGTGTGTGTGTGTATATATATATATATATATATATATATATATATATGCGTGTGTGTGTAAATGTTCTTTGAGATGTTTATCCTATATAGTTGCAATTTCCATAGCTTTGTTTTTTGCCATATCGGCGCATGCATCGTTATGGCATTTATGGTTCCATATATGGATATATTCCTCCGCGTGCGCGGACATTATTTCTGTTCTGCGCATGCGCGATTAACCATGGCTTTCCTCGCGGTCCAAAGATGCGTTGCAATAACTAATTCCTGGTACTTGCGCCATCTTGCCCATGCACATTATGGATTACAGGACGCCGGTGTTTGTTCCATGCACTTCAATGATATGGCATTGTACGTTTCTGTATACATTTTCTATATTAATTTATTTAAATATAAGATTGCCGTCTGCCCTCCCCCTTCCTTAGGAATGATTGATGTAATTGAACATAGTTTTTTTTAAAATCTATATTATACATGTTTGTTTGCATGTTTGAGAGATGTTATGTTTAAACACATTAATCATGCAACACTGATTCACATGAATCCACTTTTTATATAAGTACGTTCCTTTATATGTATATTTATTATGTATTATGAATTTATTGCATTATACACTGTATACTATATGTACTTCCTATATATACTGTGCACTATGTACTTTTGAATTAGCTTGAGAAAGGTTCAGGTGTGAACCGAAGCGTTGCTCATTCTGTTCACTCCGTGGTGAATAAACCAACATCTCTCTATCATTGAAGTCCTGGTGCTGTTACTTGTCCTCTACCATTGCCATATAGGAAAACCCACAATGGTCACTGAAATAACTTTAAACTGAGAAAAGTAATAATATATTTTAATTTACTGAAAATCAACTCTGACTGGGGATTCCGTTCCTAGAGGGAACTTAGATGGCACTATCTACAGGGGGTTTTGTGTTATCTACTGAGGGTTGTGTGTGTCGCTATCTACAGGGGGGGGGGGGGGGGGAGTCTTCCGGGGCTCTCAAAGCCCCGGCAGACATGAGAATGCAGCGCTGCTTACAATGATGCAGCACTGCACTCATTGAACCCCATTCCAGGCTGCCAACTATATACGTGACAACTACACGGGGCATCGACAGTTGTAACGTATATAGCCGTATGACAGTCACGAAGACCAAGACCAAGAGTCTTAGGCCGGATTCACACGAGCGTGTTCGGTCTGTGATAAACGGTCTGTATGTCAGCCACATTTCCCGGACCGAACACACAATGCTCCTACCCTCCTGAAAAAAAAAATTCTCTCGCTCTGGCCCCAACAGGAGGGGGCGATACTGTCATGCCCATGGGCTGCCAGGTTTGCTTTCCTCCTGATGGCCGCAGCCATGGATCAGTGAGCGCTGGTCCCCCATCTCCTCCTCAGGAGACACCAGCGCTCACTTCCGCTTTGCTCTGCTGTGTCCTGTAGGGTGCACGCGCACGCTTGTGCCCACTCTTAAAGGGCCAGCGCACGCACCTGAATTAAAGACCAAATTAGCCCATGAGCACTCTGGACTATAAAAGAGGTTCTGCCCCATCCTACATTGCCTGAGCATTGTTGTCATTACCCTAGTTTGTCTCTGCAAATGGTTTCCTAAGTGTCTTCCAGTTCCCAGTGTTTCCCGTTCCTGCTACCTGTAACCTGTATCCTGTGGTATCCTGGTCCAAGTGCCGTATTGCGTTGGAGTCATGCTGCACTGTGCTCCACGCCTAGTGCCTGCCTGCTGCCTAGTCCTATCCGAACCTGTCTTGCTACTGTCTGAAGCTACCACAGGTACACCTATACGAACGATAGACTTTCACCTGTGTCCTGTTGGCCAGCTGCCATACCGTTAAGGCGGTACAGCCCAGTGGGTCCACGCACCCTATGTGACATCTAGGAGCCTGGCTCCCTGCAGTGTGTTCGGTCCGGGAAATCTCTTGTGAAATTCTTGTGGTTTCTTACCTGAAGATCACAATGTCTGAAGCCAGTGGCTTTTCTACTGTCTTTCTGCATAAAATGGTGTCTTTTAGAATTTGACTGAGATATTGCATAGCAACATTCCATACATGCATCAGGTAAGAACAGATGTTCATGATCTTGTGTGATCTGCTGTTATTGAGATCTTCCATCTATCTCTACCCCCCTCATTACTGTAAGCAAGTAGTGTATTCTAAGAAAGCAATGACGCTGCCTCTCTCTGCTACAACTAATATGGCAAGTAAAATCTGTGTTGGAGTGTTAAATAAACAGGTTAGATTTGTCTTGGGGGGGAAAAAAAAACCCTGAAAGGCAACATTATAGATTAGCTTAGCAGTGGGGTGGGTACGCTGCCACAGTCAAAGTACAGATAAACATCCTTGTTTGTTTGTTCTCTTGCAATCTGTAATTTTCAAAACACATTATATCCTATGGGCCAAGATCATCATCTAAAGGAAGTACAAGTGTAAAGCCAAATTTATTACATAACACAGCAGGTTATATGAAGTATGCGATAAAATTTGCAATTTATAGATAGAAGGCTAAGAATGCTGCCCCCAAACAATAAAGGTAGCCACACATATTAAATGAAAGTCCGATTAACCCAACAGACAAATCTTGCGTTGGGGGAATGAAGGATTGGGCATGTTGGAATTCAACATGCCCGATCATTTATTCCACACCCCTTTAATGCCAAGCCCCCTGGTAGCAGCTTATTCCCCTATCATGATTGAAATAAACATGCATGCTTGGCCGAGCATGCATGTTAAGGGTGGTGTGGGAGGAATGGCTGTTAGAGGGGTTTTTCTTGAAGTGATGGTTATATAGTCAGTTTATACACAACCAAGCGTAACAATATCTGTACATCAGATTTATGCTGCTGTGTTGCTTAAATCCCTTCATTTACGAATGCTGAAACCTGAAACAAAGAGATCCAAATGTTGGATGAGCAGTCTTTATTGTCCATGTGGTTGTTTGCCTCAATATGAGGGTAAAGATAAAACCTATAATGTGATTAGTTTGCAGTTCATGCAGGGTCCTGACAGTCTGTGGTTCCTTCTTCCTCAGTATAATATTGGGATTCTGTTGACTCTCTTGGGTGGTCTTGACCTTGCACAGTACAAAATGTGTCAACGGACCCGACTTCAACTAAAATAGTTGCAGAAAGACAATTATAAATAATAATTATAATATAATAATAATGCAATTATCGATATTTTAATTCTAAATATTTTCTTATGTACATTATTCAGCATTAATCTTCAGTCCAGCAGGCAATGTCACATGATCCTACTCTGGTCACCAAGTACCCATTAAAAATAGTTCTAAAACATAGAAGTAAATGTTAAAATACGGTTCTTAACCTTTTCTATTCACTTTATGGCTACAGGCTCGAACCTCGATTTTTGGTTGTGTGACATCAACGTTTCCCCAAGGCTATGTTCCCACGGGTCGGATACGCCGCAAAGTAAAAGTACGCAGCAAATTCGACCAAGAATTCGACCCGAAAGACTGCACTAAATTTTTGTGCAGTTTTTCAGGCTTCCGAAGGCCTCATGCACACAACCGTAAGGCGTTTTACCGTCCTCAAATACGGATCCCCAAATACAGATGCACATCCGTAGCTGTCCGCAATTGCGGAAGCGCCTATAGACTTCTATGATTGAGTCCGTGCCGCAATTGCTGTCAAGTATAGGACATGTTCTATATTTTGCGGATCAGTTCTACGGCCCGGACACATATCCGTAAATATAAGGAAGAGTGTCCGTGGCCTATATAAATGGATGGGTCCGCAATTTCATCCGTAAGTACGGATGAAAACTAAGGTTGTGTACATGAGGCCTAAACCAGTGCTTGAAAATAAAAAGCCTATACTTGCCTCTGGCCTTTGTCATCTCGAAGTGTCCCTCTGTTCTCCATGAAGTCCGGACTCCAGGGATGACAATGCTTGTGTGACCGCTGCAGCCTTTGATTGGCTGCAGCAGTCACATGGAATGAAACATTATCCCAGAAGGCCGGTCTGGATGCAGAATAGAATAAAGCATCGCTATGACAATGGCCGGGGTAAGTATTAGCTTTTTGTTGATATATTCGTGTTTAAATCCGACATATAATACATACTTAAACATTGACATATGCACTTACCAAGGGTTGGCTGGTTGTCTAGAATCCTAATGGGAATAGGGTGTAGTTCCCCAAGTAGAATCTGATGCACTTCACCAGACAAGCTGGACGTTGGATCTTCAACAGTCACCAGCTGCCCCATGCTGACCAGATGATTGTGACCAGAGGGAGATAAAGTGACTGCTGACATAGAGGAGTCATTCTGTTGGCTTTGCAAGTGACTTAGCACAAGGGGCTGATTGCTTGTTCCAGTATTCAACAGATCTGGTTGGCCGACTGTAATAAGAGAGGTTGTTCCATCAGGAGAGGTGAATGATGGGGACTCGTGATTCACCGTAATAAGTGCTGTTGTTCCTTTAGAAGATGTGAAAGATAAGGGATTGTGATTCACTGTAATTAGCGCTGTTGAGCCATCAGAAGAAGTGAAGGATGGTGTTTGTGGGTTCACAGTAATAATTGCTGCTGTTTCATCGGGTGATGTGAATGAAGGAGATGCCTGGTTCACTGCAATAAGGGCAGTTGTTCCATCAGCTGACGTAACAGATGACTGCAGCTGGAGACTCTAGAGAATAAAAAATAATTATATATATATATATATATTGAAGTAAACGTAATGTACAGTATTCCAGTTACGAAAACTGATACATGGGAAACTATTCAATAAGCCTGCTGGAATATGCTATAAGTGCCCATCACCCCAGTCACAAAAAGCACTACTAGGCTAAGGGTGTGTGTCCTGTTGAGTCCCAGCAATGGCAATGAGGCTATGTGAAAAAGTGAGAACTGTTAACATGAGAGCAGTATAACTTACGTTCATATAAGGGTAGCCAAAGTTACCCAAAGATATGTTATTTGGGTAGTAGATCCTAGTATTTTGTTCAGGCTTTGCCTACAAACTACTGTCTATGGCTGCTAACAGACTATGGGTAGGCATATTGTAAAAAATGTTTTAAGGTTATCATCTATTGTCCCTCTAAAATTGGACGCCTGCCTATCCATCCTCCCTTCCCAAAGATAATACAGAAAGATGTTATTGCTGTCTATGGCCAGTGAGGCGTAGGGGGCGATAACTGAATAGCTTCTAAAAGTCTGTTTAGGTTATTACGTCAGACACTGATCCTACCGTAAGTGCTACATTGGTCCACTCTTTCCTAAGAAAGTATAGAAGTAATGCAGTACCATATTGCTCACTTTTGTTTTATTTTGATTCCCACATAGTATTTTTAAAGGTCATGCCCTCTAATTTTTGTATTTTTGCCCAAATGCCTGTAAAAATAAGAAGCAATATTGTAAATAGCCTTGACAAAAAATATACTAGTGTTTTGTATCTAGAGCGCCTATGCAGAGCTATGTGTCTCCATGGTTACACACAACCATTCAACAGTTGAATCCTGCAGCCATGTGCTAGTTAGGTCCTTTTATTCTGCCGTTAAACGAGCGCCATTCAAATAGAGCAATGATTGCAAGTAAGGAGACGAACGGTCGCTAATACGATCATTTGTCCCCATAGGTTTTGCATCTTGTTGGCAGCAGATCCCGTTTACACAGTGAGATGTGCTGCCAACTAGCGACTATTTTTTCGGCTGCATAAAAGATCTAATCAGCTGATGAACGAGCGTTAAGGCACTTTTACAAGGGCCACTAATCTGAACTTTTATGCGGCCAAAAAAATGGCTGCTGGTCAGCAGCCCATCTCCCTTTGTAAACAGGGGATGTGTTGCCAACATGATGGAAGTGTATGGGAACGAACGATCGTAGTAACACGAGCGAATAGCTGCCCGTGTAAAACCACATTTATCATCTGATCGCTGCCCTATTTACACAATGAAATGATTGGGAACAAGCGTTGATACGAACACTTGTTCACCGTATCATTGGCCCGTGTAAAGGGGCCTTAATAACATGCTCGCAACATTTAATTTGCGACATGTAAGCACTCTATAATTCTCATCTGCCTAGCATTTGGAGCAATCAGAATTTTCAGTATACCCATTGTTACCCTATCAGAGGATAAACACTTAGGCGATCATGTTGCAGCCGCATACAGGAGTAAATGACATATCGCACATGTTCTATTGATTCATTAACGTAAAAACGAATGAAATAAATGCTGATGAAATCCCTAACCTGAAGCTGTGCAAAGATTTTGGGCTGTAGAGAGGTTAATGAAGAGATCAGCTGGGCTGTATCTTGACAGTCATCTTCATTAGAAGGGTTGTGCACTTTTATCAAAGAATCATGTTCTAAAACATAAAACAAACATCATTTGTATTACGACTTTATTGTCCCATCAGAAGATATTGAGTTCATGAATTGTTCAACTTGCACAGTTATGTTCCCAAAGACAGACAGATGAATGAAATGTAGGACTTTACAGCATTAACATGTGCGTTTGGAAAACATATTGATGCAATGCAAAAATAAAGAACTTTCCCGCAGATAACTGCTGTAGTTATGGGGTCTTGCAGCTGCAACTGTGGGTGGCACTGTGATGGGGAGAATCAGGCTATGGGAGAACTGATGTGGCTAACAATGTGGGGCATTGGGACTAGCATTGTAATGAATTCTATTGAATTTAATAGGAGCCATATGAGGGTAAACATAGAACGCAGCAATTATTTCACAATATAGGGGAGCAGAGGAATCAGAGTCTCATATAAAATGAACAGAGCTCTAACCTATAATAAAATTAGAAATACACACAAGAAAGTAGAGAGACCGCAGCACACGTTGTTTATCAAAGTATCAAAAAGGTGTCTTTTATTTCACCATAATAAATAAATACATTTTGCAAAGACCCACACTTGGGTCGATACATCGCTATTTATTATGGTGAAATAAAAGACACCTTTTTGATACTTTGATAAACAACGTGTGCTGCGGTCTCTCTACTTTCTTCTGTCTATTTTGGAGTTGGATTGGCTACGACTCGACATTGCTTGCACCGGTTGGACATTTTCTCCTGATCTAACGTTCCTCATGAGTGTTTCCTGGGACTGTGATGTGCTGCTGATCTCTTTTTTTGGAAAGTTAGAAATACAGTCATTGTAACTTATATGGAGCTCTGTTCTGGAGAGGGGGGCCCTCTCCTATGTCTGCAGCACTTCCCTCCCTCTCTCTTTGAGGTTCTGAGTTCACCTCCACAAACTCTGTTACAGCAAGACAGGGTCTATAGTATAATAAAGCTGTATGTTGAGCTGCTATAAATACTTTTTTTTTGTTTTGCTGCCCTCCGGTGGTCATAAGTGTAATGTGTGTAATGTTAGTATTTAATTAACACTGTTGCGTAACCTAAATAAATTAAATACAACAAAAACATATTATTTTCAGCCTAGTCATCTAATACTTTACTTCTTCACATGATACATTCCCATTAAGAAAATGCTTAATTTAATTATATATATATATATATATATATATATATATATATATATATATATATATATATATATATATATTTATTTGTATAACTGGAGATACAGCCTAAAAAAAAAAGTAGAACAACTCTACATTGATTGTAGGGTCTTGGCGCTAGTTGATCAGGTGCCCACGCTCAGTCCTCCTTTGTTTTTCTGAGTATGCTAAACGTCATAAGAGACTCATTTGCAAAAGCTATTTATAAAACGGTTACTCTAATATGCAGTGTAGACAAGTCCAACTTGTTCAATAGTCAGTAGAAGTAAATGTCAAGTATAGGTAAACATAGGTATGTGTAGATTCCAGTTTAACCTACCATCATGAGAGGAGGATTCAAATGTCACTGTGACCATTTCATTGAGAACGCTGCCGCTGTCAGAACTCCACTGAAGCTTTAAGAAAAATCGATATTTATACTTATAATTATGTAACAACAAAAAGATGATACAAATTTTTTAATTTGAATTGTTGTACAGCAATGAGATATAGTACATTACCTCTGTAACAAGAGCTTATATTGACCAGTTCTAATCTGATGTTTTCTTTCCCAAGTGAATCTACAAGAGGCCAGGAGGAGCCAGAAGGGCATAGTCCTAATAAGAACGGAGCCCCTTCATTCTAGTTATGCCCAAAGGTACACATACAAGAAACACTTTTTGTCAGACCAAATCTCCTTCCATCCCTCACAACACTGTCTACGTACAGCAGAGCAGTACGGTTTCTGGGCGTTTACTGGCCAGATAGCTTTGACTACTTTGAAAAATATAATTAAATATAAAATGACATTATACACTTAAAAGTGGTTGTTTCAGGATAGACATTGGTGGCCTATTGCTAAAACAGTGGAAGCGGCACTTCGGCTTTTAACGGCTCTGCTTGGCTTTCTTCAGAGGCCACATGTTCATTTCATTATAGTCAAAGACTGACTCGGAAAAAGCTGAAAGGAGTCTACAGGAGACACAGAACTTTCCGTAGCCAATGTAATGTTTTCTAGCGATGAGCAAGGGTTGCATGGGTCAGACCCCACCGATCGGGCATGGGTGACATATCCTATTAATATGCCACCAATATCTATGCTAAGACAAGTGTTTTTGTCGTCTCCGCATAGATATAACAGGATTTTATTGCCGGACGTTATTCAGCCTATGTTATCCCTTCCTCTGTCTGTTATTACAAATGGCTTTGCTGTACTTCCGCCACCATCCTCCACATATGAGATTAAAAAATATGTACCAATGATCCCCAGAGAATATCCTGTGTTATTTATATTTAGTCATCTCTCTTACTGTTCTTGGAATCGTTTCCTGTTCATAGATGAACTCTCCATTTCCCAGGGCTTTTTGTGCTTCATGGATGTGGTTCTTCAGGTCATTTACAGTCGGGAAGTAGCACAAATTATGCCGTTCTGGAATTTCATCTGTTTTGAAGAGCTCTCGTTCCACAAATTTCCTAATGTGCAGAAAGAGATAGAGTAATATACAATGTCCCACATCAAATATACTGCCAAACCCCTGAACTTAGGTTACCCTTAAATTAAGGTCAAATCACTTGAACAGCTCGGTGAAGCGGCATTAGGAATGGATCAGAGAGAAACTACCTATTTAAAAATATGACTAAAGTATATGGAAATACACAATATATTCCTACAGATTCGCAAATTCATGTTTTTTTTTTGTAAGGCTGCGGCTTAGTAACAGATGAAACCGTGTGTAGAGGTGACACAGCCAAATCTCCATGCTGATGCTCAAGTGCCACCAGTATTTTTTTTCCGTGACATGTGCAATAGTCACTGGGCAGAGAGGGGGAGGAGTGATTAATGGTGTGATCTTGTGTTATCTGCCTCCAGCTTCGTACTAGAAGTATTTTTTTTTCTATTGTATTCCTGCCCTTTGATGATAATGAGATATATATTTATTTTTTTCACATAGAATAAAAAAAGATTTAAAGAAAAATATCTTTAAAAGAGTTGTCTCATCATATCGCTCTGATATGGCACCACTGTCCAATCAGAGGGGTTTGACAACCTATTAAAGGCTATGTACACCTTTGACACAATTTTTTTTTAAAAAAATCTATGTTTCAGGTGATTTTTAAGCAACTTCTAAATTGACTTTTATTAAAGTTTTTTTTTTACTTTTTAAAATACAGCTTCTATATATCCTGTATACATAGACGCTGTATCGTCCCGTCAAAGCCGGTTCAGTCATGTCAGCTGGATTGACGGTTCGGCAGAGAGCGGGTACTAAGTGTCTCAGGCACACAGGATCCAGCTAATAACAATCACACCTAAGTTCATGAACTTATGTGATCATTACTAGCTGGATTCTGCGTGTCAGAAACACACAGGACCCGATATCAGCCAAGCCGTTAGTTCAGATCAATTGGCGGCCGTGGCTTTGATGGAATGGTACAGCTTCTATGTATACAGGATACATAGAAGCTGTATTACAAAAAGTAAAAAAAAAAAATCATAAAAGTAAATTTCAAAGTTGTTTTGCCTAAAAGGTGTACCTTTAAACATAAAAACGTATTAATTTTCGCACAATACATTCCCTTTACAGTACAAAGAATCGGCAAGTTAAAAGCAGACCTGTCCAATCCTTCATTACCTCGATGGCAGACATTAGACTGACTATGACCAACTTAATAATCACTTCACAAGAAGTCCATGGCCGAGTACTTATTGTGAAGTACAGAAAAAAATGTGAAAAAAATCCTCCAGCTCACCTTGTCACAAGAAGGGTATGGGAATCAGCACACGGATCCTCGTGTCGGCACGAGGTTATGAAGTACTTATTGTGAATTTAGACTGTACTTAAGGCCCTATTACACCGGCCGATTTTGGCCAGTGCAGCGAGTGCCGATCAACAAGACAGCTCGTTGATCAGCGCTCGTTTGCTCTTATCACACGGAGCTATGGGAACGACCGGTCGTTACTCCGATCCCTCTTGCCCATACATTATTATCACATCGGCAGCGCGTCTCGCTGTTTACACAGGGTGATGTGCTGCCCACAACGATAATATTTTACTTTTTTAAAACGACACCATCAGAAGATGAACAAGCATTTGCTCGTTCATCTGCTGATCGCTGCCCTGTTTACAGAGGGCAATTATCGGCAACGAGCGTTCTATGAACGTGTAAAACCCCCTTTAGAAATGCACAACAAAATACCACAAAAATCTGCCATGTCTGAATGTGGTTTTAATGTCTGGTGCAGATTTATAGGTATCTTTATCTTTCTTATATTGTTTCACACATTTGTTCATATTATCCAGTTGTATTGCATTTGGGCATTCACTGCTGTTCCCCTGCTACTCTTCACCAAATAAAAATTTAGCTTTTGTTAAATTATATAGTCTGGTCTGGTACAGAAATATTTGATACCTGATATTGTAACGGTCTAATAAATTACAAGAATCATAAATGGAACACCAATGTAATATGTTTTGATAAATCTTTGTTGAATTTTATGACATCCAGGCCATGCAGTCGTTTACCTCAGCTGTTTCCTGACAGCATAAACCTCATCCATGCCTTTGGCCACCAGTTCCCGGATTTTATCAGTCACACAAGGATGCAGACGAGAGGGCAGGGCAGAGTTCTCATCACAGATCATCTCATCCTCTTCCTCATTAGGTGGCTGAAATGAAGTGGGTGAAGAAGAGAAACAACCTGTATCCAGACTGTGATACTGATGCGCTTCCTGATCGGGTAACTGGACATACCATCTGCATGACAAAAAAAAGAAAAAACACAAAGGAGAAATGTATCACAGCAATGGTTTACAACTGGTTAATGAAACCATGATATTTAATGACAAAGATAGTTTTATAACAAGATAATTTCTCATAGGCAAGGAAATTTTGGCGCACGCCAGAGGACTTTTAATTTTTTCCGACACTTTCTGAAAGTGGCAATAAAAGGGGCAGGGTTTATCAGAAGGGGCAGAGACTGGCGCAAGTTATGGCAAAGATCTATACCTGTTTTGCATTTCTGTCGCACAGACAGCCAAAGATGAGCCAAATATATTAAGAGGTATGCACCTATTAACCCCTTCAAGACACAGCCAATTTTCGGTTTTGTCTTTCCAATATTGCTTTCCAAAAGCCATAACTTTTTCATTTTTCTGTCGACATTTGAGAGCTTGTATTTTACGGGACGAATTATAGCTTTTCACGGCAACTTTTAATGTACCATATAATGTACTGGGAAACTGAAGAAAAATTCTTTGTGGGGTGCAATGGGAAAAAAAACTGTGATTCCTCCATTGTTCTTTGGGTTTTGTTTTTACGGCGCTTACCATGTGGGGAAAACAACATGTGAACTTTATTCCGCGCATCAATTTGATTACAGCGAGGCCAAATTGATATAGTTTATTACATAATGTACTACATTTACAAAGAAAAAACGATTTAATAAAAAAAAAAATTTTGTGTCGCCATATTCTGGCAGCCATGACTTTTTTATTTTTCCGTCAATGGAGCGGAGTGAGGGCTTGTTTTTTTGTGGGGCGAGTGGTCGTTTCTTTGGTACCATTTTGTGGTATATACGACTTTTTGACCACTTTCAACTCCATTTTTATTATTATTTTGGATGCTTGCATTTTAAAATTTTTCCTATGACGTTCACCCGGTGGGTTTAAGAATGTGATATTTTACTAGTTTAGTCTTTTATGGACAATGGTTGCTCCCTCTGCAGGTGCTGTGTTGCGGCGCCACTGGTTGCCATGCGATACTGCACTTGATTAGGGACCCACTTAAGATGATGCCGTGAAGTGTCAAGTGGCTTATATAGTTTGATCAAAATGTTTACTAAGAACCTCATGTTCCTACATTTTTTTAATTTTGCTGACCCGCAATAGATCAAGTATAGCAAGTGGTTCAGGTTTTCCTCTCTCCCTTGGCGATACCAATTATGTTTTTTTATTGCTTACATGTGTGGGCGAGTCATCAGAAAGCAGTGATTGATTTGCAGCGTGACCCAATCATGGGACTGGTATAGAGAGTCCCGTTTTGGAGCAAAAATAAAAAAAAGTACATTAAGAAGCATGTTTATATGTAATTATCACTTTATTCAGCAAATATTTAAGTTCTCCGGATAACCCCTTTAAGCTTTGCTTCTGGCAAATTCGTAGTGGGGGGGGGGGGGACAATCAGGGGACAGTGGAAGCCCCCTCCCTCTGTCTAGATGCCGTGTGTTGTATTTCTGGCATGACCCCCACTCCTCTTTACAGACCATGAATATTGCATTTATCATCAGGCAGACCTTGAGCCTTAAAATCTGTCATGCATCCAGTGGTGTGATGAGAGAAAAGTTATAATAGTGCAATATAAATGTACCGGTTTGCTATTTTACATTTATGTTCACAATTTTGCTAATATCACTTATGGCTTTATTGGTACATTAATATTGCAGCCCACTAACTTGAGAGATAGGTGCGTACGTATGATGGTGGGCATACCTTAAAACACCCTCAATTGCTTCTAAATCCTTTTTCAGTAAGTTAAATGCTTTTTCTTGTTCCAATTTAATCAATTTCTTGTCAATCTTCGGATCTGTAGGAACTCGGTAAGAAGGGAATTTCTTCACTTTTTTTATGTATATCCTTAAAAGCAAAGAGGAGTTGTGGGATTCATTTTACTTACTGTTACAAACTGAAAATATTACCACTTATATTAGTTATATATATTGGTCCTATAAACAAAGCAGATACATTAACTTGCACCATTCTCGACCACTGCTCCATACAACTACTCCCGAACGCGGTCGCCTCCGCACCAGTCTAGCAATTATCACCCAACTTGTGGATAGGTGATACATTTTATTAGCTGGAATATTCCTCTAAATCCTAAACACAACATATAGGTTAGATTGCAATAGAATTCATGGGCATCCTGGAGACAGAACGACACCATACATTGATCCTAGAAATCATTCTGTGTAACACTTTTGGCTTGCAGTTGACATACAAATAGATATTTCCTATTTACAGTGTGAATTAGGACTCTAGTTATTTTGGAGACCTTAGGCTATGTTCACACGGAGTATTTTGGGGGAGGAATATCTGCCTCAAAGCTCCAAACGGAATTTTGAGGCAGATATTCCTCCCCCAAAATACTCCGTGTGAATAGCAATTATCGCGCCGTTTTTCGCCCGCGGCCATTGAGCGCCGCGGGCATAAAACACGCTTTCTCCTGCCTCCCATTGAAGTCAATGGGAGGTCGGAGGCGGAAGCGCCCGAAGATAGGGCATGTCGCTTCTTTTTCCCGCGAGGCAGTTTTACTGCTCGCGGGAAAAAGACGCCGACGCCTCCCATTGAAATCAATGGGAGGCGTTCTCGGGCCGTTTCTGCCGAGTTTTGCGACGCGGTTTCCGCGTCAAAAAACTCGGCAAAAGACCCCGTGTGAACATAGCCTTAGACTTAAAGTTTTATTCCCATCGTGGGCATTTATGGGCTATTCACAGGATAGGCCATAAATGTCTGATAGGTGGGGGTCCCACATTTAGAAGGGTCGGGAGAGCAGGGGTCCCGTGACACCCATTCAACAACTTGAATTGTCCGTCAGCTATCGGCGGCCACTTGTCAAATTTAAAACAATGGAGAGGAGTTCGCAATTGAGTGAGGGTCTCTCCTTTTAAGAAAATGGGAGTTACGGACTGAGCCAAGCAAGCACTGCTGTCAGCTGCTTTGAAACAGCAAACAGAAATCACAAATCCCTCGTTCTCCTCCTAATAGGTGAGGGTCCCACGACTATGGATTTGCCATATTTGACTTAGATGGTAATACCCCATAATACCAGGAATTATAGAGAAGTGCAGAATTAATAAAAGCATAGTCCATAGTTAATGCCTCTTTTTTCCTTCTTTATAGCTCAAGCTTTTTCAATAAAATATAGAATTAACTTATACATCCCAGTCAGGGCAAATGTCCAATTCTATTTCTACGATTCAGTCCTGGAAAGCTTTGATAACTAAAATGAGTGTGTGCTTCATCAGTGATAGGGGGTACCCACCTTGCTGGACATGTTGCTTTATACAGCTGCCCAGTTGTACTGTCATTCTCTCCACTCTTCTTGGGCTGTGATCCTTTCCTTCTTGGTCCATACTGACATTCCATTACAATTGCTCTGCTTCCTACATGGACAATAAACAAATGTGCAGATTTATTTTGACAGCAACCCCTATTAGGGCATATGGTCATCATGTAGGGGTTCACCCGCTTGGAATCCTTCTTTATGAACCATAACTATAGATGCAAGAAAAACAGAGTCTTAAAGCCAATATATGTCAAAGGGTATCAAAAGATTCTTTATTCAATATATATAACAACAAACGTTTAAAACTGTATATGACAGGAGAAACTCAATATGAAGTCAACACAGCGATATATCAGGGAGACCAAAATTATAAGTAGTAAACGGTTTTCCAATATAGGTTACAGGCAAGAGTATCACTAGTTTAAAGTGCAATGCAAGTATAGGTGCTACTACAGGACACAAATGATCCTGACAGAAAGCATAATATACTAAAAAGATAGAGGTAAACCATCCCCTGAGACTTCAGGAGTAGGCATGATAATCTTACCCATATAGTATCTTGTTGTGTTCCCTGACGATCAGTGTGTGCGCCCCGACGCGCGTTTCGCGACTATTCGCTTCCTCAAGGGGGTGTAATGTGTATGTCCGGAAGCACCTTATATATACCCCTTCGATAAGTGGCCCAGGTGTGTGTTAAGTGCGTTCTACCTCGTCCAAAGGTATGTGGCGCACATCCGACGTCGTAGCCGGAAGTGTGGCAAGCCCCACTTCCGCCCTCCAGTGCTGCGGCGCACATACGGACTCTAGACGCGTACTAACATACAAACAATGCACAATTTTAAAATTAATAAAATTACATAATACTGGTAGTCAGGTGGTTTCAACATCCTCATAAAAAGGGTGCAAAGCTTAGTTTTTCATTCAATCCGGCAGGTGCCATGGAACAAGTCCACACATATACTTAAACCATTACTGAATAGTACATCGACATCAACTTGGTTAGAGTGAATTGATCACAACACAAGCATACAATTAGATGTCATATTACATATTTACCTGCCCACATCTGATCTGCGCTGTCCAATGGGGTGCGCGCTCCTGACGTATGTGGCCGGAGCTGGGGCTGGCCACGCCCGCTCCTCTGTTGGTGCGGTGCGCATGTCCGGGTCTCTTAGTACGCGTCTAGAGTCCGTATGTGCGCCGCAGCACTGGAGGGCGGAAGTGGGGCTTGCCACACTTCCGGCTACGACGTCGGATGTGCGCCACATACCTTTGGACGAGGTAGAACGCACTTAACACACACCTGGGCCACTTATCGAAGGGGTATATATAAGGTGCTTCCGGACATACACATTACACCCCCTTGAGGAAGCGAATAGTCGCGAAACGCGCGTCGGGGCGCACACACTGATCGTCAGGGAACACAACAAGATACTATATGGGTAAGATTATCATGCCTACTCCTGAAGTCTCGGGATGGTTTACCTCTATCTTTTTAGTATATTATGCTTTCTGTCAGGATCATTTGTGTCCTGTAGTAGCACCTATACTTGCATTGCACTTTAAACTAGTGATACTCTTGCCTGTAACCTATATTGGAAAACCGTTTACTACTTATAATTTTGGTCTCCCTGATATATCGCTGTGTTGACTTCATATTGAGTTTCTCCTGTCATATACAGTTTTAAACGTTTGTTGTTATATATATTGAATAAAGAATCTTTTGATACCCTTTGACATATATTGGCTTTAAGACTCTGTTTTTCTTGCATCTATATATATACTATAGAGTTGCCGTAATACTAGAAATGGGAGGATGTTCTTTGGAACAATACCTAGCCCAGTAACTTTGTTAGCTTCTGGAAACTATTGGTTATATTTATGAACCATAGCGGAGAGCTTTTCACTCTGACAGACCTGGTTTGTCCATGTATTACGTGGTTGTCCACTGCAAGGAAAATATATGGCTAAGCGGCATCCCTAGCCATAAAAACGGATTCATAGCCCAGCTTCTATTTATAAAGGGGTTGTATTGGTAAGACAACTTCTTGAAACAAAACTGTTTTCGGTATCTTTCTAAGAGTATAACACTGATGTCAATACAACTTTTCAGCATTCCTTATTTTTCAACTGCTTAAACAAAAAAATGTTGTGTCACCTTATAGGAGAAATCATTAGAATGACTCATGTGTTCTGACACATCCCTGATGCTCCAAAAAATGTTTGATCACAGATACAAGAGATTTGATCAACCATGTCTTCGCATGGAAGATGCATTAAAGATGGGAGGGTTTTCCCACTGCGATTGACTGCCAGGGCTATACGGTTATAAAGTTAGATAAAGCTATAAACATATACAGCACCCATACAGAGATACATTGTGTACCTGCATTAATAAAGGGGATTCCATCATATGGCACATACTGTGACTTCCACATTAGCCGAGTGGCTGGCTTGGCTGGGCTTGGAGATTGTCTGGTTCCCCACACGCTCATTGTGTGCTGCTTGTGAAGACCTAAAATACTCATCAGTTCGACCTCACTCAGACAGTAACCACGGTAAGAATCTCCAATTTTCTGTAAGATGGTAAGCCAACAGAGAACAACGTCAGGCCAGAAATCAAGTTATTTAACCGGTCATTGTTGTGATATACTTTTTACACTATTTTAAAGAGGTTGTACAAGATTAGAAAGAATGGTTTGCTTTTTTTTCCCCAGAAATAGCACCACTTTTGTCCATGTCCTGTGTCTGGTATTGCAGCTCAACCATATAAGTAAATGGGGCTGATCTGTAATACAAAACACAGCCTATGGAAAAGAGTGGAATTGTTTCTGGGGGAAAAAGCCGACTCCTTGGGGAGATGTATCAAAACTAGTGAAAAGGAAAAGTTGAGCAGTAGCCCATGGCAACCGATAAGATTCCCCCTCTTATTTTATGTGAGGTCATAAGAAGAAAATCATGCATTTGAGAAAAGTTCCTCTATGGAAATAGACGACAAATAATACTAAATGCAACAAATACATATAGTTATTTTAAAAAAGGGGTTGTCCGGTTTTAGCAAATTAATGTTATTTTTTTGTATAATTAAAAGTTATACAATTCTCCAATATATTTTCTGTATTAATTCCTTTTGTTTTTCAAGATCTCTACTTGTTGTCATTCAGTAGGAACATTCGTCGTTTAATTTCAGTGGATAAAATTCTTTCTGTCCATAGTCAGGTGATGGACACACAGGTGCTGGGATCGTTACAAGACACAGCTCTAACGAGTCGTGCACCTGTGTGTCCATCATATGACCATGGACAGAATTGTATACACTGGAAGTAGTCAATGAATGTTCCTACTGAATAACAAGCAGAGATCTTGAAAACCATGAGGAATTACCGGTAATACAGAAAGTATATTTAAATATTATAGAACTTTTAACTATACAAAAAGTATTATTAATTTGCTGAAACTGGACAACCCCTTTAAATGTCAAACTGCAATGTTATAAAAATGTATCTTACCTCACAATTCCTAAGACGGCGTGCCCAAACAGGAATGTTGGGAGAAAGTGGATGAAGAGGTTTCGGAAACTGTTCTACAGATAACCTAAAAAACATGTTTATATCAATTTCCATTACATAAACTATGACGAAAGACAATAATGACACAATGGTGATGAGACATAGTTACTGTAGGAACCAATCTGCTCAAGGAGCTCATATGCGTCATTGTTCACCATGGTCATTTATCGATTCTTCTCCATTATTGAAGTGATCTGAAGTTTATTTATCCAGTCTATGTAGTATCTCAGGGACATGGGTAAGGCATATTCTTAAAGTGTGCATGTGTCTGTTACCATTACTCTAGATCAGAGAGTAGAAATGCATACATTTGCCAAAGAGAGTATAGATGAAATGTAGCCGCAGTTTCCACTATGACTATATGAGTATGACGATACAATGAAACAGTAAAACATGATTTTTTTTATTTTCTACCTGGTGGGCGATTTCTTAGATACATCAAGTGTAGTGTTGGAGTGAATAATTAAGCTGCTGGTGTTTTCTGGCACAGCATTTCCTGAGACACTCTGTACAGTCTGCAGATTCTCTCTTGTCTGGTTGTGTTCTACAGGCTCTTCAAATCATAAAAAAAAAATAAAAAATACAAAAACAACAGGTTGTACGTTGAAATCACATTAATGGTGTTCAACCGTCATCCATATTATCCCTAGAATAAAAATTGTAAATGTAAAATCTATACAACCCCTACCATTTCATGTTTTTACTTTATTTTTCCCGCTAGTATAGAAGAAAAGTCTCCGGTTGCTACAAGAAAACAATAAACAAGCTGCTGTTGACGGACACAACAATCTTGTTGTGTGTTTCTATAAAATTGTTTGAGTGCGTAACAGTGTATGTGAGGTCTGATTGACTCAGGTTTACACCAGTGTTCGCCATTTCATTGTTCTGCTGTGTCAGAGGAGCACAACAAGGTAAAAACCGGAAGCGCCAGTTCCAATGCACCACGGACAGCACCGGGGGCCAACGAATTTAATGGGTTTTGTCGAGTTTCCGTCGGGGTGGTCGTGGTTTTCATTATTCTAGACCGTATCTGCGACGGAGTCCCCTAACGGAGCTTCCAACGCAGATGTGAATGAGGCCTAATAAAACAAATACACTGTGTTATGCCTAGTACAGGGCTTGAGGGGGCAATGCATGACACAGAGATTTAAAAAGCACCAAATAAAGAATCTGTGTCATGCCCTGCCCAGCCCTGTACCAACACAATGTATTTGTTTTGCAAGGAGTGTTCCTTTAACACTGCGATTCAGCTTGTTTTATTAACTGGATCAGGAACATTCTCTGTTACTTAAAGAGGCTCTGTCACCCTTTATAACTGCCCTAAATCCTACCTAATCTAATAGGCGCTTTGATGTAGATAACTACTGTTTTTTGTTGTTTTTTTTAAAAACGTTTATTTTTGACCAAGTTATGAACATTTTAAGATTTATGCAAATTTGTTCTTAATGCCCAACTTTTTATTTTTCACCAACAGTGAACAGACATCACCTCCAGCCGTGCCAGGATGTTTATCCGAATCTGCAGCGGCTGGAGGTGATGTCTGTTCAATTTTCCATCGCTCCGGTGAAGAACCTGCGGAGGAAGTGACGTCACAGCGTGATCTCGCAAGATCACGTTGTGCTGTGGATCAAGCTGGGCTGGAATGAAGCGAAGTGTATGACGCTGATTGGTCAGCATCATACACTTTTCTTTACAATGCCCACTTAGTGAAAAGTAAAGAAAATGCCCAGCTGGGCATTGAGAACAAATTTGCATAAATCTTAAAATGTTCATAGCTTGGTCAAAAATAAATGTTTTTCAAAAAACAAAAAAACATTAGTTATCTACATCAAAGCGCCTATTAGATTCGGTAGGAGATAGGGCAGTTATAAACTGGTGACAGAGCCTCTTTAAGCTATGTAAACATTTGTAGCCTTTTTTTGGGTTATACTATACAGTACATAGAAGCTGCATAGCTCTGCTGTAAGTCAAATCCCTCAGTGAGCTGGACTAATGGATAGCAGCTCCTGTGTACCTCTTAACACACAGGATAAACACAATACTAATTACCTGTAAATTCATTAATTTAGATGTGATCCGTATTAGGTTTACCCTGTGTGTTAGAGGCACACAGGAGCCGTAGTCAGCCGAGCCGTCAATCCAGCTGACTAACAGATTTGGCTTACAGCGGCGCTATGCAGCTTCTATGTATCGTGTGTACATAAAAGCTGAAGCGCAAAAGGTAAATACAGTTTCTAATAAATGTCAATTTGAAAAATGTATGTAAACGCATAAGACAAATTTCATTAAAAAAAAAATAAAAAAATACAAAAGGTGCATTCAAAATGCTCTTAAAGAAATATTTATAGAAAAAAAAAAATCACAATCTCAGATCTCCATTCTGATAGTTCTAATAGTCTTAATCACTGTTACCTTGAGGGATAAGAAGCTGGGCAGTTGTCTGGTTTGAGGGAATGAGATTGACATGGAACACTTGTCCGTTCTCTGTTTCACTGGCCAATATCATCTTTAACAAATAGTAAAACAGTGTAACTAAAAACTGATCAGTACTATACAACCACAATAGAACAATATACATAAATATGTATCTAGCGCCCCCTATTTATTCAGCACATTAGGTATTACTGTCAATGTAGTTTTGAGTGACATTTATTGAGCATAACATTTATAAAAAATATATATTTTGATCACTTACGGTATATGGAGTATTATGCCCCTGCTACCATGTCATCCACCATCTGTACACTACACTTTAAAAAGGACCTGTCATGGTTTTTAAACCACGTACCGCCCCTTATTCCGAGCGTCCTCTTGTTTCCAGCACTGTCATTTTTTTTTTCTGTTGCCCTCCCGTTGTCCCGCTACAGTCCATGCTCCACTTGGCAACTAATATGTTAATTTTGAGTAAAAGTACAGGGAGGACGAGAAGACCATCTCTCCTCACTGAGTCTGTCCGCTCTGATTGGACAACGTCACAGTGATGAAGGAGGCAACGTCTACTGAGGAGAGATGAGGTCTCCTCCTCTCTGTACCTTTATACAAAATTAGCATAAACGGGCACCAAGGGGAGCAGTGGCCGTAGCGGGACAATGGCAGGGCTAAAAAAAAATTAAAAAAAATGACAGCGCTGGAATCGAGAGGACACGAGGAATAAGGGGAAGTATCTGGTTTAAAAAAAACAAAAACAATGACAAGTCCACATTAAAGTTGTCCAGAATTTTTTAATAACTTACCATCTGAGGACTGGTGCCAGGCAGTGCCTGAATCTCATAACGGATGGCGTGCCCATCTTGATCTATAAAATGGTATTGTTCAGTAAGCGTTGAAATCTGCTGTTGTGAGGCATCCTGCGAGGGCAAAACATATACTGTATATTAAGTAAATGACAAATAAAGGGCACTTGTATATAGTCTATATATATACATATATATATGTATATATATATATATATATATATATATATATAGAAGAAAGCATAGAACACAGTGACGGCACCAGGACTTCAAGTCAGATGAAACCATGATGGCTTGAGAAAGGTTCCTGTTGAACCGAAACGTTGCTGTTTTTTGAGGTGAATAAATCCACTTTGCTTTCATCTGACTTGAAGTCCTGGTGCCGTCACTGTGTTCTATGCTTTCTTCTATTTAAAAAAAAAAAGGGGGAATTGATTCATCCCCTGGTGACGAGCACATGGCCTGATTTTTTGCTATTGTGGAGTGCTGTGTTCATCTATTTTCTGGACTGTATATATATATATATATATATATATATATATATATATATATATATAGATCGTATATAAATATTGCGCGTAGACTTTTCAATGAGATAATAAACACAACACATTGAATTATGTTTATGCCGGCTGGGGTGATTATATCTGTTTGATTTGGTCAGGGATCATTACCATGTATATTGTTTGAAAAATATTATCCTTACATTATATATATATATATATATATATATATATATTCAGTATATTACACAAAGATATTGGATTCATGGAACAGAAAGAGCCTGCATAACACGCCTCTGGAAGACACCGCCCCCTGGAATGCAAAGAGGAGTGTGCAGAAGAATGTACAGGAAAACTTACAGCTGAGGAGCCAATGGGATTTAAGCAAGTCCCACATCTATAGGGAGGGGCATGTGTCTTCTCCGTGTGTTTCTTTGTTCTGAATAAAGTTCAGTTCTCTTTGTCTGATCAAGGGAAGTTATGTACCAAACATTTTTGGCTGGTTTATTTCTTTCCAGGCATGCCTTCAGCTTTCAATTTACAGAGGTGGTTATTCGGTGTGAAATACAGACCTGACATTTGGCGCCCGAACGTGGGGCCTCACTCGAGGAAATATCAAAATCCGGACAACCGACAATCACAGGGTGAAACAGAGGACTCAAAGTTGCCCACTGAAGGAATTTGATCACCTCCGCAATAACACAATAAGCAAATTGATTTTATAAATCTTCGTCTTATCTGTGTTAGTGGGCAGTCTTGTGGCGATCTGTAGAACCCTTTTGTTGATTTCCTGGATTATCTCAGGCGACAGAGGTGATATTTTCCGCTGTGAGGGTAAAAAACCTGTGAGACCTTAGTCGCGCCCGACTAACCATCCTCTGGGTAATTAGAGTCTAAATAAAAGATTATATAAGAGACCGGAGAGTTATCGACTGGAATTTTAATATTTCCAGCGAAGCCGGAAAGTCTAAATAAATAAAATTATATAAAAGACCGGAGAGTTATTGACTGGGATTTTAATATTTCCAGCGAAGCCGGAGAGTCTAAATAAAATTATATAACATGACCGGAGAGCTAGACTGTGAAATTTTAATATTTCCAGCGAAGCCGGAGAGTCTAAATAAAAATTATATTTCGGCGGACCGGAGGCTGTAGACTGAGGAATTTTATTATTTCCAGCGAGGCCTGGGAGTCGTTGACCGAAAATTGTTATATAAATTACGTGTATAATATAGACTGTTAGGCATATGATTTAATGAAGCGAAGAGAAGGGAAGCAGTATGTGAGTGAAATGAAGAAATTGATGGAAAGTGCTTTAGAGGGATTTGCAGAAGAGGAAGTTAGGAATAATAAAGGTATTGTATGTATTAGAAAACAGGACCAGCCGACGCCCGGTAATGGCTTCCGTACCTCATGTTGAGTGTGTCCTCATTGTTAGTGGGAAACCCCCCCCCCTCACAGCTGCGCACTGTGTTTCCAATGGGAGAGGCTGCCCCCCACCACCCACCCCTGATGTGGCCACGCCCGGCCCAACCAAATCAGTATGAAATAATCGCCTTGTTAATTTTGTCATTTGTAGTGTCTTCTATTTTTTAGGTTCACTGATGAAGTAACACGTCATCATAATATAGAGATGGTGGCCGACAGATTGTACAATGTTACAAATTATGTGGTTGATGTTTTGAACGTAGATAATTCCTATACAATGGTGTGATGAATGATTGCAGATACGTATGTTGTTTTACCGGCATTGAAAGTGTTAAGATTGTGAGACTAGACGCTGTTAGAAGCTGTGAGTGTGTGACCCCCCTCCCTCCCCCCTGTAGTGTGCTGTGTTTGGGAGGAGGAGGGGGGCTGACTGGGTGCAGTCTGCAGGGCTGATGAGACAAAGGGATTTCAATATGCACTGCTGAGAGATATATATATATCAGTAATGTCTACAAACCTAAATAAATTTCTTCTCTTTGCGCATGCGCTGTTGTTTATAAAAGTTACGATATTTATGTGTTATGATGTGATCAGATTTCATGGGTTTTGATGTTAATTCAGATGTATTAAACTATAGATACTGTGAGACACGGGGTTTTGAAAATGTATGTGCCCCCACCGTTCCCTATTTTTATATACAGTTTATTGGTTTGCAGTAATTAATGTTATCAGATATAATATTTTCTGTTTTTATTGAATAACTAACTACAATTGTTTTGTTTTTGATTTCACACATAAATTATGTCATTGTAAAGATCAAATGTATTTGTCAGGAAAAAGTCATTTTTGTTTCAGGCTGTTGTACATTACAGGGGGTTAAACTAGTGTTATGTTGAGATGTAGTTTTGAACTCTGCTACATTACTTTCGCAGAGTCCACAAAGGGGGGAATGGTGAAGGGACTGATCAGGTACAATTTTGGTTTGTTTTGAATGAATTAATTTGGTTTCAGGAGATCTAAAAATGTGTATGAGACCCCAATGAGTAATCCAGATTAAATGTGTATGACAGTAACCTAAATTTTGAGTTTTTTCTGTGTAGATGGTTCCAGATCTTTCCAGAACAGTAAATATGGCACTGGGTATGCTGTGCTGTAGTCTCCACCCAATATGAGGTATTGTGTAAGAGACCATCCCCCTCCAGCAAATATACAAAGGAGGTGACGTCACTCGCAGATGGGTCTTTACAGATTTAGATGGGGGAGAAGGAAAAAAACAAAAATTGTCTGGACATTGTTAATTTGATGTAAAGTTTTTAGGAATTTTTTTTATTTTATTTTTGTATTAATCAAGTATTTGCAGAATCTGATAAAAGTGAGATTCTCAAAGTGTTCTGGATTATCAGATGAGTGTGGAGAAGTGTATAACATTTGGTTTTATTTTAGAGGATGAAGACGCCACCCCTTTGAGGTGTTCTATCTATATGTGACATGGGTTTCTAATGTAAATTTGTAATAAAGAGATTTTATTATACAGTATGTACAAGACAGGATACGAGGCACCAGGTAAATTACCCAGAAACCACTCTCACCTTCTTGTTCATCTCAAGGAGCGGAGCTGGAGGTGCTCGCTGAGGCTGTAACCTGGCAGAAGGTAAGACGGCCGAAATTTACACTGACTCTAGGTACGCTTTTGGCCTTGCCCACAATTATGGGCCCATTGGTAGTAGGAACTTTATTGGATCATCGGGTAAGCCAATTGAGAGAGCGAGAGAAGACAGACCTGACAACAAGGATATGTGCAGCCAGGTGTCAGTAAATTGGCTTGTCCCTGGATACAATAATGCCACCACTAAGTTTGTAGCAGCCGGCATGATGTGCGCACGGCATGACATAGGTAAAACAGCAAAGGTACCTGTGAAAAGTGCAGCCCGGCCAGATTACCCGTCCCAGCGACTGCAGAACATACAACTACCCGAGGTAGAAGTGTATGACAATGTGCTCGTGTGTGTAGACCTGTTCTCAGGGGGGGCCTGAAGCCCGGCCGATATCTTCCCCATTGCAGATGTTGTGTGTAAGTGACGGGGGAACAGTGTTATCCCAAGTATTGAACTGGTGTTTGTACAATGATAAGATATCAGCAGTTCTCTAGACATTGTCCCAAGGTTAGTTTGTTTAATAACTGTATTTAAGAAGTGTTGTGGGAATATTAAATATTGAGGTTAAGTTTTATGTAAAGTTCTGGACCAGCCTTAGCATTGGACTATTAGAGTCATGCGTCAGATAAAAGGTACAGAAGCGGAATATTCCCATTCAAAAACATTTTTATTTGTTTATTTTTATTTTTGTTGTGAAAGAGAAATTTTAGAGCAGAGAATTCTGTGCAGTGTATATGTGTATGTATAGATATGTATATAAAGAAGAATCAATTTGTAAGTTTTAGTTACTGACCAGTGTGAACGTTTGATGTAAAGATGCTATTTGTTAATGTTTTTCTTCAAATTAATTATTTGATTAAGATCAATTAATGTTTATACAATGAAAAAGCTTGTTCTCCACAGGAAGAGTCCAACTGGGAGCGGAAGGCGTGAGAACCAGATTCTAACAGAATGTGGACGGATAAAGGAAGGTAAACCGGTAACACCCAAGGCACTCTTGATGGCACTCGCATTGATGGTGTATGACCTCACATATGCCCCAAGACTGCAAGGATCGACGTGGTAAGATCTAATTGGTATGTCCCAGGCTTTACAGCTGTTGCTGCTAAATTCTGTTAGAGCTGTTTGATTTGCCTACAGAACAGTCCTGGCAGACTGGTGCCAACCTTATCATACCCCCCTCCCACGAAGAGAACCGACCTTGAGAGGTCTTCCCAGGTAGAACGAACCAGATTAGAGTAAGAAAAATAGGTTTAAGACACTTGTCAGATAAACATGTGGAATCTGTGTATGTTTCTGTGAGGTGGAGATGTTCTAGGCAATCAGCTGAGATCAAGGTACAAATCCTGCTGAAAGGGTATCACCAAGTGTAAATGAAATGTACCCAATAAATTACACATCTTCTAGGTGCCCTGTCCATTGTAACAGAGAAGTTTTTCCTTATATAAAGGTGTTTGATGTCATTTAAGGGCCTGACATTATTGTATGTACTTAGAACAACGTTTATAATGTATGCGGATGATGTTATCACCAGATTAGTATTTATTTTAACAATTGACAAGAGTTGGGGGTCCCCAGCAAGTGCCAGTAAATATGAACTAAAATACTTTTAACACGATGAACTCCATCACTGAGATGCGGCAGGCGCAGCCTGAGCCAGTACAACGCGTTTATCATGAACTGACTGCAATGTCACAATTCTAAGCAGCCGCCCAGACAAGTAACTTACCGGAGGAAGAGGACAGATACGGAGGGTTTGTGGTAGTCACAATAAAACTCCACTAATCCGTCTACATGGGATCTCACCCCAGGCTCACAACATGAGGTGCTATGTACAGCCTGATGACGTAAACTAAAGGAGACGGTGTCGGACAGATGAGAAGGACCAAACCAAGTCCTGATGACATCAGCAAAGATCAAAGTAAAGACCAAAGACCTGAGTGAATCCGTCAGCAGGATCAAGTGTTTTGATAAGTAAGTGGCTAGGAGGGGGTAATAATAACTCCCCCACTGGACACCAACGTAGTCTGACTCCACAATTGTGTGGGTTACCCTGAGGGTGACAGTCAGTGAAGAGCAGAAGACAGGAGAAGAAGAAGACGATGGTGTACAGGACTGGCAATGAACTGATAGCATTATGATTATTAGTTGAGGCCCTATTGTTTATAATGTCTGAGGTTTATAATTATAATGTGTATAAATATGCCACGGTGCTGCAAATTACAATCTGAGGAGTTTTATGTGAAGGTGTGAGGTGAAGGTCACTGTGCTGCCCATGACCTGTTATATCTGCAGGGGTAAAAGTCCCATTAGGACAGTAAGTGGCAGTGCGACAGTTGTTACCATTAATAAAATGTAGACCGGATTAATTATATATATATATATATATTACAACCAGCAGCGGTTTGTAGGTAATATCAAGACAACCATCCTGTATCCAGAGGAGAATAGGGAAAGTTAGGACCACTCCGACACCTTGGAAGTCCAGGTACAAAGGGGGGTTACTCATCAGGAGTAGCCCATCTCAAGCTGGTGAATAAATCCAAAACCCCTACCCGCCTGGTTCGAGTGGCTAGTGGTAGGTTGATAGGCAAGACTCAGGGATAGAATAATAATATTTTTAGGGGGGGACGGTCAGGGATCATTACCATGTATATTGTTTGAAAAATATTATCCTTACATATATATATATTCAGTATATTACACAAAGATATTGGATTCATGGAGCAGAAAGAGCCTGCATAACACGCCTCTGGAAGACACCGCCCCCTGGAATGCAAAGAGGAGTGTGCAGAAGAATGTACAGGAAAACTTACAGCTGAGGAGCCAATGGGATTTAAGCAAGTCCCACATCTATAGGGAGGGGCATGTGTCTTCTCTGTGTGTTTCTTTGTTCTGAATAAAGTTCAGTTCTCTTTGTCTGATCAAGGGAAGTTATGTACCAAACATTTTTGGCTGGTTTATTTCTTTCCAGGCATGCCTTCAGCTTTCAATTTACAGAGGTGGTTATTCGGTGTGAAATACGGACCTGACAATTTAGCTTTCCTCCAAAAGGAAAACTGCCTCTCGAGTGACATCTTAAAGAGAACCTTTCACCTGCCCATACATGTGCAGCTGAGTGCAGCATGTAATAGGCATGTAATCCGCACCTATCTCTAGAACAGGGCCCCCTATACTCCGTTCTATCTTTTTGTGTTCCCGCTGACACTTGTGATTTCTGAGCTACGCCGTTTTCCTAACTCACATAGAAGTGAATGGCAGTTACGGAAACAGCGCAGCTCAGCGGGCTACGCTGTTTTCTCCTTACATGGTCGGAAATCACAAGTCACAGAGAAAGATAGAACAGGGTTTAGGGTGCCCCATTCTAGAGATAGGTGCGGGTCACAGAGGTGGATATGCCATAAATGTCCCTGATGGGAATACCCCTTTAGAGGTGTTTTCCAGTTTTATGTAAATAAAACTTAATAGTTCTAGAATGAAAAGTTCTGCAACTTTCTCTAAGATACTTTGAGTTTCAATTCGCAACCATTTTTTAAGATCTTTTTGTTCTTGTAACAACATACCATGTATTCACAGCTGAAAGCTAAATCTCTGAACTAAATACATCTGCAACACAGATCTCTCCCTCATAGTTTCCTATAATGTACCAGAGTAGGTATATATGTATCAACTCGGAGTCCAGAAGAATGGTGTATTTCTGGGTGTTGTTACCTGTTTACTATGGCCTTTTCCAGGAATACCAAACTTCTAACATCGGTTGGTTTAAATAGTACTAAATCAGACTGTCTTACTAAAAGCCTTACTGACCTGAAGTTCCAATTCTGACTCTCCCGACTGGGTTTCTGCATCAGTGCAAGTGATGAGCAACTCTGTAGGTTGGGCCATTGTTTCACATTGTAGCCCATTGCTCTCCATTTCCATGTGTCCTGTGGATAGAATAAAAAGAGACTGTAGAACCCAATTATGATATAAAGGACCCTCAAAACGAGCAGTGATTAAGACAGCTCGTTCATCGGTGCACGTTTTCTCCTTTCACAAGGAGCAATGATTGGTTATGTTTATATTTCCATTAGGGATGTCACGATACCAGAATTTGGACTTCGATACCGATACTTCGTTTAGTATTGCGATTTCGATACCAATTCGATACTTTGCCAACAGTAATAATAAAAAAAAATCTTCCATTTTCTGATGTGAGGCCCGTGGTGTGATGATGAATTTAACCTCCACGTGCCTCACATTAATAGTAATTAAACCCATCATGTTTCTCAGTCATAATGGGTTAATATGTAAGGTACATGATGGGGTTAATTACTATTAATGTGAGGCACATGGAGGTAAAATTCATCACACCTTGTGCCCCACAATGAGTGAAAGAAAGCAGTTTTTATTTTATTTTTTTACAGTGTACACATCATAAATGATGCAAATAAATTGTTGTGCAGGTTATTACGGCCGCGCCAATACCGAATGTGTGTATATTTTATGTATTGAGACTTATTTGAATGTTTATTGTAAAAAAGGTGTATGTGTATTTTTTTTATTTTATTTAACATTACTTTATGTTTTCGCTTTATTTTTTAAACTTTAATGTACTGGAATATATCTATATGCCAGTACATTAGCCTGTGTACAGATAGTACACAGGCAATTGTTAGGACATACCCAAGTATGCCCTAACAACAGGAAATATGGTAGGACAGCCCTGGGGTCTGTCTGCCCATATATGGTATGTCCCTCAATCGCGTCACAGGAATTCCCTGATCCAAGGGGCATCCCCCCCTTCTCATTTTCCCCTGAATGCTGCAGTCCGCTGTGATCGCAGCATTCACGGGAATAAAAGCGGAGATGAGAGGTTTCTCTGATCTCCGCCATTATAGAGCGGGGCTGCGGCTGTGTAATAGAGCCATTGCCCCGCTCCGGACATTAAGTGCGTGTGCGGTCAGCATGAGGTGCGGCCGGCGCTGCACTAATGAGCGGAGGTTCAGGCACTGAAGACAGAACATGGGAGTGTTTTGCAGTGCGCCTGCCATGTTCTGTCTTCACTGTCGCGCCGGCTGCATCGCATCATCCTGACCCCGTGCACTTGTTATCAGGACTCAGGAGCGCGGCAATGGCTGTATTACACAGCCACAGCCCTGCTCTCATACATTTATGTGTTACAATACTGAGCTGTGCGTTCGCACAGTTAAGTATCGAAATACATGGAATAACGGTATCGAAACGTTTAGGGATGCAGAGTATCGAAACCGTATCGAAGTTTCGATGCATCGTGCATCCCTAATTTCCAGTATGTATATATTTCCATCATGTCGGCAGAACTTCTCCCTGTTTACACAGGGAGATGTACGACCGACAACACTACTATTTAATGCTGCATAATTGAGCAGATCAGCCGATGAACGTGCGTTTGCTCGCTAATCGGCTGATCGTTGCCCTGTTTACACAGGGCAATGATTGGGAACAAGCGGTGCGTGAGCTATATATTTTTAGTGTGAAAGTTGGGAAATGTTGTATGAGATTTAAAAAAAAAATTTTTCCCAAAGCAAACTTTGAGAAAAGCTTTCCAGATCTAACACAATGACATCCAATTCCATCATTGACATATATGACTTCCAACTTGAGCCATACTATGCATATGAAAAGGCAAAAAAGGAGACCCTCTAGTGGCTGGCAGGGATGATTAGACAATAAAGAGAAATGTGCCAGGGCACAGAGTCCCAATTTCCCAGCCACCAGTCGACTAGTCGATAAATGTCAGTGAAGTCAGTTAAAATATAACTTTTATTATGTATCAAACAGACAGACAACACTAAAGAGTTAAAATTATATCAAAAGACGGCCAGTGTGTGTCAAGGAGTCAGTGTGCATGTACCCAGTGCAACGCTGGGCGCAGTGGGAGAGACTGATTCGGCAGCTGCAGACTGCCGTGCATAGAAATAGTCCCCCACGGGTATAAGCAATGACAAGACCGTCAATGATAGATTAAGATAGCGTTAGCTAACGCTATCTTAATCTATCATTGACGGTCTTGTCATTGCTTATACCCGTGGGGGACTATTTCTATGCACGGCAGTCTGCAGCTGCCGAATCAGTCTCTCCCACTGCGCCCAGCGTTGCACTGGGTACATGCACACTGACTCCTTGACACACACTGGCCGTCTTTTGATATAATTTTAACTCTTTAGTGTTGTCTGTCTGTTTGATACATAATAAAAGTTATATTTTAACTGACTTCACTGACATTTATCGACTAGTCGACTGGTGGCTGGGAAATTGGGACTCTGTGCCCTGGCACATTTCTCTTTATATACTATGCATATGTGCACCAAATGGGTTTCTTCCCTGCTGCATAAACTGGTGGTGGTCATATTACGCTGTGCACGAGCTACATTTTGTGGAGCTCTACAAAGTTATACTGAACATAGTTCCTATGGGCTATACAGTATAACATGAAATTATAAAGGACTTCAGCATTAGCAATGTGGCAACCAGGCCTTGTGATCATGCACAGGGCATAGTGGGTGAGCAATGAGCCAATGACCTTTATCCTTCTCCCTCTTGCTGAGTAGTTTCTCCTAAAGAGTAAAGCAATCAGCAAGAACTATACTGTCTGCTGACAGTTTCCACTATTATACAAACATTTGTGTGCGCAAATTCATTTTTCGGTAAAGTTTGAGTGTCTAAATGGGTCGTGTCTGTTGACGTGTTCAATAAAGTTAGAAGTATAAAATGAAGTTACCAAAAAGTTATCCCTTCATGGGATTAATAAAAATAATTAATAAAATGATGTAACAAAAAAAAAATAACAAATAGATAAATAAATAAAAAGGTCCAAATAAAAAAGGCATTATTTAGTATAAAATATATTTTATTGCCCATACAAAACATAAAAACAAAAAACCTACACATATTAGGTATCTACACCACCATAATAGCCTGAAGAATTAATTTAACAGGTTGTTTAGGTTTCTTAAAAATACAGAAATCTTTGATATCTTATTTAACCCTTTCAGGACTAAGACCTGCAGATGCCTGAATGTCCACAGCAAAATTTCACCTGGAAGCCACATTCTTATACACACGGCCGTGCCCGTGATCACGGTCCGTGATTACAGGCACGGGCGGCCACGGACAGTGGTCCGCATTTGTGGGCCGTGCTCCCATTATAAAGCATGGGTGCACGGTCCATAAAATAAAAAAATAGGACATGTCCTATATTTTATAGAAAGTTTATATGGCACTGACACCTTCCCGTAAATATATGGGAAGGTGTCCGTCGGCCATATAAATGAATGGGTCCGTAATTACGGACGAAATCTATGGTTGTGTGCATGGGGCCTAAGGGTGAATATTTTTATTTCATACTTTGATGTGATACCAAAACAGAACTGTATCTTTTAAATTTTTACATTTTATACATGGGAAAATCCAAATTTCCTTTTGTTATTAAATGTTATAAGTTTAATTGATGGACACAGAAGACCGTGGGTATAGCCTGCTGACACTAAAAAGGGGACACTAATCAAACAATGTGTTAGCGCCTCCTACAGAGGCTAAAGCTCTCCTGCAGACACTGCCCTAATCAGTCTGTACACAAGTTGTAGGAGCAACTAGAAAAAGCCAATATAAAGTAAACAGTAAACCAGGGATAAAACTCTGAATAGGCCAGTCTAAGTGGCCAGGAAAAAAATGTTTGTGAAAGTGTATGATCCTCTGAATGGAGACTAGTGGAGGGTCCAGAGTCCTTGATCTGGAGCATCTCTCAGACTGCAATAAGGCTGTACCTGGCGAAGCCATTTAGGAGTTCTGTTTAGTATCTAAGTCCGAATTAGGATTGGAAACCTTCCCCTCTGAAAAGACTATGCCCCGTTGAGCGATGGCATGAAAACGAGCCTTCAGCGGAGGAGGGAAAGGGAGCAGCCGATGGAGAGCGGGGAGGCAAGAGATAGACTTGGTCCTTTTGCACAGACTGCCACGAGGGAGGTCCAGCAACAAAGGTTTAGTGGGCAGCAAGTTTTGGGAGACCTAGATAAGGTTAGCCAATGTTAGAGACAAGAATCAAACCCAGTCCGGCTCAGTTAGTTCAGAGAGTGTGGGGACTGGCTGAAGAGGCGGTGGGGCCACATATGGCAGCCTTGGAGTTAGGTAGACATGGCAGAGATGTTCAGGATCGGGTCGGAATTTTGAGTAACACCTACAGTAAACAAACTAGAGGGCACTATGCATGGCATAAATACTACACCTATGGAGGGTGCCTACGTGGCAATGTCAGTTACATTATCTAGCAGGAGAGGGTAATCTCTAAAACACAATTACACCGACTATGAAAGGGGGTAATGTGACTGCCTGCGTAGCAATTTCTGCCACATCATATGTGGAGCAGAGGTGAAGGGGTAGATGCCTAATGCTTGCAGTAACCGCGAGGCTGCTTAAAACTGGGCCCAATGGAATATCCTGCAAGATGTTCTGAGGTGTGTTTTGTGCCGCAGGAGTGGAACCGTGGATATTAAGCCAGGTGTGGATCACCAGTGGAATAGACAAGAAGTAGCATGACCATAGGAAGAGGAGGGGTGTGGGATCTCAAGAACAGGCGGTAGGAAAAATGGTGTGGCAATAACAAAATATCAGATACAAAGTATCTGTCACATACAATAAATAGTATTATTGTATATGACATTAAACAATGTAACAACCATATAATACGGGGGCATGGCTTGCGCAATGCCATGAAGCAGCTTTTCTCTTTGCTCCCGGACCAATCGGCTGTTTACAGGCTGGTTTTCAAGAGGCATCTGATCTCCTGCCTGCTGTTCAGACATGGGTCGCAGGGGAAGAAACTAGACACACCTGTCCCTCTGTCCGAACCACCACGGATCCCCAGACTGGATCCAACATGGGGGGCGTGCGGCTCTGCATACACGGGCAGAGTAGTCTGCGCAACATTCTACAGCCGCTGCGGACACTCTGCCAGACACCACTGAACCTCCTCTCATGGCATATGCTCAGTTACACGTAGTCCTACCAGTTATAGACTCAGGCTCTGCCAATTTGGCTACCATCTCCTCTCCACATGGCCAAATGTTAGTGGACTTACTGGGATCCTCAGATTTTCCCTCCACTCTGTGAAGGATGATTTATTTGCTTATATTCTCTGTATGAAATTACATTGTGAATTATCAAGCAGGAGGCTGAATTACTAAGATATGTATTATGTGAAAGTGATGATAATGTTTAAATGATTTAGTTTCGTGCAGCAGCCATCTTGTCTGGAGTTCCCATCTTGGTTTTATTGTAGTGAATAGAAAAGTCATTGTTCCTTTAATACAAGTAATGTTGATTTCGTATGTTTTATCTTTGACCTTGGTTCCCATGCGAAGATGGACAGGGAGTGAGATGGGAGTGAGATGGGGGGATGGCAAGTATGCGTGAGGGAAGGTCTCCCCCCATCTCCACGAGGACATTCTGTCCAAAAGAGAGATAAGAAACCTGTAAACATAATGTGTGAAGAATTATAATGATGTATTTTATTGTATGCTTTTTACTGAATAACAAATATTGTTACATTGTCTCTGATTGGTTTATCTCAAGCCTACACCCCTTCTGAATTTCAGTTTAACAGTTTGAGTTTGGTAATAAATCCTTCAGATGAGAATTTTGAACATTTCAGCGTGTCTGTGTGTTTTCTTCTCGTCTCTCGATATATATCGGTGAAATATCCTAATTAGGATTCTGACTAATGGAGTCTGGCCTTGAGAGTCTGTTGGGACTCGTATAAATTTCAGTCTAATATATTTTGAGCGATGGATTTCCACGACAGTAATGGTGCCGATAAAACCCAGGAAGATTGCACGTCTGATAAGCTGTCACTGGAGAGGTCTGGCTTTGCATCTGTGAATTACAAAAACCGCGGTAGGTAAGGAGCTTATTCTTACACCATTCACACATGTATTGCGTAAGCCTTGGAATCCAGCTGTCAGAACGTCACTTCTATGGACGAGACTCCTTAGTCAGTGGGTTGCAAGATGGATCCAAAAAGGTATGTTGAAGCTTTTTGTGTGATGAAGGATTGCAGGTGTGTACGTGATCTTAAACTGTTGATATGAAAGACATGAGAGAATTTTTGCCAGCAAATACATAGTTAACCAGGAAAAATTGTGAGAAGCCTTTGGAATGCAGTGACGTAGCGCATGGCAGAGAGAAGTCGTAACTCACATGTGAAGTATTTGAAATGCAAAGAGTTTGGGCTGGACTGTGAGGAAAAAACAAAACTTCTGCTTGCTGCTTTGTTGTAGCGTCATTTGTTATTTAGTTGTGTAAAATTGTTGAGGATTAATAGTTGTTCTGTTACCCGTTTGTCTGGGATTATAGTTGGGAGGTACTGACTGGTATTGGCTCAGACCCATAGACAGTTGTGAGTAATATCATGTAGTACCACAGGGGCTTCAATGGTTAAGTCCTGATAATGTAGAATCCAGTGCAAGGAGAAGCAATTGTGTCTATATTGAATTTGCACTCAATACCATTACCCAGTGCAATAGGGAAAAACTTTGAATACTGTATTAGAAAATCATTTATATTTTCCTGGCTCATTGCCAGACAGTGATATTGTGTGTAAGGGTCCATAAACCAGTTGTATGCATTGCCAGACTGGCATAAGGTGGGAATCAGTACAGACTGATTTCTAGCACATGATAATCCGGCATATACACTTTGATGTAAAATAACATCCAAGTAATTAAGTCTGTAGTAGTATAACATCAGACCGCTGGATTGAATACCGTTGTAATATAACATCCTGTATTCATTGAATGACCCTGACACTTATCCCAGGTGCCACCTGTGTCGTAGTAGTAATTACAGTGAAGAACATTGGTATTGGCTCAGACCCATAGCCCGTAAAGAAATTATCACCAACATAGATGACAACCCCCTAAACTACAACCCACAGAGTGAACGGCTGAGCGGGGAGGATAATATATATATGTTACCAAATATAATTTGCATGTGAAACCATTGCAAAGTGCTAGAGGAAAGAGTTTGGGATATATGTTACATCATGGGCTCTATGAACTGAAAGACACACCCCGGCAGCAAGTGTTCTGCATAAGTGAAGTGTTACCAACTCCTGCTTGAATCAATGGAGTTTCATGAATGTCGATTGTGTTGAAGAATTTGCTCTTGTAATTGTTGATTGGCAGCATTTTGTCTGTTCTTGATGTTCAATCCAGTGAGGGATCAGAGGATCCTACTGCTAGAATGTCTGGAGGAACGACTTGTGATATCGTATTGGTAAGACAGTCTAGGAGATAGACTGGTCTGAGATATCTGTCGGCAAACGTGGCCTGTTTGCCTGGAGGTGGGGGATTTACCGGAAATCACCCTACTGCTCTCCGACCATGGGGTCAGGAGGAAGTTGGACAAAGATGCTTTGGGGCACTGGTCCCGGCCAACATTAGAATGAGCAAAAGGAGCTGGGGCTTTAATTCTAAAGTATGTGAAGGCAAAATAACACACTGAAAAAAATTGTTGAAAAGGCTGGCAGCGTAAGAAGGATGTTTGCATGTGAGAAAGAACAATTTAAATACAGGTGTAAATTTTCATTGGAAGAGTGAAGAAAACGGAGCAGCCAGGTACATTGCAGTGACTAACGTGGGTCAGAACGGGGGGAGTGTAATGTGTGATGTGATGAGACATCTGTGTGATGTGTGCAATGTAACATGTGTGATGTGATGAGACATCTGTGTGATGTGTGTAATGTAACATGTCTGAAGTTTGAAACTAATGGCCACAATAAAAGCAGAACTATATTGTATGTTTCCTATTTTTAACAGCAGTAATGTCTAAAAATGTTAGTGTTTTGTGTATGGGGTTAAAATCAGTTCTACTTTTTTTTTCATTTTTTTATGGAACGTGTTTTATTTTCGCGCAGCGCAGTCGTCTGTAACTACACCAAGCGAGAAAAATATTACAGCCGGCTGGATCTGTTTGTAGAAAGATAAAAGCTATACTGCAGATTAATGTGTTATAATGTGATAAGATTTATTGTTGGAATGTTTTGATGTTGATTCAAATGTATTAAACTACAGATATTGTGAGACACGGGGTCTTGAACATGTATGTGCCCCCTCTGTTCCCTATTCTTATGTACAGCTTATTGGTTTGCAGTAATTAATATTACCAGATATATTATTTTCTGTGTTATTGAATAACTAATTACAATTGTTTTGTTTTTGTTTTCACACATGAGGCACGTGCTATAGTGCTGCCTAAATGTTATTTTTTTAAAAATGTGAGATGTTTTACAGGTAAATGGTTGCAGGTCATTTTAAAGATAAAATGTATTTTTGTCAGGAGAAAGTCATCTTTTTTTTTGTTCCAGGCTGTTGTGTATTACAGGGGGTTAAACTAGTGCCACCCCGATAGAGTGCCTAATCTCATTATGTTAATATGTAGTTTTGAACCCTGCTACATTACTTTCGCAGAGTCCAAATAGGAGGGAATGTTGAAGGGACTGATCAGGTAGTTTTTGTTTTTTGTTCTCCTTTTTTACAGGCAATTTTATGACCCCTTCACAGCCAGAGGGAGCTATGCCAAGCACTGCCCTATCCCAGTGGCTGAGAAAGGGTTGAAGATTTCCCAATGGTGAAGGGACTGATCAGGTAGTTTTGTTTTGTGTTTTATTTTGTTTTGAATTAATGAATTTGGTTTTAGGAGATCTACAAAATGTGTATGAGTTTTAAGGAGTAACCCAGATTAAATGTGTATGACAGTAACTTATATTTTGAGGTTTTTCTGTGTAGATGGTTCCAGATCCCCCTCCAGCCAATTTACACAGGAGGTGAGGTGACGTCACTCACAGATGAGTCTTTACAGATTTAGATGGGGAGAAGTCAAAACAAAAAAAAAATTGTTTGAATATTGTTTATTTTATGCCAGATTTCAGTAACATATTTTGTTTGTTTTTGTATTAATCAGGTATTTACAGGACCTGGTGGGTGGGATGTACAAGTGTTCTGGATCATCAGATAAATGTGGAACAATAAAACTCCACCCTTTTGAAATGTTCTATCTATATGTGACATGGGTTTCCAATGTAAATTTGTAATGAAGACATACTTTATCATATACAGCATGTGTAGAACAGGATACGAGGCACCAGGTAAATTACCCAGAAACCACTCTCACCTTCTTGTTCATCTCAAGGAGCGGAGTTGGAGGTGCTCGCTGAGGCTGTAACCTGGCAGAAGGTAAGACGGCCGACATTTACACTGACTCTAGGTACGCTTTTGGCATCGCCCACAATTATGGGCCCATTGGTAGTAGGAACTTTATTGGATCATTGGGTAAGCCAATTGAGAGAGCAAGAGAAAACAGAACTGACAACAAGGGTATATGCAGCCAGGTGTCAGTAAATTGGCTTGTCCCTGGATACAATAATGCAAGCACTAGGTTTGTAGCAGCCGGCATGATGTGCGCACGGCATGACATAGGTAAAACAGCAAAGGTACCTGTGAAAAGTGCAGCCCGGCCAGATTAACAGTCCCAGCGACTGCAGAACATACAACTACCCGAGGTAGAAGTGTATGACGCGGTGCTCGTGTGTGTAGACCTGTTCTCAGGGGGGGCTGAAGCCCGGCCTGTATTTTCCCCACTGCAGACGTTGTGTGTAAGTGACAGGGGAATAGTGTTATCCCAAGTATTGACCTGATGTTTGTACAATACGATATCAGCAGTTCTCCAGATGTTATTCCAAAGTTAGTTTGTTTAATAATTGTATTTAAGAAGTGTTGTGGTAATATTAAATACTGAAGTTAAGTTTTATGTAAAGTTCTGGATCAGCCTTAGCATTGGACTATTAGAGTCATGCGTCAGATAAAAGGTACAGAAGTGGAATATTCCCATTTGAAAATATTTTTAGTTATTTGTTTTTTGTCGTTGTTATTGTGAAAGGAAAATTCTGTGCAGTGTTTGTGTGTGTGTGTGTATATATATATATATATATATATATATATATATATATATATATAAAGAAGAAAAATGAGTTTGCATGTATCATTTCTAGTTATTGCTCAATGTGAACGTTTGATGTAAAGATGTTATTTGTTAATGTTTTTCTTCAAATTAATTATTTGATTAAGATCAATTAATGTTTATACAATGAAAAAGTTTGTTCTCCACAGGAAGAGTCCAACTGGGAGCGGAAGGCGTGAGAACCAGATTCTAACAGAATGTGGACGGATAAGGGAACGTGAATCGGTAAGACCCAAGGCACTCTTGATGGCTTTTGCATTGATGGTGTATGACCTCACATAGGCCCCAAGACTGCAAGGATCGATTTGGTGAGATCTAATTGGTATGTCCCAGGCTTTACAGCTGTTGCTGCTAAATTCTGTTAGAGCTGTTTGATTTGCCTACAGAACAGTCCTGGCAGACCGGTGCCAACCTTATCATACCCGCCTCCCACAAAGAGAACAGACCTTGAGAGGTCTCCCCATGCAATACAAATTAGAGTAAGGAAAATTGGTTTGCGACATTTGTCAGATAAACATGTTGAATCTGTGTATATTTTGGTGAGCTGGAAATGTTCCAGGCAATCAGATCAGATCAAGGTACAAATCCTGCTGGAAAGCGTGACACTAAGTGCAAATGAAATGTACCCAATAATTACACATCTTCTAGGTGCCCTGTCCATTGGAACAGAGACGTTTTTCTTATATAAAGGTGTTTGTTTGATTTAGTTTAAGGGCCTGACATTGTTACGTAGATGTTATCACCAGATTAGTAACAATTGACAAGGGTTGGGGTCCTCGAGCAAGTGGCAGTAAACATGAACTAAAAGATTTTTAATACGATGAACTCCATTACTGAGGTGCGGCAGGAGCAGCCGGAGCCAGTACAACGCGTTTGTCATGAACTGACGGCAGTGTCATAATTCCAAGCAGCCGCCCAGACAAGTAAGAAGACAGATGAGCGGAGGGTTTGTGGGGTCACAATAACACCCCACTAATCCGCCTACGTGGGATCTCACACCAGGCTCACAGCATGAGGTGTTGTGTATAGCCCGGTGACGTAAACTAAAAGAGACGGTGTCTGACAGATGAAAAGGACCAAATCAAGTCGTGATGACATCAGCAAAATTCCAAGTAAAGACCAAAGACCTGAGTGAATCCGTCAGCAGTATCAAGTGTTCTAATCAGAAGACAGGAGAAGAAGAGGACGATGATGTACATGACTTGTCAATGCACTGGTGGGACCCCATACCCTAACCGGACATTGGTGATGGCATCATATTAGTTGTGGCCCTATTGATATATTGTTTGAGTTTCATAATCATAATATATAATTTCTGTAATTTAATATGAGAAAAAGGGGGGTTTGTGAAGGATGATTTATTTGCTTATATTCTCTGTATGAAATTACATTGTGAATTATCAAGCAGGAGGCTGAATTACTAAGATATGTATTATGTGAAAGTGATGATAATGTTTAAATGATTTAGTTTCGTGCAGCAGCCATCTTGTCTGGAGTTCCCATCTTGGTTTTATTGTAGTGAATAGAAAAGTCATTGTTCCTTTAATACAAGTAATGTTGATTTCGTATGTTTTATCTTTGACCTTGGTTCCCATGCGAAGATGGACAGGGAGTGAGATGGGAGTGAGATGGGGGGATGGCAAGTATGCGTGAGGGAAGGTCTCCCCCCATCTCCACGAGGACATTCTGTCCAAAAGAGAGATAAGAAACCTGTAAACATAATGTGTGAAGAATTATAATGATGTATTTTATTGTATGCTTTTTACTGAATAACAAATATTGTTACATTGTCTCTGATTGGTTTATCTCAAGCCTACACCCCTTCTGAATTTCAGTTTAACAGTTTGAGTTTGGTAATAAATCCTTCAGATGAGAATTTTGAACATTTCAGCGTGTCTGTGTGTTTTCTTCTCGTCTCTCGATATATATCGGTGAAATATCCTAATTAGGATTCTGACTAATGGAGTCTGGCCTTGAGAGTCTGTTGGGACTCGTATAAATTTCAGTCTAATATATTTTGAGCGATGGATTTCCACGACAACTCCTCCTAGCTTCAGGACAGTGTCTCCTGCACGATCAATGGCCTCCATGAGCTCTTCCACCTCAGCCTCCATTGACCCTGGCCCTCACCACGCATTGGTCTCTTCCTCTCATCAGGAGATCCTGGAAATACTAAGCCTTTTGCCTACTAGGCAAGATAGGGATTTATTGATACAACGCTCAGAAGCCAAACATGAAATTTGGCCGGGTCCGAGTCAGATCCTGGTGTCAGCAATTCCACCTACCCCACCTAGGTTCAGTTCCGAGGTGTGCTTCGGCCACATCGGATCTGTCATAAAGAGTTTGCGGTGAAGTTTTCACTTACTGTGGTTTCACTAGCATCCCGCAGTAAATACTGGTTTGTGTGTGTCCCATCCTTCATTGTTTGTCCCCCCCAGATCCATCTGATGAGTGACATATCCTTTGCATCCCTGAATGCTCAGGGACTCAACACTACAGAGAAACGCTCCGCACTACTACGCCTCCTCTAGCAAGAAGATTCAGCTGGCCTTTCTACAAGAGACTCACTTTCGCATTAATGCAGTGCCCTCCCTCAGATCCAACAGATATCCTGACGTTTACCATGGTTGCTATTCGGGCTCCAAGTCTCAGTGAGTGAGTAGCCTCATCTCCAACCAGGTATCTTGGGAACTAGACTCGGTCCGTGCTGACACAGAAGACAGGTATGTTTTCGTGTAGGGTAAACTTGCCGCACACACATGCACCTTTGCTAATATTTATCTCCCCAACTCCAATCAGTTGAGTTGCCTTGATAATGTCCTATCTCAGCTTGAGGGCTTTACTGAAGGCACCCTTTTGATCGGTGGGGACTTTAATTTGGCTCTAGGTCCCTTATTGGATGTCTCAAGAGGGTCTTCACATTTGGCCTACTCCTACCTATGCCGCGTTAAGCGTATCCTTCACTCATACCACCTCATTGACAGTTGGTGCTCCATACACCCAGACACTAGGGACTACTCTTTTTATTCCACTGTCCACGACACTTATTCCCGTTTGGACTACTACTTCATTCCCCACGCTGACCTTCCCCTCCGGCATTCAGCGGAGTTAGACGCTATCACCTTCTCAGATCACGCAATGCTGTGTTTCACTGGCATCTCCTACTACTCAACCACGTTCCTGGCGTCGGCGCCTCAATGATTCCCCCTTAAGGGATCAGGGAGTGTACGCTGATATCAGGATGGAACTATCTAGATCCTTTGAGGAGAACACATGTCTAGAGATGCCCCGTTTGATAGTTTGGGCTGCACATAAATGTGTCGTTCAAGGCCTACTAGTGAAACATGGCGCTTGTTTGAAAAAAGAACGGATTGCTAAAACGGCCGCCCTGATTCAAGCGGTGTCTAAACTGGAATCAGTTCATAAACGCTCACACGCGACTGAGGTACTCGCGCAACTTACACTAGCATGTAAAAAACTATGGTCGGAACTAGATATTTACACTAAACGATTATTGTGTGGCGGCCGTCGTCTTTATTATTATTATGAATACGGAAATAAAAGTAGCCATACTTTAGCTAAATCTCTCCGTGAACAACGACCCTGTAACTTCATCCCTTCCATCTCCCGCCCTACAGGGACCCGCACTCAGGACCCCCCTGCCATAGCGGATACATTTGGATCTTTCTGTGCTAACCTTTATAACCTTCCTCCAGATAGTGGCTCTGATACCTCTTCCCCACGCCTAGCCCGCCTCCAGCAATATACACGAGATTCCGCTCTCCCCTCCCTACCCAGTGAAGTAGCAGAATCTCTTGATTTTCCGATCTTGGTCGAGGAGATTGGTGAGGCACTTAAGGACATGCAAGCCCTCGTTCACATCTGCGTTGGGGGCTCCGTTAGGAGCCTTCGTCACAGATCTGGCCAAAAATACCGGAAAAAAAATAGTGCAGCATGCTGCGCCAATGTTTCCAGTAAAACCATGGATACGTCGACGGAAGCCATTAAAGTAAATTTGTTCCATCAAACACCGGTGGTGTCCCTCACGCAACGGGACAACAGAAAGCTGAACGCAGGTGTGAAGCCAGCCTTACACACTGCAGCTGCTGAAGAACCTCTTAGTTGACACAGAAGAACTTCCTGTGACCGACTGCTTCTGTCTACGTAGCAGAACTCATCTCTGTGGAATTGTCAGGAATTTGTAGGTGAAATACATGTGAAAAAAAACCCACAATTTACAGTAAAACGCACTAGCGTTAAGGAGTCGGAGAAATTAAATGCACCCACTCTAGAGGAGTATTAAAAACCAAACTCTCCGAAGTTCAAACTAACCGAAAGATCCCATATAACCGAAGCCCGTTTCTTTTAAAATTATTAGTTATAGAGCGCCAACATATTCTGCAGCGGTTCACTTGAACCACAGAGGGTCTGGGTCCTGCGATGATAACACGGACACTGAAAAGTGGCCACGACCATCTTGAGGCTCAATCCACACGTAACATTTCTGTGATACCACAGCAGGATTGTTGGATGGGGCACATGCAGGTTATTAAAGGGGTTCTCTACATTTACTCATATGCAGATAGGAATGAAGGGGGCCATAGTTCTTATTATCCACCACATCACAAGTAACATTATAGCTTATATGTAACACATTGGTTGCCGCTGAACTAAATAGTACCCATAAGGTCATTAAAAGTGTAATTCCCCTTTAATACTATCACAGCCCACGTTCCATCTGCGCCAGCTATTACTGAGCACACAGCACCGCCATATTAGACGACTGCTAAACAATAAGCTAAATATTCAACGTTACAATCCCGACATTGTCCCCCAAGTCATTACACCGGAGCTCAACCCCACTCTCTCCCCTGCACGCCGCTCTATAAAGGGGGAGGGGTGGGACCCAGCCACAAGGAGAGAAAATTCAAAACGAGTCTACTCAACCTCGTCTTGGCTTTCGCAGGCACCACCATGGAGACCAGGATACTCGCGCATGCGTAAACTAACATAAGCCTGCCGCCCTTAGCACTGCACGGCCTCCGTAGTACCGTGGAACGCAACCCGGACATGGGAAACTTTCCGTAAACCAAAATGGAACGCATCATAAAATAATTTTTTTTTAAACTGGAAATAATTTGTGTAAAAATCTTTCTTATTTAAATCTACCGGAAGCTGAAACGTGTAAAATCATCAATACAGCTAAAATAATAGCATTTATAATAGCTAAAGTGATCCTTATGCCTGTATATTATTAGCATAAACATATAGAAAAATAATCATGACGATTAGCATATTAGAGGAATGAACTGTGGACACGTTGTCCCATAGACATAGAATGAGTAATGCGTGTCTGTGAACACTGTCCCTTTAACAGCAGACCCGATGAATCGATAGGATTCGACGCGCTCGACTGGCAGGCATGCTCCGTGTAACACGTGGTTAGTTTACAGCGATCAGGTCTGGAGTGGTGGAGTCGCGCACGGCTTGTCTGCACTGAGTGATCGCGTCCTGTAGACACAAATCCGGCAATGGCGCAAATTCAGGCACGGTTCTTCACCCGCAATAAGAAGTGAGTTTGTTTGTTCCGTGTGTGACATTCGTCATTCGCTTTTATACGTAGCAGGGCCTGATACCCTCGTTCTACCCGTTACTGGTCATTAATTATTGGTGTAACCTCTATATAGTCTGTTGTTCCCTTGTATCAGCCAATTCAGGGTAGAGTGACGGTGGCGCTTTTCAATATGGAAACTGGCATGAAGTCTAGAATCCCTGCCCTATCGATCACTCCTTTATATCACATATTTCCAGATCTGATGCCCCCATGTACATAGGTGTGAGTGATGGTAGCAGCTTTATGTATTCGCTTCAGACTTTAGGTTTAATTTTCAAGCATCTCTGGAGCCACTTCGATTTAGCTTTTTTTTTTTTGTAGCCAACTCGTTCATTATTATAATATTTTCATTGGAAGTAAAAGATTCCAGGAGCGATCTGATGGGATTACTGTGGGGTTTACAGCAGTCTGTATTCTGCTAATGTATGGATTTCCTGGCGCACAGCTATTCTAACGATATGCCAAAACGTCTGATAGTTGGGTGACCGACCGTTCTGAAGAATGTTCGTTCCCTGTACTTGTGATGGATGGTGGTTCCAACGTTTTCACAACCAAAAATCAAATGTTTTAGCCATAAATGATATTGCTGAGTAAAAACCCCTGTCACCATACAGACCACGTTTATAAAGAGCATCTAAAAGACCCTTATGGAGATATGTGAGCGCCAATTAACATTATGCTCTTTATTACGCGTTTTCTGTGCCCAGATCAGCGGCAAAAACCTGTGTGAACAGGGCCTTAAACTTCTGGTGGGACTGAGTGCAGTATTGTTTCATAAAAGTTTTTATTGGTGGGTATCCGGAAATGTTGAGACCCAATGGGATGGACAGGCAGAAGAACACCGCCGAGGTCCGTGCTCCTGCAGGATTAGCGGCGGACAGGTCATAGGCTATTTATAAATAGGGCTGAAAAACCTAATCAGAGTTGACTGGGCACAGAGTACTTTTACCTCTACATTCCAGCAACGGTTGAAGTCTCAGCATTGAGGCCAGGTTCCCACCAGGCGAATAAGCTGCATAAGACTGCGCAGTGTATCCGACCTGGAACCTACAGCACATTTCGTCGAAAAAACTGCACCACATCGTGGTGCGGTTTTTCTGGCGATATTTCTGCTTCTCTATGCAGTGGTAGGGAAAAATAAAACTGTTTATACTTGGGCTATATTCACATGCTAAAGTAAAAACGGCTGTAAAATACGGAGCTGTTTTCAAGGGAAACCACCTCTGATTTTCAGCCGTTTTTAAAGCATCAAATGTTTTTTGTTTCTTAGCTGTTTTTCTATTGACACAATGAAAACCGGCTCAAGAAGTGACATGCGCTTCTTTTTACAGGACGTTTTGTTACGCGCTGTTTTTTTAAACTGCGTAAAAAAGCGCCTCGTCTGAACGAAACACTGTTTTTCTCATTGAAATCAATCGGCAGATGTTTGGAGGCGTTCAGCTTCCGTTCTTTCAGGTGTTTTTCGAGGCGTTTATGCCCCGAAAAATGCATGAAAACACTATGTGGGAACATACCCGAACACTGGCCGTTGTCATGGTGACACGTGCCTCCTTTGCCGTCTGGTCCGGCCTCCCTGAATGATGCTGCAGCCCATGTGACTGCTGCAGCCTCTGGGTACCCGGCCGAAAGGGCTATCCCCAGAATCAACAGTTATCACCTATCAACAGGGTAGGTAGTAATTGCTTGATTGCTGGGACCCCCAGAGATTGCGAGAATGGGGGTCACAATTCACCAGATCCTTCTTACTGCACCCTCTGCAGTGAGGAGGACATTGAATGAGGCAGCGGTCGCGCATGCGTGCTGCCACTCCATTCAAAGTCTACGGGAATGATGGAAACAGTCGAGTACAGTGTTCGGCTGTTTTGGTCAGTTCTGTAGCCACTTAATGGTGCGCTGCTCCATTCAAGTTACTCATTGTGGGGGGAGCAGGGTGGAGGATCTGGGGGATCCCTGTTCTTGCGATCGGTGTGGCCCCCAGCAATCACACAGTTATCACCTATCCTGTGGATCGGTGATACTTGTCCATACTGGGAATACACGTTTTAATGAAATGACAACTAACATAAGCAATGAAATGGGGTCAATTCTGCATTTCTGGCTAGCCTGGTACTACTCTCTGGATAACTGCCATATTAAATTACCTAGACTAATGTCCTGTTACAAAGCAATTACAATTAGCGATAATACTTTGATAACATGTAGGAGAAAGCTGTTAAGTAACTCTACATTTTTGTTTTAGGCGTGAGATCGATGATGTTCCTTTTTCCATTCCGGCCTCATCTGAAATTACAGATCTCAGCAATATTATCAACAAGGTTCTCGAAACCAGGAATGGTATGTATGCGTTGTGCGTTACTTTGTGATGTAGATATTAAAGGGGTTCAGTGCTTTAAGCACTTTATTTCTTTAAATACTAAAAGTGCTCCAGTTTATATGACCTGAAGATACTTTCCATAAGATCTCGGTGATCTGTGCTGCAGACCATGTGCTTGTTTGGATACGTCTGTATAGCAACCTAAATATTTGCAGTGCTTACATGGAGATCAAAGCCGCTGCTCATTCAGACGAGCGTGAATCTCGTCCATGTGCTGTGCGTTCAAACAACGCACAGCACACAGCACACGGACCCATTGATTTCAAAGGGGTTATTCACACGTGAGTTTTCACGCAGCCTGAGTCCGTTGCGTGTAACCTACTGCATGTCCTATATTTGTGCGTTTTCACACACCGACGCGCCCATTGAAGTCAATGGGTGCGTGAAAACCACGGTCCGCACTCGGATGCACATCCATGTACTGTCCATGTTTTACGCATCAATTACATTGGGGAAAAAAAGTGCTTGCGAGTGCATGAAAAATGCATGCCGCCTGCAAAGCAGACTGGACAGATTTACGCACGTTTTTTTTTGCGCATGTAAATCTTTCACGCTCGTGTGCATGTTCCCTTACAATGGCTTCCATACAGGCTGCTCTATGCATGTGTAAAGAAACCTAGTACTAAAAACTCTATGCAGAACTGGATCTTGTATATTTGGGTATGTTCACAGGAGCGTGTCAGATTCACGCACGTGAAAAACGGGAGTGAGTCTGGCCGTGTGTGTTGTGTTATGCATCAGTGTGCTTTGCGAGGGGCATGCGTTTTTCGCGTACTCTCAAAGCACATTTTTAAAAAATATATATTTTATTTATTTTTCAATTGAATTGATGCGCAAATCATGCACCGCACATGGATGTGCATCCGTGTAGGGTGCGCGGTTTTCTCGCACCCATTGACTTCAATGGTCGCGTAGGTGCGTGAAAACTCACGCATGTGTGAATGTCCCCATTGAAATCAATGGGTCCGTGTGCTGCGCGGGATTTCCATGCGAAGCACACAGACGTTATTCATGATCGTGTGAATGGGCCCTTACAAACATTTAACACTTCGTGCTCAGTTGTATTAATTGTAAATGTTTTAGCCATAGAAACATTTCAATGCCATGTCTTGACTATATCCGTTTTTATATTCATATTACAGATGAACACACTCATGTGGAGTTTGACTTCCTTGTCAAGAGCCAGTTCCTGCGGTTGCAACTTATTAAACATATGGAAGCGGAAGGCATATCAACAGTAGGTGACTCCACTTTGTCCCTGTCTGACATCTAAATAAAGGGGTTTTTATGTATAGTAAAAACTTATTTTTTGTAATATTCTTTGTATATTATTTCCACAGTTTTTAAGATCTCTGATAGCAGTCATTGAATGGGAACCTCTGCTGTTTATTTCCAGAGGATGAAAATTTGTCTTTATCATGTGATGGGCGTAGGGGTGTGCTGTTTGATTATCAAATGACCAGCACAGATTATATCCTCTGGAATTTAAGCTACAGCTATGTGGAGACTTTTTGTAGTGTTACTTTCCATTTTTAAATATCAAAGTATTCCTGGACTGCAGCTTGATAGTTCAAATTGGAAAGTAGGTTTACAAAAAGTCTCCATGTAGGTGAGCTACTAGCACATTTCCACCGGAAATAATAATAATTTTAAAAAAAAGTCTCGCCATTAAATATCATTTTATTTATTCTCTTTGCGTGCTGATTATTACTTCTTTTAGTAAAATTTATATAGTTAATATCTTATTCTTCAGCTAGTTGGATAATCTCAATGCTGGACATTGCATGTAACTCTTGCCTATAACTGAGACCCATGTTCTATACATGTCATCTCTGATACGACTTAAATCAGGGGTCTCAAGCATGCGGCCCCTGGGGCTTGCATCTGCAGCCCGCGGGACACAGAGCCGCTAGTATCGGCTCTGCTCCGAGACTCTGGAATTCCCTGACATCGCTGTCCACATATGAACAGCGATGTCTGGGGTTTCCCCAGAGCCAGAGTCCCGGGCAGAGCGCTAGTACAGGCTCTGCTCCGGGACTCTGTGGAATTCCCTGACATCGCTGCCCATATATGGACAGTGTGTCAGGGTCTTCCTCACAGCGGAGTCCCGGGCAGAGCGCCAGTATCGGCTCTGCTCCGGGACGCTGCGAAATTCCCTGACATCGCTGCCCATATATGGACAGTGTGTCAGGGTCTTCCCCAGAGCGGAGTCCCGGGCAGAGCGCTAGTATCGGCTCTGCTTCGGGACTCTGTGTAATTCCCTGACATCGCTGCCCATATATGGACAGTCTGTCAGGGTCTTCCCCAGAGCGGAGTCCCGGGCAGAGCGCTAGTACAGGCTCTGCTCCGGGACTCTGCGGAATTCCCTGACATCGCTGCCCATATATGGACAGTGTGTCGGGGTCTTCCCCAGAGCAGGAGTCCCAGTGATGTCAGGAGCACAGCTGGAGTCCCAGTCTACAGGGGGCACTGCTGTGGCGGCATCTACAGGGGGCACTGCTGTGGCGGCATCTACAGGGGGCACTGCTGGGGCGGCATATACAGTGGGGCACTGCTGGGGCGGCATATACAGTGGGGCACTGCTGGGGCGGCATCTACAGTGGGGCACTGCTGGGGCGGCATCTACAGTGGGGCACTGCTGGGGCGGCATCTACAGTGGGGCACTGCTGGGGCGGCATCTACAGTGGGGCACTGCTGGGGCGGCATCTACAGTGGGGCACTGCTGGGGCGGCATCTACAGTGGGGCACTGCTGGGGCGGCATCTACAGTGGGGCACTGCTGTGGCGGCATCTACAGTGGGGCACTGCTGTGGCGGCATCTACAGTGGGGCACTGCTGTGGCGGCATCTACAGTGGGGCACTGCTGTGGCGGCATCTACAGTGGGGCACTGCTGGGGCGGCATCTACAGGGGGCACTGCTGGGGCGGCATCCACAGGGGACACTGCTGTGGCGGCATCCACAGGGGACACTGCTGTGGCGGCATCCACCGGGGGCACTGCTGTGGCGGCATCCACCGAGGGCACTGTGGCAGTATCTAAAAAGAGGCTGCCCAATCTTGACATGTGTGCTAACTGTCCGCCGGACTGCATTTAGTGACACTTAAACTGGAAAGCTGGATTGTTGAAATAAGCACGTGGAGAAATCTCTCAAATTTTAAACCTAGCGGCATTATTATAGTAATATAGTGTTATAGTAGTTCAAATAACGAATTGATTAACAATAATTTTGTATTGTATCAAATTTGAAATTCATGCGGCCCGACCACTTCACATTTTTTCTATATGCGGCCCACTTACCCGGCCGAGTTTGAGACCCCTGACTTAAATGGACCCTAACTTTTCAAACAATTTATTATTTAACCCCTTAACGACGAAGGACGGATACATCTGTCCTATGCAGGTTCTAGTTCCCGCATAAGGACGGATATATCTGTCCTCTGATCGCGTGGGTACTGCCAGTGTACTCACGTGATCAGCGGCAGGAACACGGCTGTTACACACAGCCTGGCTCCTGCCGGATCGAAGCACGCTTCAATTCCAGCAGATTAACCCAACAGCGACATCTAATGTGTTTGACAGAGGGAGGGAGCTCCCTCTGTCACACCATCGGCGCCCACGCAAAGAAATCGCGGGGCGCTGTTGGGTTTCCATGGCAGCCGGGAGCCTAACAAAGGCCCCCAGATCTGCCTTCAGCAACTGCCTATTAGGCCATGCCTGTCAGTTTTACACTGACAGGCAATAATGTTTTGGTATACCAAATATACCAAAGCAGTATATAAGCGATCAGCGGATCACATGGTGGAGTCCCCTGGCTGGACTAAAAAAAAAAAAAAAATTTTTCCCCCAAAAAGTGGTTTTATTTAGTAAAAGTTTCAAAACAAATAACACATACGCATATATGGTATCGACCTAAACAATAAAATGAACATATTAATTAAACCGCCGGAAAAACGGCGTCCAAAATAACAACACCAAAATTATTTTTCTCCCATTCTCCCCATAAAAAATAAAATAAAAGTTTTATGTACCCCAAAGTAGTACTAATGAAAACTACACCTTGGCCCGCAAAAATCAAGCCCGCATACGGCCACATTGACGGAAAAATAAAAAGATACGTCTCTTGGAAGTAATTATTTTCTAAAAGTGTTTTTATTGTGTAAACTTAGGAAAAGCATATAAAACCTTTACATATTTGGTATCCCCGTAATCGTGCGGGACCCATAGAATAAAGTTAACATGTTATTTACGCTGCATAGTAAACGGCGTAAATTTATAATGTGAAAATCAATGCTGGAATAGCTGCTTATTTTCAATGCTCTCTTAAAATAACGTTAATAGATATATTATATACATCCAAAAATGGTGCAATTAAGAAATACAACTCCTCCCACAAGTCCTTATACAGCTATGTCGACGGAATGAAAAAGAGGTTACGAAAATGCGACAGTGAGAAAACAAACAAAAATAATCCTTGGTCATGAACGTGCAAAATGGCCTGGTCATTAAGGGGCTAATCCAAAAGTATACCTGATATAAAACAACTTTCTAATTTACTTACTGTTAAAATGTAGTTGTTTTATCCATGCAAATTCTGTGTGAAGTTACTGCCACTAGGTGTCTCCCTTCCTGTCATCTGCTGTCCTCCCCCTGTTGTGAACCAACAGACTGCAGAAGGGGGGGGGTTCTCTTCACTGCCGGGCTATTCAAGTCTATAGAGAAGGGAGGGGGGAGCAGAGAAAGAGTAAGTGACACAGACATGCTGCCTATACAAGTCTATGGAGAGGTGAGCAGAGGGAGGAAGCAGAGAGAGTGAGAAAGATAAAGCCTGCTGGTAAAGTTTCTATGTCACCCCAGTGCTGGATATTCCGCTTCACTGGTTTGTGGCTGTATAATCTCCTCCATGCTGCAGCTGCTTCTATAAATATGTGATAGAGAAGAGAACATTTTTGCACTCCTATATCTTTCTATGTGCTCTGTATAGAAGACATGATCGCGGTTGGACACTGTCTACTAGCTCAGAGACAAGTGAGAATTAGAGAGAGCCTGCAGATGGGAAAACTGCTAAAACATGCAGGATACAAGTCATATAATGGCCAGAAATAGTATTATTCCTCATGTACACACACATAACAGCTTATTCAGAAAAGTCACCTGATCAGTTTAGGGTACGCTTTAAATGGCATTCTAAAGTTTTAAATTAGCCACTAAGTCTGATGATGCATACCACAGTCTGGTTTTGTAGATACTGGCTCAAGACGAAGGTTCTGCACATAGTCATCTGTCACAAAGTACATGTTGGGCTATGACTTCCTTGTCAAGAGCTAGTTCCTGCGGCGCACGTTATGTGGACCCGATCTATATCCATCTATATATATTATATATATATATATATATATATATATATATATAATCTCTCAAGAGAGTGTCTTTTTGACATATGTCTCGGATGTATGGTCATGTTATGCACTTTAGATCCTCAATATGGTTAAAGGGGTTATGCAGGGACTGAAAAGCATTAGCATTGTACTCGCTGCACTATGTGAGTACACTTACTAATGTACATTCCGGTCCCCCATCATGCTGATTATGAGATATTTTTAAAGCGCTGTCGGGGAAACGGAAGTCTAGTGGCACAGACTTCCTTGATGACGACACAACTCTTCGTCATGTGACCGGCCCTGCTGTACTTTATGTACAAGCAGTAACTACTGCTACAGCGAGTACATGGAGTACATCATGTCGTCATCAAGGAAGACTGTGCAACTAAACTTCCGGTCCACCGCCAGCGCTATAAAACTCTATTAAAATCTCATAATCGGCGCAATCGGGGACTGGAATGTATATTAGCGAGTGTTCTCACATACTGCAGTGAGTACACTGCTAATACTTTTCAGCCCTTTCGTAACCCCTTTAATTAAGCATTTATTACCAATATTTAAAAAAAAAACAACAACAAATGCAGTAATTTGTATGAGTCCAGCTTATTTTGGAATCTACAGCTTCTTTTCTCAGCCTGCGGAAGGGTCAGCTTTCTGGTCCACCTATTTTTAACTCTGGTGTTCTCCAGGAAAGCCTGTACAAGCTGTAATGTAACACAAACCGGATCTCTGCACTCAGACTCGCCCCGTGCTCCTTCTTGGACTACAGGGTTTGAGAAGGAAATAGATTTAAAATCTTCGAAATAAATCTGCCTGAGGAAACAGGACCTGCAGGTCCAGTAACAGGCACTTCACTATTGGCTAATGCAACATAAGTGACAGTGGAGCAGAGGGGCCGGTAAAGGATGTTATGTACCTGTGCCTGGTACACAAGGGGATTGGGCAAGACCAGTGTACCAGGAGAAACGTATGTGGGAATAATGATGTCATGGACACAGTACACCGAGCTTTGTCTGACACGTATGTAAATGGCCTACCAGTAAAAAAACAAATGTGGTGTAATAACTATGGAGCGGTTAGGTTGATCTTGTGGGTACTATTTAGGTGAAGTTTCTTTACCTCTGCCCCATATAAAGAGACTAGTACCATAAGGGATGATAGGTGGTCCTGTTAAAGGAGGTCCAAGTTACCCCTCTGCTATTTAACACTGCTTTATGTTATACAATGACATGTAAACAAAGTGAGTGCAATTATCCCAAACCTTTTGCCACTAAGCCTATAAATTGCAAATTCAACATCAACTATACCCCTGCCAGAATAGTTGTAAAATCTGTGTAAAACATAATTGCTGCAATATCTAGTGGGTTAGGAATTGACAATCTGCTCGTAAAATGGCAAAAATGGAAATCTTCATTGTGACACAGAACCCATCTGGAGACGAATGAGGAAATATCCAGTCACTCAACTTGTCGGCTTCTCCATTGTTCTTTATAGGAAGAAGTGGTTGACATTGAATATGTTGAAAAGATCACAGCTCCCCAGCCTGAAGAATGCATGCTCCACGATGACTGGGTCAGCTCCATCGCAGGAAGCGAAGAGTGGTAGGCCAGACTACATTTTGGTTGACCGTTCTAATCTATGGCGTTCTTTGTAATGTGATATTTTATACGCATCTTTTTTTTTTTTTTTCTCATTTCTTGCTTAGGATTTTAACTGGTTCTTACGACAAAACGTGTAGGATTTGGTCAGTGGAAGGGAAGCCACTAATGACCATTGCAGGTCACACTGAAGTTGTTAAAGATGTTTCTTGGGTGAAGAAAGGTAACTTTTATATTTGTTGTATGTAATTGATCAATTTCCTTCAAGGGATCACCACTTGTTCGATCTTCCATTTCTAGACTTTTTACACTATGTATGATAGTGGATTTTTGATCTTACCAGCAGCACCTATGAAAATCTGTTTACTTCAATGGCTTCTATTAGCATTTCTATGATGGTTGTGCTATTGATATAAATTGCCTTTTTGATGTATACTTAAAGGGGATGTCTCATCATCCGTTTGCCAGCACCCCCGGCTAATCGCTCATTTTGCTGGAGGAAGCGTAGCCAACCAGATATTGTAGTATTACATGGTGGCCATTTGAGCCAGAAAGGAGAGCTATTCTGAACAACGAGCGACCCCCCCCCCCCTCCCCCTATGATGTCCATCTGCCCTAATATGGCATAAATACAGGAGAGGTCTTCATGAGAAAGCCCCGTTGAGCTGGCAATTCACCTAAGATGGCTGTTGGCTGAATTGCTTGTTCAGCCGTCGGGTGTTTCTCCTGATGACCCTTCCCTGCCCCCCCCTTTAAAGAGGCTCTGTCACCACATTATAAGTGCCCTATCTCCTACATAAGGAGATTGGTGCTATAATGTAGGTGACGGTAGTGCTTTTTATTTAGAAAAACAATCTATTTTTACCACTTTGAGCGATTTTTAGCTTTATGCGAATTAGTTTCTTAATGGACAACTGGGCGTGTTTTTACTTTAGACCAAGTGGGCGTTGTACAGAGGAGTGTATGACGCTGACCAATCAGTGACCAATCAGCATCATGCACTCCTCTCCATTCATTTACACTGCACTAGCGATATAGTTATATCGTTATGTGCAGCCACATACACAAACACTAACATTACTGCAGTGTCCTGACAATGAATATACATTCCCTCCAGCCAGGACGGGATGTGTATTCAGAATCCTGACACGTCAGAATCTTTTCTGTGAGATTTCCAGCAAGGCAAACATAATCTCGTGAGATTACGATGTAAACTGTCATTTAAAACGAGATTACGTTTGTACGTATGTATTCCTCTGTACAACGCCCACTTGGTCTAAAGTAAAAACACGCCCACTTGGGCATTAAGAAACTAATTCGCATAAAGCTAAAAATCGCTCATAAAGTGGTAAAAATAGATAGTTTTTCTAAATAAAAATCACTGCTGTCACCTACATTATAGCGCCCATCTACTTATGTAGGAGATAGGGCACTTATAATCTGGTGACAGTCTCTTTAAACATGCTTACAGCCTAGCTATTGAAATGGGGAAAGGGAGACCAGGCGCTGTTAGACGCTTCTTATCTCCTGGCAGGATCAGGTATTTCAACATAGTGGATCCAGTCGAGAGGCCACCATACACATGAGATTATCGACTGGATCTGACAACATTAATCTAATGTGCACGGGAAGCTTTAGATTGGAATCACACACGCAGTTTTTTTTTTAGCCAAAACCAGAAGTGGATTTAAAAGGAAGGAATCCTAGAATACTTCCCCTTCCTCTTAGATCCACTTCTGACTTTGGCTCCAAAAACGGCATCAGAAACTTTGTATTAAACCGTATCTCTGATCTGAAGGATCTGGCCTTGTGTACCCCTTAGTTCAGGGTATTAATTGAGGTCACATGTTTGAGTTATGACATTTGTAATTTGTTCTTCTCTATAGACAGCCTGTCCTGTTTGCTACTGAGTGCATCTATGGACCAGACCATTCTTCTTTGGGAGTGGAATGCTGAGAAGAATAAAGTGAAGGCTCTTCATTGTTGCAGAGGACATGCTGGCAGTGTGGACTCCATAGCTGTGGATGGTTCAGGAACGAAGGTAAATAAATATATATATATATATATATATATATAGGCCTATTTTGTAACAAATCATTTTTCTGAGTGTAAATACAAGTTACATAATCTCTAACGTCTTGTTTTTAACACTTCTGTTTAATGCTTGCCACTATAATAACCAGCTTTGTGTTGTGATCAGTTTTGCAGTGGATCATGGGACAAAATGCTGAAGATCTGGTCTGCAGGTTAGTAATAATCATTTGGGGCTGTAAATCTGCATTCTTTATGTGAATATGACCTAATGCGCACGACCGTGGTTTCTTGTCCTTGTGCTATCCGCAATTTTGCGGATAGCACACGGACCTATTCATTTATATTGACCCTGCACACGACCGTGATATTCACAGATGCGTGTGGGGGCCGCAAGTCCAGTGCGCAAAAACCCAAGACTTGTAATTTTACTGTCCATATTGGACCATGTGACCTACTCAGGTGGTTGAGACTAATTCCAGTCTTTTTATGAATACGGATGACGCACGGATGACGCATGGATGCACTACTGACGTTTTTTTGTGGACAAATGGACCGCAGCGGATCTGTGGTTTTGCAGACCGTCGCTTGCATTAGGCCTAAATAGGCTTTTTTTTTTTTTTTTTTAGGATAGCACATTCTTAAATGCTTCTAAAATATACTGTGTATGTAATGAGGTAAAAGGATAACACCATTTTTGATCAAAATTGATGTGGTTAAACACAGAAATCTTTGACGATAAATAATACGGTGCTTTTAGCAAACTTCCATTGGAAAATAGCGGCATATGTTCATTGTACTTATACAATTCACTGCTGTAATCTTTAACCTACCATCCTACTCCTTAGCAGTATGTAACCAGTGGGAGTACAATGTACTGCTATGGCACTAAGATTTTCTGCACGAGCAGCAATTTTGCCTATTAGGATTGGGAATATGGCTGCTAATCATGGCGCACTCCTGCTCTCCAACCGGTTGTACACAGAACGTTTAAGGCCGGTCCAGAAGTCTAAAGTTTCTGTTGCATTGCAGTGCCCACAGAGGAAGAAGATGAAGTTGAGGAGAAGTCTAACCGTCCAAGGAAGAAACAGAAAACCGACCAGCTCGGATTAACAAGGGTAAGTTTATATGGAGCGGAGACCTGAGCGTTGGCTTTGTGCAAAGATTCATGGGTAATGGTGTAAGTTATGAAGTTGATGTTTTACATGGCCTTCCCAGGGCTCTTATATCATGGCTGCACTAGATGGGGTTTCTTAACCCCTTCACGACCAGCCCACGTAGATTAACGGGCTGCCGTGCTGGGCTTTTCTCCTGCAGCCCGTTAATTCACGTGGTGCCAGAACAGAGTGCACAGCGCTCTCCCTGTGCTCTGAATCTCTCAGCACACGCTGCTACTAGCGTCCTGATGACGTGATCACCATGATAAAGCTATCATGGTGTTCACAGCAAAGTTTGTTGCAGCAACAAACTTTCTGTGCTGTTCGTTACAATGTTTCTCCTCCCTCCGTGTCAGATCGTTCTGAGACAGTGGGGGAGAAGAAGATGTGCCGAGCAGCTGCTGTGTGTCTCGTATAAAGACACACCGACTGTAAAAACACACAAAACCACCTCCACATAGATAGTTTAGTGTAGGCAGCTAGTTATAGTTCAGGTAGTCTGTTAGGTAGATAGTACTCAGACTAAGACAATTAATTAGTAATCAATTAGGGCTTATAATGTGTGTGTGTGTGTGTGTGTGTGTGTGTGTGTGTGTGTATATATATATATATATATATATATATATATATATATATATATATATATATATATATATATATATATACACACACACGTCTATATTTTATATATATATATATATACATATATTTGAAATTTGTTAATACAAAAAATTAATAATTAGGGATGTTATATATCTATAACATCATATAGATATATACGTACATGTAATATATACGTATACACACATATACTTATATAAATCTCTTCATATATTTTACACGTCAAAAAATTAAATTGTATGTAAATTCTAAATACATTGATTCATTGTTAGGCTGTGTTCACACAGAGTTTTTTGCAGGAGGAAAATTCCTCTTGCAAAAACTGCTCCAGAAGTTTTTTGCACAGTGGTTTGACAAAAACTCGCCAAAACACTCGTCGGTGTATTTTTTACCCTTCTGACTGATTGAAATGGGGTTTTGGAGGCGGAAACCGCCTCAAGATAGGTCATGTCGCTTCTTTTTACTGCGATGCGTTTTTTTTGCTCACGGTAAAAAAGCTCGTCCAATTCCCATTGAAATCAATGGGAGACATTTTTGGGCGGTTTTTGACGAGTTTTGCGGAGCGGTTTCCGCGCCGAAAAACTCGTAAAAAACCTCTGTATGAACAGGGCCTTAGGGTTGTTCATAAATTTATTGATCAATGGATTAGTGGACTTTTTCTTTGTTACTTTTATTAAAACTGTTACAAAAAATAAGTTAAAAAAAAAATACGTAAAAAATGGCACGCAAGTTATATACCACTGAAGAGGCATTTGTTCTCTTGGATTCTGATAGTGAATGGGGTCACTTTTGGGGGGTTTCTGCTGTTTTGGTCCATCCAGGGCGTTGCAAATGGGACATGGCACCGAAAACCATTATAGCAAAATTTGAGCTCCAAAACCCAAATGGCGCTCCTTCCCTTCTGAGGGCTGTAATGCGTTCAAATATAAGTTTATGACCACATATGGGGTATTGCCGTAATCAGGATAAATTTCTTTACAAATGTTGGGGTGCTTTTTCTCCTTTATTCCTTGCAAAAATTAAAAATGTCTGTTTCTTCAGAAGAAATGTAGATTTTCATTTTCACAGACTAACGCCAATAAATTCAGCAAAAAACCTGTGGGGTTAAAATGCTCCCTATACAACTAGATAAATTCCTTGAGGGGTGTAGTTTCCAAAATGGGGTAACTTTTTGGGGGTTTCCACTGTTTAGGCACCACAAGACCTCTTCAAACCAGACTTAGAGCTTAAAATATATTGTAATAAAAAGGAGGCTTCAAAATCCACTAGGTTCTCCTTTGCTTCGGAGGCCGGTGCTTCAGTCCATTACCACACTAGGGCCACATGTGGGATATTTCTAAAAACTGCAGAATCTGGGCAATAAGTATTGTGTTGTGTTTCTCTGGTAAAACCTTCTGTGTTACAGAAATTTTTCTATTACAAATGAATTTCTGCAAAAAAAATTACATTTGTAAATCACACCTCTACATTGCTTTAATTCCTGTGAAATGCCTAAAGGGTTAAGAAACTTTCTAAATGCTATTTTGAATACTTTGAGAGGTGACGTTTTTAAAATGGGGTGATTTATGGGGACTTTCTAATATATAAGGCCCTCAAAGCCACTTCAGAACTGAACTGGTCCATGAAAAAATAGGTTTTGGAAATTTCTTGAAAATGTGAGAAATTGCTGCTAAAGTTCTAAGCCTTGTAACGTCCTAGAAAAATAAAAGGACGTTCAAAAAACGATGCAAACATAAAGTAGACTTATGGGAAATGTTAACTAGTGACTATTGTGTGTGGTATAAATATCTGTTTTACAAGCAGATACATTCAAATTTAGAAAAATTCAATTTTTTTTCAAATTTTCTCTAAATTTTGGTGTTTTTTTATAAATAAATACTGAATTTATCAACCAAATTTTTTCACAGACGTAAAGTACAATATGTCACGAGAAAACAATCTCAGAATCGCTTGGATAGGTAAAAGCATTCCCAAGCGATTACCACATAAAGTGACATATGTCAGATTTGAAAAAATAGCCTGCGTCCACAAGGCCAAAACAGGCTGTGTCCTGAAGGGGTTAAAGGACTCTTGCTGCCATGCATAGAAAGTTGTACTTAGAAAAAGTTTTACCTAATTTATCTTTCCCAACGATTGAGTTTTCATGTAGTGCTTGCTTGAGATACTGGATTGGGTGACGGGCAATAAGACTGGAGTGATTTATAAGAGTTATGAGTGAAAATTGCTGAGGATATCACTGAACTGAGGATATTACGTATTTTCTTAGACGCCTATCGTTACGATCTCTGGACACAATGAAGCCGTTTCATCGGTGCTGTGGTCTGATGCAGATGAAGTTTGCAGTGCATCATGGGATCACACTATCAAAGTGTGGGATGTTGAAGCGGGGGAAGCAAAAACCACTTTGGTAAGAACTGATGTAATACATATCATAGAGTGATAGCAGACTCCATAGTGATGTCATTTCTTTAGTAGTAAAGTTTTGACACACTCATATTAAAACTATCATAGAAATTGTAAAACATAGGTTTGTCCTCTATCTTGTGTATGCACTGAAAAGTTTAACAATTTTTACATTCAATGAGGCACCGCTGTGCATCTGCATTGTGCTGGTCATCCCTCCCCTCGTTGGGCTATATGTTTTGGAGGATCTTTAAAAGCTCCAACAATACAAAGTGTTTTCAGGGACCTTAAAGCGGCTCTGTCAGTAGTTTAGTAATGCCCAATGTCCTAGCTAATCTAATAGGCGCTGTCACGCTGATGGTAGTGAAAATTGTGTCCCAAAAAGTTATGATCTTTTTTCTAAATATGCAAATGAGACATGTGGGTGTCAACAGCAGCGATTCTCCTGAGGTGGAGCCGCCTCACAGCCTCTGACGCTGTCCTATCAGCATGAAGCTGCTTCACACAGTGTGAGAGACTGAGGCTGGAGGGAAGGGGGATCACTTCAAATAGCCATATTTCGGGCTGTGGACCACTTAGAACAGCGGTTCTGGTGGCAGATGAGGTTGTAATCTTTCATATGACACCAGGATTGTAGTTCTAGCTGTGAAACAATTGGAGATCTCACCAGTTAAAAACAGTCAGGAATGGAAGCTGTATACTATATGATCACGCAGCGTTGCTGGGCTGAGAAGAGGAGAACTTTATGATGCTGATTGGACAGCGTCATACAGAAAACTTTACACCGCCCAGAGCGAAAAAGAGTAACCTCCCATTTGCCAAGTTTAGCCAAATTAGCATATTTAGAAAAATGTCCATAACTTTGCAAATAATAAACGCTTTTGGAAAGAAAATTACACTAGTTATCAGCATCATAGCGCCTATTAGATTAGGTAGGAGATGGGACATGAATAAACCAGTGACCGATGCTCTTCAAGTAGAGTTTTTAGAATTGCATTTGTAATTTATTTATTTTTTCAGTAAACCTGTAAAATAGACGTGGTTGTTGTTTTATATATTGGGTTAATTATGTGTAGTGACATCAGTGTTTAATACTTTTCTTATCTACCAGACTGGAAGCAAGGTATTTAACTGTATCTCTTACTCACCACTGTGCAAACGACTGGCATCTGGTAGTACGGACAGACATATCCGTCTATGGGATCCAAGGACTAAAGGTTAGCAATGATTTTATTTTTTTCCTTACATTTCTTACTTCTAATAATACAATTTCCATAAAAAGTCATTTTAGATGTTTGTGAGTAGCAAAGCTTACCTATACATTGACATTTCACGAAAGGGAAGACTTGGGGCATCTGGCCTCAGAACATGAGTGGTCCAATCTATTTAAAAAGGGTTTTACACCTAAGAAAAAAAAAAAGTGCAACTCAAGTGCAGGATCCACGACCAAAAATAAGGATCTGTGCATGCCGCAGTGATAACGGCATGTAAATGGAAAACATTGTTCATTTTTTTTAATGATCCATACAATGAATATGATATTTAATGGTGAGACAACCCCATTAATGAATTTTGCATTCCTCTACAGATGGGTCCCTGGTTTTGTTGTCATTAACTTCTCACAGAGGCTGGGTATCAACCGTAAAATGGTCACCGACTAATGAGCAGCAACTTGTATCTGGATCTCTTGATCACGTTGTGAAGCTCTGGGACACCAGGAGGTAGGAGTCCACCAATTAAACGTTGTGTATGAAGATGGAGTCACATAATTTGTCAATACAATTTGCCGCTTCTTCATAGATGATTCATTCGTCTTTTCCACCATGATATTTAGCACCACTGTTATTTCTGCTCATTCCTACAGTTGTAAAGCTCCTCTTTATGATCTGGCCGCACATGGAGAACAAGTTTTAAGCGTTGACTGGACAGAACATGGGGTAAGAACAGTAACATGACAAATCCTTGTTTCATTACTTATTTCGTTGACATAACCTGTATTATCCATCTAAATCTCTGGCTTAAGAGTCCAGTGGGTGGTACTACTCAGTGATTGACAGCCTTCCCTGTATGAGTGTGCATACAGAAATAATTGACCAGCACTGGACTCCTAATCCCATTACAGGCAGGGATTTAAACTAATAAATTACAAGTTATAAAGTTTTGTACAGAAAGATTCAAAATATAAATCTGCTCAGATCCTTCCTGCTCTAACACACTGCATGTAGATCAGACCGCATGTTCAACGTGACAGGTTTCCTTTGATAGAATCTTAGGCAATGTATTGTCAGATACTGTCCTGATTTGTTATTTTATGGGGACTGCTAGTATTTACTAAAACAAACCATTCCAGACCATTTGTTAGAACTGCATTGTGTCACTGCTCTGTTATGCCTCCTGGAAATTGACAACTGGGTGTGATCATGTCTCTACACACAGTAACTGTCCCATCAGTGCTGACCGCTTTAAACGGTGTAGGAATACATGCCCAGTTGGCACTTATTCATGTATTTCCAGGAGGAAAAATAGAAGACCGCAACAAAGCAGAGTTCTAAAAAAAAAAAAATCCAGAATTGTTTCTTTACAGGGAATGCTAGTATATAGTAAAACACGTGTCCGGAGAGCTGAAAGGTCCTGTTTATAGTGGATGTAGTCCATAGTCCAGTTGCTCTTGCAGCTAAAAAGAATAATGCCAGTAATGATATAGAATTCAATTGGTAAAAACAAAACATATATATATATATATATATATATATATATACACAAGCTAGTAAAGTAAAAGCAGCACCGTTCTTCCAGTGTGGGGTGCAAGTCCCTGTTCAGACACACGACCAGTGTCACAAATCCACAGACAAATCCAATACACAGGTCAGCACTCCAAGGTAAAGTGTAAAATAAGGATCCTTTATTCACCACAAGCGCAATGTATCGCTTGAGAAAGGCCCCATTGAGCAGGGCTGAAACGTTGCGCTTGTGGTGAATAAAGGATCCTTATTTTACACTTTACCTTGGAGTGCTGACCTGTGTATTGGATTTGTCTATATATATATATATATATATATATATAAAAAATCTCTATCGGTGTTTGGTGCAATGTTCTAAATACTTTATTAAAAATATTTTTTACTTTTTGAGCTACTTCTGCTTTGTATCCTGTATACAGAGCAGCTGTATCTAGCGCTGAAACCTGAATCCGTCAGGTCAGCGGTACTGACGGATTCCGTATTAGCGGGTCCTGCGTGTCTGTGGATCGAGCTGTTATCCATCACGTCTAAGTTCATAACTTAGATGTGATCTATTACAGGTAGATCCTGCATGTCAGACCCGCTGACCTGACAGATGCGGGTTTCAGCGCTGGATATTGATCTGTGTACAGAATACTAAGCAGATGCATCTCAAAGTAAAATAAAAAGTTGCACCCAAACACACGGATTGAATTATTTTATTTAAATAAAAATATCTAATGTGTACATAGCCTTTTACCCTTTCACTGCCAAGGACGTATGTAATTCATAATTTAAACACTTGCAATGGGTAGAAGATCTTGGTATGATATTAAATCCCAGACTCCTAGCTTTAAAAATTATACCAATATTCTACGTGCAATAGTCAGGGAACAGGATGTGAAGTTTTACTTTCTGGGTTTTGTGTCTCTGTAAAGGAAGGGTTGGAGGGGGGGAGGGGGGGGTGGCTGCAAGTGAGAACAGGAAGGTCACCGCTTGTTATAGTCATCTCTTCCAGTTACTCTAGGAGGGAATATAGGAGCCTTCCTTCATGTTGTGTTCTTTGTCACGTTCAGGGGGGACTTTTTTTCTGCTACCAGGGTGAGAAGATGAGCAGTTACACATCGAATCCCCCCCCCCTGCACCTAATCAGACCACTTGTCGGCATACGGGTCTCAGATTTCTGGTCATAGGCATGAGTGGCCTGTATAAGGGTATGTTCACACGCAGTGACCAAAAATTCTGAAAATACGGAGCTATTTTCAGGCGAAAACAGCTCCTGATTTTCAGACGTTTTTGTAGCAACTCACATTTTTCGCGGCATATTTTACAGCCGTTATTGGAGCTGTTTTTCAATAGTCAATGAAAAATGGCTCCAAAAACGTCCCAAGTAGTGACGTGCACTTTTTCGCGGGCGTCTTTTTACGCGCCGTATTTTGACAGCAACGCGTAAAATTACACCTTGTGGGAACAGAACATCGTGTAACCTATTGCAAGCAATGGGCAGATGTTTGTAGGCGTAATGGAGCCGTTTTTTCAGGCGTAATTCGAAGTGTAAAACTCCCGAATTACGTCTGAAAACACTGCGTGTGAACATACCCTAACTCTGCAGATCTTGTGCATCTCAGGCTCTGCTTGGGTCAGACTTTAAGCCACAAACAGAATTTGATGCCTTTTTTTATATACAAAATGTTACACTTTGATGTCAAAATTATATGAAGGTGCCCATGAGTGTAAATTGGTGCGTGGAATTTTTACAATATGCAAGATGCCTACTACTAGAAAATATATGGGTATGGGGGTAGAATATGTCTTTTTTGTTTTTATAATTCAGGTTTAATATGTTACATGTCGTTTGTTTGGGATTTTTTTTTTAAGCACCGTCTGAGCAAGGCCTAAGGCCCCATCACACGACCGTAGCCATAATCCCGGTCCGTGATTACAGCCGCAAACAGTCGTCCACATTTGTGGGCCGTTCTCCCATTAAAGTATGGGAGCACAGTCCGTAAAAAAAATAAATATGGGATTTGTCCTATTTTTTACAGAAGGTTTCTACAGCCCAGACTCCTTCCTGTAAAAATACGGGAAGGTGTCAGTCGGCCATAGAAGTGAATGGGCCTGTAATTACGGACGAAATCTACGGTTGTGTGCGTGAGGCCTAACTGTGAGGAATTAAAATACAAAGTTTATTAGAAAGTTGTATAACCTTTACTTTATAGGGAGAGCAAGATGTATTAACATAGAGCAGGAAAGGCACTGGGTACTACGGGTACAGCCATTACAAGGGGCTTGTATTGACTTTGGGTAGCAGCCAAGTAGCATTTAGGTTTTTAGGGTATCCCCTCTAATACGATAGTGGTAGTTATATTTGTGTATGGGCCGATTTTAAAATTTCTGCCCGAGGTCCATTGAAAATAGCACTTTTTTTTTTTTTTTTTTTTTTCGTCTAATATTTTTTTATTTGCTTCTACAGTTGATACTAAGTGGAGGAGCGGACAACAAATTGTATTCCTATAAATATACAGCGCCACCTTCAGACGCTGGAGCATGAACATGAACCAGTTATTTGATGGACTGAAGACCTTTTTATTGCTGCTGCAAGATCTATTGTAAATGAAGCTGTTTGGAGTACTGGCCCTTTTTTAATACTATAGTATATTTGTACAGAAAAAAAATGAATGTGTATTTGCAGTTTTCTTTACTATACTTCTTTTTTTTTTTTTTTTTTTTAACCTACGTTTAGGGAAAAACAAAATGTTTTAAGACACAACATTTAGAAGGTTGTCCCTGCAATTCTAATTTCTGTCCTCAGTATCACTGAGTTATCAGTATTTTTTTATTTTATTTTTTTAAATTCTGTTAAGGCAAAATGGGCCAAAGTTGAGTTGTCACAATTTATTATCCGTATGCTATGCAAACAGAAGCTACTGTCCCTGTCTCCTGGTAGTCATAGGTGGAAAAGGTGGAGAGACGAAGAAGGTAATCTGTGCAATACGATCGATCTGCATTTACAATGGTTGTGCATTAAACTGTCACTCTAAACTTGAGAATGTCTATCTTTATTCATTTGCAGCCCCGTGGCTTAAATCTGTGCCTTAATCTCATAATGTACTTGATATTGAACCTTTCTCAGCAGAATATTACAGCAGTTCTTCTGGCTGGACAGTATTCCATGTCTGTTATCTGAATAGACTTGTCATGATGATGTCCACCTCTAATTACTGGCAATTTCATTTTGTAAAGACTGCGCTTTATTTTTCAAATTTTATATTTTATAAAATTCCAATAGGACAAAAGGCGGGGAGCAAAAAACCAAAAAATGGCCTGGTCTTTAAGGAGTTAAAGAAGATCAGAGATATAGAAATTGGTGTATGCGGTTTTAGTTATACGGACCACATGTCGGCGGTATTTCCTGGACCGAACACCGTTCAGGGAGCCGGGCTCCTAGCATCATAGTTATGTATGACGCTAGGTGTTCCTGCCTCCCCGCGGGAATATTGTCCCGTACTGAAACATGTTTTCAGTACGGGACATTATCCCCCGGGGGAGGCAGGGACACCTAGCGTCATACAGAACTATGATGCTAGGAGCCCGGCTCCCTGAACTGTGTTCAGTCCGGGAAATGCGTTCCGAATATCACGGACCGAACACTGTTGTGTGCATGGGACCTACGGTTGGACTTACACGTCACGGTCAAAATACATTTTTGCCTGTGAAAAGTCGGAAAACTGCACTATTTTGCTGAGACTTTGCAAAAATTGTGGCAAAATTGTGTGGTTTTGCTGCAAATCGCGGCATAAAAATGCATTTTGACCACGAAATCCAGACTATTCTTACCTCATTCTTGGGATCCGTGCCGCTCTCAGCCAACTGATCTCACCAATCTGACTTTCATGGCATCCTATTGCTAAGTATAAAGTTTGAGTTGTGCTTATGTACAGCTGTTGGGCTTCGTTCATGGTCATCGTAGTCGACTACGCTATGGATACAGTCAAAACAACGGAACCCTTACACAACGGTGAGAAATTGAAACCATTTGCAACAGATCCGTTTGTTTTAGTTTGAATTCCCTTCATGAGTTACCCTGATGGATAGCTAAGACGGAACCCATAAACGGAGTCCCGATGCAGATGTGAATGAAGCCTCACATGCGGTACCGTAATTCCTGTTCTGAATAGAAGCAGGTTCTGGAATATTTTTTAGGACTGTTTCTTTAACAACAATCAAAGCAAAACCATGACAAAATCTATATGTACTAACATGATTTTGGAGCAGATATGAACAGCAGGAAAATGCTAACTTTAAAGTGTTTGATAAAATTAATCTCCACCTTTTTATCACAATGTCTGCTTTGGGTCAAATTCTCAGATTTTTATAATTTTTTAGCAGTTGCCTTTTTTTTCCATTATTTTAATGTGATACAGAGCTTTACAGGCTATGTAAACATATCTAACGCAAATTGATATGTATATTTATAAAAACTGTTCCATGTTCTTTATGCACAGCCAAACGACTGGACCAATCTGCACCAAATTTGACACATAAGTAAATCACGCGCTTCCAAAGGTCTAGACCGGGTTTCAGCACTCTAGGACCTACCGTTCTTGACGTATTCATAAAAGCAAACTGGCTTCCACATCACATGACCCCTATTGGCCAATAGAAGCGGACAGGTCCTTCAGTCTTAGCCTCACTCACATACAGTTTTAGACCAGATTTCCAGAACAACCAAGCTACTTGACTTGTTACTCGCTGTAAACTAATTGAACCTATACTGGATTTGAGAATTCTCATAAATTGAAAATCTTTAATGCCTCCAAAAAGAAACCCTGCACTTAGACGAAAGACTCTTGTAGCAAAGCGCATGGCTGCTGCCTGAGCTGTTGAAATCTTTCAACTACACCAAGCCTGTGGATTTCAGCATTCTCATAAATTGAACCCCTTTCAGTCCAGTCATGCCTCCAAAAAGGAACCTGCACTTGGACTTTATTGGATATGTCGGCTTCATAGCAGTAGGAAATGGAAGTTTTTAACCACACACAAATATACCAGTGTGAAGCTGGGTAACTGCTATTCTATATTATAAAAGTGAGTGTCTGTCTGTCTTTGATAAGCCTCCAAACGCCTGAACTTTTTGACCCCAAATTTGGCACATAAGTACATCGGATGTTCAGGAAGGTTTTTGTAAAAGTCCCGACCTTGCTATTGTTAGCCACGATCCAATACCATAAAAGCTTATACAGACATTTGCATTCATAGTAAAGATGTTTTTATCTGGTAGTAGCAGGTAGTGCACTTTACAAGATAATCCTAGATGGGAAGGTACAGGGTAGCGGTTGCTCATAGCAACCAATCAATCAGATTACTGATGGCCAGGAGGAAAGCTGTATTACTAGCTGCACAGACTCCTCTTGCCCAACTGCAAGCTGATCAAATACATCATACTGCTGCTCGAGCTGCTGAAACGCCTTAGCAAACTCAGGCTCTCTCAGCAACAGATCAGACAGGTGGCTCTCAGAAGCGCCGAGAATCCTGCCCAAACCCAGGCCACAAAGAAGGCTGATCATCTTCAGCATGCTAATGAGTGTGTTTTCATACATAATGATGGTTTCAATTATTATCCAACCATAGTCTATGGCCAACTGGTAATCAAACTACCAATATTGTTACTCATCCGGCTCTGTCACAGTCTTATGACTCCATTTCCTACCTGTTTAAGGGTATGTTCACACTCTGAGTCAAAAATGTCTGAAAACACGGAGCTGTTTTCAAGGGAAAACCGCTCCTGATTTTCAGACGTTTTTTTTAAGCCACTCACGTTTTTCATGGCCATTTTTGTAGCTTTTTTCGCTAGTCAATGAAAAACAGCTCCAAAAACGTGGCAAGAAGTGACCTGCACTTCTTTTTCGCGTTGTTTTTTTTTACGCGTAAAAAACGCCGTGAAAAACGCTCCGTCGGAACATAACACCATTTTCCCATTGAAGTCAATGGGCAAATGTTTGGAGGCGTTCTGCTTCCGATTTTTCAGCCGTTTTTCGGGTGTTTACGGCCCAAAAAACATCCAAAAATAGGCCGTGTGAACATACCTTAACAGGCAGACTGACACGTTATACCAGGGGAGCGCCGGGTACTTTTTCTGTTGTACGTTCTTTACGCACAACCAAGCGACTGGACCAATCTGCACCAAGTTTGGCATCTAAGTAAATCACACGCTTCCAATGGTTTTAGACCGGGTTTCAGCTCTCTAGGACCTACCGTTCTTGACATATTCACAAAAGCAAATATGGCATCATTGGCTTCCACATCAAAGACCTTCCTCCAGATCACATCAGATTACCCGTATTAGCCAATAGAAGCTTGCAGGTCCTTCATTCTTCGCTTCACTCACTAGACCAGGTTTCCATAACAATTTCCATTTTTCTTTACTCGCTGTGAACGGACTGTACATATACTGCATGATATTTGAAGGTGTTCAAACCGCACTAGGTTTTTGTAGTGTAAGAAAAGGTACAATCCACCCCAGAAGTTGTTATCCAAAGATAGAGTTTTAATATTAGTAATTATGCCAGTTTAAGTGCGATGTTTCGGTCATGTCTCTGACCTTCATCAGGCACTGTAATATCCTGGGTCCTGCGTAATGGCGCTTAGTGTATGGCTGCTTGCCATATGCCACAAGGTCAGAGACATGACCGAAACGTCGCACTTATACTGGCATAATTACTAATATTAAAAATCTATCTTTGGATAACGACTTCTGGTGTGCATTGTACCTTTTCTTATACATTTGAGCATTCTCAAAAATTGAAACCCTTCCATACCAGTCATGCCTCCAAAAAGGAACCCTGCACTTGGACGAAAGACTCATGTGGCAAAGTGCATGGCTGCTGCCCGAGCTGCTGAAATCTCTCAGCAGACCTAAGCCCATCTCCCATCTGACAATATACGTAACAGCAATTTGCTGAAACTCCCCAGCAGACTGAGGCATATCAGTAGGAAACAAAGTTTTTAACCACACAGAGCTCTCTAGGGCCTACCATTAGACATATTCACAAAAAGTTGCAATACAAAAGAAAATATGGTACTACTGGCTTCTACATGAAGTGTCCTCCGTATCACATCACGTGACCTGTATTAGCAATAGAAGCTTGCAGGTTTTTCATTCTTATACTCACTGACATACATGTTGTTTTACACCCGGTTCCCATAACAACCCAGTCATTGTTTTTTTTACACTAGGTTTCCATAAGAATCCAGCCATCTTTCTCTACGCGCCATGAACGGACTGTACGTATACTATTTCAGCACGCATAAATTGAACCCTCTCCAAAAAGGAACCCTGGGCTTGGACCACAGACTCCTGCAGAAAAGCACATGGCTGCTGCCCGATATGCTGAAACCTCTCAACAGACCCAAGCCCGTCTCCAGCTTTTGTCTCCTGTATACATAGAAGCTGTGTTTTGCTGAATCTGTCAAGTCTGCAGAACTGACGGCTTCTGTGAACGCTGGTCAGAGATACGCAGGATCTAGATATTATTGATCACATCTAAGCTCATAAAGAGATGTGATTAATAACAAGTAGACATGCAGGACAGGGTTGCCAACCTCCACTTCAGAAATTTCTGGACAACTGAACTAAAAATCAATGACAGGCCAACATTTTTACGGACAAATTACAAAATCATTTAATGTACACTGTGCTAGGAGTGACTCACCAATCACCATCCCCTTGTAGCTTTCCCCCGCTAACTCAGGTGAGGTTTTCTCTGATTAGAGACGTTCACTTTCCCTTTTTTTCCTCCACTTGGCCCAGACCACTGTGACGATTTATTCCAGCCACGACTCGGATCTGCAGAACTTGACACAGACATGTTGGCTTCTAGCTTTTTCAGCACCCTTCCCACCTATACCCCCATCCCAGTCTAAACAAATTCATAACCCACAGTGCCCCAGACAGTAATAATGATCCCTCAGTGCTCGACAAAATAAAAGTGCCCCCTGCAGATAGCACCACACACAGCCTGCCTTGTAAATAGCGCCACACAGCCCCCTTATAAGTAGCGCCACACAGCCTGCCTTGTAAATAGCGCCACACAGCCCCCTTGTAAGTAGCGCCACACAGCCCCCTTGTAAATAGCACCACACAGCCCCCCTTGTAAATAGCGCCACACAGCCCCCTTGTAAGTAGCGCCACACAGCCCCCTTGTAAAGAGCGCCACACCACCACCCCCCCTTGAAAATAGCACTGCACAGCCCCCCCCCTTGAATATAGCACCACATAGCCCCCCCTTTGAAAATAGCACCACAGCCCTTCCTTGAAAATAGCACCACTGCTACCCCCCTTGAAAATAGCACCACACAGCCCCCCACCTTGAAAAAAACACCACACTGCAAACAGAGCGGAGAGCGTTAATGGTAGCCTACCACTCTCCGCTCTGCCTGACATGATTTACCATTAGGAGGAGCCGAGGAGGTCAGGTCATGCAGCGGCGGCGTTCCACTTCTGACTGGGGTCGGTGACGTCCCAGGTGTGGACCAGTCCAGTCACCTGACCTCATGTCGTTGACTGGCTTGGTCCACTCCCGGCACCAACCTCACTTGCCTGAGGCCGGCCTGCATAATTTCAGATTCTGCAGAAGTCAAGCGGAATCTGAAAATATGCCCGGCAGCAGCCACTCTTCCTTTGCACTGCGCATGTACATTTTGTTGAATGCGCAGTGCACAGTTCCCGGGAAAATAAGGAAAAATCCTGGACGGTGCTTTTTTCTGCCGGACGCTACGGACAGCAGAAAAAAACACCTATTTTTGCAGACTGTCCGTAAATTTACGGACGGTTGGCAACCCTGATGCAGGAACAGCGCTCACCGAAGCAGTCAGTCCTGTAGACTTGATGGATTTGGCTTAGACGGTAAAATACATCTTCTATGTATACAGGACACATGTAATTTGTTTTTACTTTTTGAGATACAGCTTCCAATACAAAAAAAATATTTTAAAGTTGCATCATAACATCACATTATACAGTTTTATTAAAAAATTAAAAAAAATTGCATATGCAGGAAATTGCTAACTGTATACTGTTAAACTCCCTCTGGTGGCAGCTGCAGATATAAAAGATAACATGCTTCCGATCTATGTTAGGGATTTAGAGCTCTGTTCAGCGCTCCTATGAACCCTGTTTCCCAACAGTCACTTTCATTATAGCTTGCTCAGCTTTTTCTGTAACGCCCATAGACTAATGGAGAGTGCTTTGTGCAGGCGCATCAAACTCTCCATTGACTAAGGCTTTATTCAGACGAACGGGAAAAACGTCCGTGCAACGCGTGTGATTTGCACGCGCGTTGCACGGACCTATATGTGTCTATGGGGCCGTGCTGACATGTCCGTGATTTTTACTCAGTGTGAGTCCGCTGAAAAAAAGTCACGACATGTCTGTTCTTTCGGCGTTTTGCGTGCATCACGCACCCATTGAAGTCAATGGGTGCGTGAAAACCACGCATGCCGCACGGAAGCACTTCCGTGCGAACTGCGTGATTCGCGCAAGAGCTGTTAAAAGGATGAATGTAAACAGAAAAGCACCACGTACATTTCTGTTTACAAACATCCAAACGGAGTGTCTTTGAGATGAGCGAACATGGACAACCGAACCGAACTTCACCGGGTTCGGCCGAACTCGGCAAAAAAATGTCCGGTACGCGACGTCAGGAGATAGTCACTGTCCAGGGTGCTAAAAGAGTTAAACTGTTTCAGCACCCTGGACAGTGACTTCCGATCCCAATATACATGAACGTGTAAAAAAAAAAAGAAGTTCTGACTTACCGATAACTCCCGGCTTCTTCCTCCAGTCTGACCTCCCGGGATGACAATTCAGTCCAAGTGACAGCTCCAGCCAATCACAGGCCAAGCACAGGCTGCAGCGGTCACATGGACTGCGGCGTCATCCAGGGAGGTGGGGCCAAATGTCAAGAGAGGCGCGTCACCAAGGACGCGTCACCAAGGCAACGGCCGGGAGGGAAGTTCTCGGTAAGTACGAACTTTTTTTTTTTTTTTTTAACAGGTTGCTCGATATTGTGATCGGCATTCACTGTCGAGGGTGCTGAAAGAGTTAACTGCCGATCAGTTAACTCTTTCAGCACCCTGGACAGTGACTGACGTCGACTAGCCTCATCTCTATGATGGCGGCTGCGCGAAAATCACGCAGCCGCGCATCATACACGGATGACACACGGAGCTGTCAAGTGGTTTTTGCGCGCGCAAAACGCCACGCTCGTGTGAATCCAGCCTAAGGCTGGTGTGAATCATTAAAAAGAGGGTTACAGGACCCCCATTATCACGATAATTGAGTGTTTCAGAGGCGGAAACTGCACTAGTCCGGCAGGTCCTGTGGATATGCCATAAATGTTTTAAGATGGGATTACCCCTTTAAAGTTTTCATATTCTTCTACATGACCCGGGACAAAAACAAATGAAGGAGAAACATTTCTGCAACCGGCTCAAATCACTTTTACACCTATTTTTGAAAGGTTTACTAGTTTAGTTTTGCAGATGAGTATGAGATATAGGCTACACTATATTTATGGGTCTCTCAAAATCGCATTGAAATGTTTGTTTTCGTAAAGTACTTAACTATACATATGACTTAGATTCAAGATATGATTGTCATCCATATATTTCCTATAATTATTTTATTTAACGATCTACTAAACATGTACAATAATATTTTTTTTTATTATTAGACACCACAATCTTCCTTCATCTGGTAGATTCCCATAAGACCGTGAAAGTAGTCGTGTTCTATTCGGTTCCTCACTTTCAGTAAACTGATTTACTTTACAGTAATTCCACATGCTGGTAGCAAATAAAATACTTTGTCTTTTGATAAATACGATCAGCTTTAAAATTATGAATCTGAACAAATCCAAGCTGCAGGGATCCATTGTGGTTCATCTTGAGCACGACGGACAATGGACAGGAGCTGGACACTGGCCGACTGCAGATCATCATTCACCAACACTTGGTCAAAAAACTGGCCAAATTGGTCTTCCATCTTCTTTGCATATTCTTCTATCTCTTGGAAGTCTTCCTCCTGCAAGTTCAACAATATAAGAAAAACGTGCTAAGTCAGCCACACAGATAAGACAACGATCGGCCGTTGGATTGTTCATATGAAAAGTTCCACCAGCAACAGTAGAGACTAAACTGGTACATCGCTGTGACATGGCAGTATTTAGGGACATATTTTGCATCAGTATTTGACCCTGTTCACAGAGTCTTTTTTGCTTTGATTTTGACGTAGAAACCGCATCGGAATCAGTTCTACAAAACGGCCAAACTCGCCGCCCCCCCCCCCCCATTGATTTTAATGGGAGGCAGAGGCATTTTTTTTTTCCATGCGGCTTTTAACCATTTGCAGGAAAAAAAACCACTGCATGTCTTTTCTTGTCGCGATTTCCACCTCTGACCTCTCATTGGAATCAGTGGGAGGCAGAAAAAAACCTGCAGCCTATGTTTCAGAGCGTTTTTTTGGCCGCGGTCCTTGCATTATTTTCAATGGCCGCAGGCAAAAAAACGCAGGCAGTCCAAAATCTGCCTGCAAAAAAACTGTGAGCAGGGCCTTTAGAAACCAAAACAGGAGCAAAACAGAAAAGTATAATGGAAAGAATTGTAACTCTTCTGGATTTTGAACCCATTCCTGGTTTTGGCTTCCAAATACTGATACAAACTATTGATCAGAATGCTGCTGTGTGAAAGTCACCTAAAAAAAAAACCTGACTTCCTGGGACTGGCACTAAGTGGCAAATAAACTGCCAAAATTTTCAAACCAGGCTGATCACATTTTCGGCAGACAGAAGTTGGCCATTGCAAACGACCGTTGGTGTTCATTTTTTAAATGATTGTCAGCTGAAATTCGCAAAATCAGCCATTTTGTATAGAAGTCTATACAGTGGCATACGTTAGAGCTATACATCAGGAAATCCGACTTCTAGTTCTCATGTACACTGCGAATAAAATGTGAAAGCCTCAGTTCTTGTGAAAATATGCTGTGTTTCTGCTAAAATAGTTTTTTTGATAAAACATTTGCAGACTTTACAATGTGATTGTCGGGCTGGTATACGTCGGTATACCTTCTTATTCGAGGAGGATTAATGTAGTAGACTACGTTATTCCATCCTGAGGGATCCCGCAAAAAACTTATTGCCGACGCTCTGGGCGGTTATTCCGGGATCTTAAAGCTCCTAACGTCACTGTCCAGTATGGCTTTAGATCAAAAGGAGGATCCTTAGGGAATCTTTTCCCTCTTTGTATGAGCTATGGGAAAACCCCTTTAAGGCCCTTTTTATAATTATTATTACCTATCCACAGGATAGGTGATAAATATCTGATCGGTGTGGGTCTGACCGCTGAGACCCCCACTGATCACGAGAATGGGCTTACCTTGCTGTTTCTGGGAGCCCCATAGGAATGAAGTGGTAGTGCGCATGCTCGGCCACCACTCCATTCATTTCTATGGGGGCTGCCAAAGATAACGTAGTGCGCAGGACCGCTCCATTCCTATGGGGCTCTCAGGAACAACAAGGTAAGCTCATTCTCGTGTTCGGTCCCATCGGCCAGACCCCACGATCAAATATTTATCACCTCCTGTGGATAGGTGATAAATATTGATTATGGGAAAACCACAGTGTTTTCGGTGGTGTATTTCATGGCATTTTATATATATTTTTTTAACATTATTTTTTTGGGGTCTAAATTGCTAACCAGATGTTAGTTTAAAGTCTATAATGAAAGATGAAAATATCTACATACATAGCGTTCTAGGAACACAGCACATTCTAGGTATAGCATTTGCCAGAATTTTAAAACAGAAAAATAAGTGTGTGGTATGGAGACCTAAGGACATGTTCACACAGTATAGGTTTGAGACAAAAAAATACAAGGCTGATTTCAAAAGAAATCAGCCTCTAAAAACCAGGCATTTTTAAGGCAGATTTGCCAAGCATTTCTGGAGTGTTTTTTTCAAAGCGTTCTTTGTCAGAGTCTATTGGAAATGTTAAAAATCTGCCTCAAAAACACCTCAAGAAGTGACATGCCACTTCCTTAACAAGGCATATTTTTCAATGGACGCGGTTTCTATGCATTTTGTTTGTGTATTTTAAGGCATAACTATGTGCCCAATATGCCTGCAATTTGCTTCTGTGAACATAGCCTAATAGTTATATGAGTAAGCGTTTTTCAAGTTGGCATCAGCGTGAATTCCAACTTGTAAAAGCCTCCCATTGCTTACTATGCGTTACCACCCGTATAATTTTTGGTGGGCAGAATTGCAAAATGCCAAGCTGAAAAAAAAAAAAAAAAAAGTGACGTCACTTCTTGACATGGTTTCTGCAGAGTATTTCGGCACAAACACAGCACCGGGTAGCCACCTGAAGCTTATCCCCATTAAATGGGGCTAATCTGCGTGCAAAAACACGTCAGTTTTCCTTTTCAGAGCTGTTGACTGACAGGACCCGGTGATTTCAGCCCAACTATTTGGATCATGAGGCACTTTAGGGGCTGTAATTGTACACCCTAGTAGAATTCTATTCGGATATAATACGGATGTCCTTATTTTAATAGGTCTGTCATAGTAAAAGGTTTTATTTTAAATCTGTTGTCATGCCACAGTACTGTCATGGGGATAAAGCTCCTAGCCCCTGATTAGTATCTAGAAGGTCGATATTCCACATTTAATGGTAATCATGTGGAATATATGACAAGTGCACTTTACCTTGTACTTCAGGTTAACATAGTAATCGGTGATGATGCTGGCGTTTCTTCTTGTCTGCCTCATACAGTTTCGGCTTGGTGGTTTTATGAATATTACATATGGTTTAAGTTCATGCGTTCGAACCCCTGTAATACCCTGTAACAAGTTAGAAATAAAGTGCAATAAATACCAAAGCCAGTTCAACAGTTTCCATTGTGATATTGTTTAAGATGGGGTATGCATACATACATATATACATTGTGTACGGTTAGAACCAATAGCATTCCTACCATAGAGCCCGACCAGTTCACATGTATGGGGCATGTAGTGAGAGGGAGCAACACTGAACTGCTCCTGATGCTTCCTTTCACACAGACATTGAGTGAAATTATCTTCAGCCGCCACTAGGAGGAGCTCACTGCATATAGATTTATACAGCTACCAATAAGTTTTCTGTGACAACATTCTTGAAAGTGTCATTTATATATATATATATATTACACAAGAAAATGGCGACAGCACACTGCGAACATCAATGGCACCTAAACACTATAAATAAATATGCATTGCTGCTGAATCTGCTTACAATAGTGAGGTTCTTAGCGCACATTTTGATCAAATTGTATGAGCCCACCTGCCACGACAAGGTGACCTCTATAAGGTGAGTCCCTATGCTGCTCATACACCCAGAACTGGGACTAAGCCTACATATATCTGGGGATGGTAGGAACCAGCATTAAACTAATTAAAATCACCCAGGGAAGAATGGGGGGAGTGCAAGATCAAAAAAAATGGAGGCAGTCACTAACCCCACATATAGGCAATACATAAGAAAAAAGAGTTTGATCAGCACATTCCACCAAAATGAAACAAAACGTGTATACAGGTGCAAGGAAGCCTAAAACGGCAAATTTATACAGCACACAAGAAAATGGCGACAGCACGCTGCAAACACCAATGGCACCTAAACACTAGGGATCCACCCAAGTCGCATTTGGGGGCAGAACTTCTATGGACTCCGGTTCCAGGCCCCACATTTCATTATAAAGTAATATCCAGGCACAGTTTACTTCTTAACTTGTGTATCTAAATACAGTCATGAGAAAAACAAAGTGCAACCTCTTTGCACTCTATGGTTTTACGTATCAGGACATAATGAAAAAAAAGAATACAACCGCAGATAATCAACAACTCATGACAAATTACACTGTGTCACTATTTATATAAGAAAAACTAGGCCAAAATGGAAAATCCATGTGTGAAAAACTAAGTACACCCTATGAATCAATAGCTTGTAGAACCACCTTTAGCAGCAATAACTTTATGTAATAATAGTTATTATTTGACACATTGTTTAAAGTAAATGGTATTTGTTCAGTTTGTTGCGTTAAAAATAATAATAGATAATTGGTTTTAGTGTACAGCAATGCCGGTTTCTATAGAAGCTATTCTGGTAACATTTCCTTGAACTGTTTGTATGAAAGTAAAAAAAAAATCACGGCTCTTTTCTTTCAGACATGGTTTTGTCCATAAACCATTTCTGGTATTGCAAACCGTTTAAGTGAAGTGACAATGTTTCAGGAAGAAAGCAGCCATGCTTTACCAATCTTACACTCATAAAAACACAACCGCAATCTGCACCACAATGTAAAGTCTGAACATATCCTAACAAAATGTTTGAACACGTTTATCATTCGTTTTGTGTCCTATTGCTTTTGATTGCAGTGTACGTTATTATAGATGTATTAGTGATCTAACCTGTGGCTCCGAGTCAATTACGCATATTTTTCCAGCATCCAGTACGTCTTTCACTGTATCCACACTGGTACCATACATATGTCCTTTGTATTCTCCATACTCCAGGAAACTGGTAAGGGATATTGAAAACAATATGAAATTATACAGTAGTTTTCTACTTAATGTAAATGATCGCACAGAGTTTTCTAGTCTTCGTCATATTACGGACCCGTACACACTCCATTGGCTGCATTTTCCTCCTAGAAGCAGATCAACTGTATAATACGATGTGATTGAGCATACCGATTTTTTTTCTTATGGATTCTATATGAATCAGTTATAAAAACCTCTGTATAAAAACATAGGCACACAGAGGTAAAGGCCTACATATTACGGATCAGTACCACACAAATCCTTATGCATGAGCCCTTAATGCATAGTAATAGCTGCTAAATTAATATACAGTAAACTTATACAGTAAGTTTATTAAAGTCCTATCTCCGGATAAACCAAATTGTATAATGATTTGTCCCTGCTGACAAACTCTTCTCTACATATGAAGCAGTAGTATCCCATACCTCCCAACCATCCCGCACTCAGCGGGACCATCTCGGACTCTGCGGGACAGTCCCGGATTCCGGGCGGCCTGTGGCATGACCCGGTGTCAACTGTATCTGCGTCCTCAGTTAAATCCAATGCTGAAGCAGGGAACATTCAGCTCCCTGTTTCAGCATTAGTACAGAGCGAAGGAGCAGAGGGATCTCCTCCACTCGTCGAGGACTCCCTGGACACAGCACTACTTTAAGCACTGAGCCCAGGGGAAGCCCTTGATGTCACTGTCCATATATGGACAGAGAAGTCGGGCTTTCAACTGTGGAGTCTCCGGCCACAGCAACGCAAGCTCTCTGGCCGGGGACTCCTGTCTTGGGAAAGCCATTGACGTCACTGTCGATATATGGACAGTGACGTCAGTAGCACCTCCAGGAGTGGAATCCCCAGCAAAAGCGTTGCCGACGCTGTCCGGAGATTCCGCTCTTAGAGGGAACCCCTGACGTCACTGTCCATATATGGACAGTGATGTCAGGGGCGCCTCCTGGAGCGCTATCCCCAGCCACAGCGTGGCCAACACTCTGGCTCGGGTTTCCGCTCCTAGAGGGAGGTTTCCACTCCTACTGTATGGGGGCAGCCATGGGGGCATTATGCTGTATGGTGGCAGCTATGGGCATTATACTGCATGGGGGCATCTGTGCGGGCATTATACTGCATGGGGGCACTATATACATGTTGGCTTTATACTGTATGGGTGCATCCATGGGGGCATTATATATTCTGGGGTCTGCTATTCGGCAATATACTGTGCGGGAGGCACTATGGGGCATTATACTCTGTGGGCGGGTTTGTATGGGCGGGAATTGGGCAGGGTTAGAGGCGCAGCTTAAAGGGGATAAAAAATCTGCACTATGCACGCCGCATCAGTTGACCCTCTTTGCAATACTTGAAAGTTGGGAGGTATGGTATCCACGTTGCAAGATTATCATATTTTACAGCCAGTGAGAGTAGCTGATCGTAGGAAGTCTCCTGTTTTATATAAAAAATTTCTAGTGACCCCTTTCTTGGAATAAATCTCTCAACTTAGGCCTCATTCACACTTGTGTATTGTCAGTATTTTGCATCAGTATTAGTAAGCCAAAACCAGGAATAGACCAAACAGAAAACATTTTTAATGGAAATTTTTGTACCTCTTTCTGTATTTTGGACCCACTCCTAGTTTTGGCTTCAAAATACGAAGTAAAATACTGCTGTGTGAAAGAGGCCTTAGGTTGTACTTCTCATAACTACAGGCGTGTATAAGTCTACTGTAGTCATGAGGGGAGCACTCCCCCTGCACCAGTGACTGGCAGGCTGCCATGTGTCTGTCTATATACATGGCAGCCATCAATCACTGCTAAGAGGGTCGGAAAAGAGAGTCCGCTGCATTATTTGTTAGGCTCTATTAGCCAAACGGCATAATAAATATATATTATTTAATAAACAGGGAACATAGTATGATGACTGATCCACTTTGATCGTGAATTTGTTTGGTATACTGAATTTTAAAAGTAATTCTAATATAATGCATTCTCCCCAATTCAGCCATGATGGATTTCAAGGTTTTACAAAACGGATATGAAAGTCTGATTTCTCGCAGTGGCTACCCTTGTCACATTTTGGTTAATGGGATTTTTGCATAATAATGGGTAAAATCAGCTTGCTAGAGTACACTGCTGACCAAAAGTATAGCTTTTGTTTCTTTTAAGATCCAATGTATGGATATTTTAATGTTGATTTAGGTTTAGATTAATGCTGGGGCTCTGCTGGGACTTTTTGTATCACGACTTTCCAATTTTAACTATCGAGCTACCACTGCAGTCAACAGGAGTAAATTTCATGCAACTGAATGCACTCTTGTGGACTGCAGCTGTGGCTCGATACATATTGAACACATGATATCAACATAGTAGAAACTGTTTTAATTATAATTGGATACAGGAAGATTAAGATGTTATTAGTTCTGAGGAGCAGACATACCTATGGCTGTATATCAGACTTTCAAATGTTTCTTTAGATACAAAGAAATATTCTCGGCCATTCTCTTCATAGCTCTTCTTGTGGCGAGAAGTGTCTGTTGGGACATAGATCCTTTTATGTTAATATTTGCCAATAGTTTGGGTATTGACACAGCATATTTTAGTAATACAACAAATAGAGCAGAAGTTAAATATTAGTCAGGAAATACGTAGGAAATATTTCATATGATTTATATCCAGAATCAATGCTACTCTTCCCTGCTTTTATTCCATCTACCATTAAACCCTTAAGGCCTTCTTTAGCCTTAGCAATCAGTACCGAGAAATTGCTTCTAATATGTCATAGAGACATATCAGAAGTTTTGATCAATTGGGTCTGGGTGCCGAGACCCCCACCATTGCTGAAATGAAGGTGGAGAAGCGTTCAGCTGAGCACTCTATCTTTGACTGTGATCGGCGCTCCTCGTTTGGCTGTAGACGGGCACATAGACGTTCCATGTGAGCGTGCATTCAGCCTAATGAGGAGTCCCTATCACAGCCGAAGGTACAGGGCACTCAGCTGAGCACTTCTGCCCCTTCGTTTCAGTGATGGTGGGGGTTTCAGCACCCGGACCCCCACTGAACAAAACTTCTGATCTGTTCCCATGACATATCAAAAGTTTTGTAAAAGTGCATTAATGCTCTAATTCTACAGGTCATTATAATTGCAGCAATACCATATATGTACTTATGGTTTAAACAATAAAATATTTTAAAAAAAGAGCCATATTCTTTTTTTGGGAGGGGTGGACTATTTTTTATTAAACTTTATTAAACGTAACTTTAAATAAAAATGTGATCACTTATAGAATGCTTTGTATAACTTAGCATTCCAACGCATAATTGCTTGTCCGTATATCTGACAGGCAATCTATTAGGCCATGCCGATATTTTGGCAGAAAAAAAAAAAAGAAAAACAGAATTTATTTTTTTGTTGCATATTGTTAACATTTGCAAAAAACATTTTGCAACATTTTTATGTAGACAGAAGTATTCAAACTGTTTAACAGCAAACAAGGGCGCTTACCAGATTGTAAAGGAGGGATGGTTATGCATATGGGGCAAACACACACACACACACACACACACACACACACACACACACACACACACACAAATAGATGATAGACACAGTCAGTGACATCATTAGAAACTGAATAAATAATGTCACTATACAGTGTACATAGAAAATGTACACAGTGTACAAATAATTAATGCCACAATATAGTACACATAAATAACACAGCTATACTGTACAAATAACTAACGCCACCACACTGGACACATTAATAGCACTGCTATACTGTACAAATAACTAATACCACCACACAGGACACATTAATAACACTGCTATACTGTACAAATAACTAATACCACCACACTGGACACATTAATAGCACTGCTATACTGTACAAATAACTAATACCACCACACAGGACACATTAATAACACTGCTATACTGTACAAATAACTAATACCACCACACAGGACACATAAATAACACCGCTATACTGTACAAATAACTAACGCCACCACACTGGACACATTAATAACACTGCTATACTGTACAAATAACTAATACCACCACACAGGACACATAAATAACACCGCTATACTGTACAAATAACTAACGCCACCACACTGGACACATTAATAACACTGCTATACTGTACAAATAACTAATACCACCACACAGGACACATAAATAACACTGCTATACTATACAAATAACTAATACCACCACACAGGACACATAAATAACACCGCTATACTGTACAAATAACTAACGCCACCACACTGGACACATTAATAACACTGCTATACTGTACAAATAACTAATACCACCACACAGGACACATAAATAACACTGCTATACTATACAAATAACTAATACCACCACACAGGACACATAAATAACACCGCTATACTGTACAAATAACTAATACCACCACACAGGACACATTAATAACACTGCTATACTGTACAAATAACTAATACCACCACACTGGACACATTAATAACACTGCTATACTGTACAAATAACTAATACCACCACACTGGACACATAAATAACACCGCTATACTGTACAAACTAACGTCACCTTACAGTATACAGCCCTGGAGGTCTAGAGTGCTAATTCATTGTGTAATATTTCTTTATATGGGTAAGAACTCACTCCAAATCCCATCTTTATCTACAAACAGGTGTAGAGTTAAAAAGGTGTCCAGGTGTTAAAAATAAAATCTGGCTGCACAATGTGTTACAATAGCAAAGCAGATACTACTCACCTATTGGCATGTCATCGCTGCTGCCGTAAAACAGGGGCCAGCAGAAAACCACGGGAGCATAGTCTTTGGAGCGGCGGGGAATTTAACAGGCGAGTAATGTTTGTTTCGTAATTTTAACACTTATTCTGCAGCCAGATTTGTTTTTCAACACCTGGACAATCTCTTTAAAATTATACATTTCTGGATGGCCACAGTCGCCACTAGGGGACATTTATTGCACACAAAAGGGTTGTTTTCCGTTACAGTAAAATGTGATAACTTTTCTCATGTGTGAAACTTATACCATAACATTTTTATGTGTATGTTACACGGTGGAGACTAATTCCTACACAAAAATGTTATAATATATATATATTGGAGCCAGAATATAAGCACTTACATGGCACTGGGCTATGAAAAATGCTGGGATTTAGCCTGATAAGCTGCTTTCTTAGTTCATTAACACCAACTCCTGAAGGTCCTGCAAAGAAACATGATATAATAGTAAATAACTACTTCATGGCTTGGCCATATTGTCAGACAGTCTTCTGGTGACTAGATCATACATAGAAGGAATTTTGGCTCCTTTCCAATTTCCATCTCAGAGAAATTACAAATTCCATCCATCCAATACAACTATAACATGGAGCATCTGGTGGCTGGCAATTCCAGCAAATTTAGGCCAAGTGGGCAAACTTTGAAAACCCCAATATGGATAATTCTTCTCCCATCAACTTAAGCCTTGTTAAAATCTGTTTTGGAGGCTCCGTTTGGGGCCTCCGTTGTAGATCAGGCCAAGAATACCAGAAACAATAGCACAACATGCTGCGCTATTGTTTCCCGTAAAACTATGGCCACCCCGACGGAAAGCAAACAGAACCCATTAAAGTCAATAGGTTCTGTTGGCCGCTATTGGTGTTCGTTGTGCAACAGAACTGGCGCTTACGGTTTTTCCCTTGTTCTGCTCCTGACTGAGCAGAACAACAGAATGGCAAACGCTGGTGTAAACCCAGCCTTATGTTACGCCTGGGTCACACAGTCGTGTTTGGTCCGTGATATACGGACCATATGTTGGTAGTATTTCTCATACCGAACACAGTTCAGGGAGCCAGACTACTAGCATCATAGCTATCGATAATGCTAGGAGTCCCTGCCTCCCCATGGGAATAGCGTTCCATACTGGAAACATGATTACAGTACAGTATTCCAGCGAGGAGACAGGGACTCCTAGCATCATTGATAACTATGATGCTAGGAGTACCACTCCCTGAACTGTATTCGGTCCGGGAAATACTGCTGACATACGGTTCATATCTCACGGATCGAACACGTCCGTGTGAAACCGGCCTAACTCTGAGTGGTCTCTCTTTGCTCTATCTTATTGCACTACTGGAATTGTGTGGTCTGGTGGCTAACTGCGTTTGTGTCCATAGATTTTCTATTGAGCCCATACACCGCTACATCGACTTTCAGAGAAAAGCCAAACAGAAACGAGCACTTCTTCCGCTTCGTTCTAGCAATCAGTGGTGGTCTCAGTGCTCGGACCCCCACCAATCAAAACTTCTGACGTGTCACTGTGACATGTCAGAAGTTGAATGTTTAGTTACCCTTTAACTGATCCAGATGGATGTATTACCATATGCATCTGTTAATGTCTGTTTTCTTTGATAAATAATGTTGAAAAATAATAGTAAAAAACTATAATTTTCTATGGGAACTGTTTATTCTCGCAGTCTCTTAACATGTATGCACTAACCTACGAGTACAATAAGTCTATGACGATCACAAGGCCTTCTTTGATATCTTACAACCTCTTCATAGGGAGCAGCTAAAGTGTGGTAACAGCTACTTGAGCATCTAGAGTAACAGGATAATTCGGTACTGTGGGCCTTTCTACGGCAAAGGCGCATGCTTCTGCGAAAACCAGCTGTGAAGAGGACAGAACACACACATAATATTGTCACAGCACTGTTAAAACCCATGTATATTATTATAAATGGACAGCTTTAAAGGGGGTTATACAGGATTTAAACATTGATGGCCCATTTTTAGGATAGGTCCTCCATACACATACAAGAACGGTGGGAGTCCGACTCTTGGCACCCCTGCCGATCAGCTGTCTGAAGGGGCTGCAGCCTCTTTATTGTTTATTCACAGAGACAAATATTCCCCAGTAAAGTAAAATGCATACCTAACTTTTAATAATATGAAATGAAAAAATTAAGCTCTAGGAATACCAAACAAACTCTAATGCACCCTCGTGTAGCCCTGCCTAATCATAGCACCCACCCCAAAATGTGTGACCCCAACCGCCACCCACCCAGGGGCTGAAAACCTGTCCTGATGATGGCTCGTTGCAAGAGAGGGCTTTGATGGACTGATGTTAATTGGACATGATCAGGAGAGGTTTTTATGTTCCCGTTCACTGACAGCAAGCAAAGAACCTGAGGGATTATGAGGAATTGAAGCACAGAAGCCCACATTTATCAATAGTCGTGTCATTTTAGCCAATGACTAAGTTAAAGCTAGACTAATTTAGTGACATACGTTGTGACAAATTAATGATTGCATGTGCCTTCTTAGATAAATCTGCCGCAACAAAATCTCTGATATCACTGACCAAAACGACATCACTTATTCTACAACAGAGTCTGTGTGGAGTAGAGACGTGACTTTATATGATTTGCGTCACATTTCATAAATGTGTATAAATCCTGGCCGAGCAGTAAGGCATGCCCACTTCTTTACAAGCCGACGTGCATGGCGCAAATTACTCCAATGCACCCAAAAAAGTGGCAGAACTTGTTACATAGTGAATACATTTTATTTACATAAGACCTCTGTCAAGTGTGTTAGTAAATCCCATGAAAACACAATAAACAAATACTGTAATGTACACGAGATCGATAAAAAAGAGACACATTGGCAACAGCTACATCTACTCACAACAGGATCTCTTTTCATTTCATGGAATAACAATGATTTTTTTTTTAAGACCTACATGTGTATAATATTTATTTTTCCAGCCTTGTTTAATTAAACTGCTCATATTTATTAGGATGTGTCGATCCCCATGGAACCATGTGTATAATAGTTAATCCACATTCCTTGCTATAATAACAAGTCTCAGACATACCAATAACATATGCCTGTCCATCACTGCCGTATTCTTCCTCTTCTTCACATGCATGCAAAAATAGGAGGGTCGAAAAAGGATGTTATTGTAAAATGAGGTCACTTTTTACCATCACATCAAAGTTCAATACAGTATAATAAATCAGTATAGAAAACTGTTCCAACTGAAGATTTCCAACTATCGTTCACAACTGGAATCAATCGAAGATCAGAGAAGATTCAAAACATCTCAAAAAGGCTGGAAAAAAGGGCAAAATAGTCCCAAAGTTTAGCAGCTGTAAAACGAATAAGTGAAAGGGCGACATGTATACAAATTGTAATTTATTACAACTGATTATCGGATTGAACAGATATGGGGCTGTTCTGTACTATTCTATCTAATAAAATAACCCATAAACCTCATAGACTCATAAGTCAAAGTGATACATCGGGTTCTGTTACAAAGTAGCAACAAAAGTTAAGACGTTCCAAGGTATAATGGCTCCATGAATCATGTGACACATCAACATACAAAGCAGATACTTTTCTGCCCAGTGCCCTTTCTCAAGCGGAATCTACTTCATTCATTGAATCGGTAGTGCTTTAAAGCGTATTCTTATCTGATCTATATACTAAAAATTGGGTGATATGTAATGGTTGGTTCTGAATTAACCACAGATTGTTCCTGCTCAACCGCTTTATTAAAGTAGATTCTCAGGTATATATTTAAGTTTGTTCCTAACTGGGGTTGGGGATCTCTATTCCGGGTGACTTCCCTCCATGTCCCTTCAGAGGACACAGCCTGCCCTGGCCTATCCGTTCTTTACGGGGTTGTACCAACCACTTTGTATTAGGAAGGTCCTGTGCCTGTGCCTCTGAGATGTGGCTGCTAATCCACACTACCTTTCACGGAATGCCCGACCACCCGCAGGTGTGAGTGTGCAATATACACATCACCACCACCACCACCGTCTCAGTCAAAGTCCTTGTTACAAAAGGGGTACCGTCTCAACTCCTAACAGCAGTATAACAGAAGCAACTTCACGTGTCTACTTTAGCTTCATACAGGTTAGGCCTTATTCACATCACGCTTTTGAAACTCCAGATGTTCACGCTAAACGTGTTCATAGGTCTACATTAGCCCATCTGAGCTCAAAAGTGTATCCTTTTGGCCTCCTTCGGGCTGGCATACGTCAATATTGCTTTTGAAGGATGGAATAGCGTAGTAGACTACGCCATTCCATCAAGCGGGATCTAGCAATAAAAAGTATACTACACAATATACATTTTTTTCAAATGCGAGCTATGAGTGACGTATGCCACTGTGTGGCATACCTCACAGTCATATGTTTAACGTATACAGCATTTGCTTTTTAAAGGCTTTCATGACATAATACCATTATAGTCTATGGGTGACGTATACTTTAAACGCATGCCCGATAGTGGCATCCATCACCATTAGATTTAAATGGTATCCGTTTAATGGATAAGTCATGAGCTCTCATGACCACAGTTCATGACGTATCCGTTCAACAGATACCATTGAAGTCTACGTTGAAAGATGCCACTGTTAGGCATCTGTCACAGCTTACGTTTAACATATACGTCGGGGGCTTTTTCCCGACAGGTACGTCAAATATAGGCACAAAACTTGATGTCAACGTAGCCTTAGCTATAACTTGCAGCAAACAGTGCAAGCTTCTCTTTGAAGGTGTCACCTTACCTCCTTTTAATTCCTCTGGTAAGATTAAGGGTCAAATAAAATTCATTAGAAAACAATTTTGATAACAATGCACAATTTTATTCATATGAGATAATACGACTGAAGGGCAGCTCTTTATTTATACACAACATTGCACCCAGTGGAAAAATTGCACTTGCAGATGAAGGTGGATGCAGACACTGCTAACCAGATTGTACACCCCAATTGAAGTTTTCATGTTTCAAAAGCTTGTCGTCTTGTTATTGGCAAACCGTTTTAAGTTATATAAATTTATGTGTGACAATTTTTGCAAGCTTGGCATCATTTGTTATGAACATATATCTAAACAACATAATTTTTTTTTGCTACAGACACAAATGTCATACAACCACCAATACGGACAGTTATTTTTATTACTACAGCACCTAATACCTAAGTATTAAAAAAAACCATCATTTTTACCTGACTCAAATGTTTCCTCATCTGGCGAAAAAAAACATAACAAAAAAAAAAACGTTTGAAGAGTACATTATTATTTATAATTTATAATTTTTTATATATTTTATATCAAATACATTTAGAATCATATTTATTGGGCGAGGACGTGGTGTCCAAGGCACAGTTGAGTTTTTGTTTTACTCGGCTGCTTTTCTCTCTCTTACCAAATACAACCAAACTCTTTGATACGCGCCAAAACTAATTTCCCTCCTTCTTTCCAATTCCTTATTATTATTTCATTTCGACGATAGAAGCAACAACAACAACAACAACAACAACAATAACAGGTAAGTGTTACTGGACGTGGTGGACATTCGAGTTGAAGCGTAGGATTTTCGAGTAGGAGTGGTGGACAATCGAGTTGGAGCATAGGATTTTCGAGTAGGAGTGGTGGACAATCGAGTTGGAGCATAGGATTTTCGGATGGGAGTGGTGGATATTTGAGTTGAGGCGTAGAATTTTTGAGTAGGAGTGGTCGAGTGGTGAATATTCGAGTAGGAGTGGTGGGAGTGGTCGAGTGGTGGATAAGGGCGGGAGGAGGGAAAGCCAGAGGTGGTGAAGAGGGGGAAAGCCCGAAGAGGCTAATAAATGCCCAAAGAGGCTAATAAAAGCCTGAAGAGGCTAGTAAAAAGCCCAAAGTGGCTAATAAATACTAGTTATTAAATTTCTGCCATAAATATACATTTTTCTTTACATTTCATGCCATTATTACAGTGCCAGATAAAGGAATCAGACACATTATGCCCATCTAATAATGAAATTCAATATGTAGACCAGTGACTTCCAACCTTTTATTTTAAGATGGGACCCCGTAAAAGTTGTTCCCCTTCTAGACAAACCTACTATTCTCCTACCTCCTGAAGGTAAATCTCCAACTTTTAATATCATGTAATTTTTAGATCCAGAATTCTGTGTTGATTAAGTTAATAATATATCTATATAATATATATTCTTTTTTTAATACAGGCTCCAAATCCTCTGTAGGAAGCATAGAAGTCTACCGCATACTGTCTTATTATTGAGTTTTAATGTATGACAATATGCAGTAAGCCCCCCAGGAGGCGGCAGCAAGAAAGTTATGTTTTTAAAAAGAAAACAGAACTCTGACCGCTATAAAAAATATATTAAGAAATTAAATTAGGAATAGAATTTTAAACCTATTTAGATAAAATAAAAAATGCTGTTCAAGGGTGGACATTAAATTTAAGGAAGCTTGGTATGGAGATAAGTGCAACATTATATTAAAATTGGACATAACGGTGTTCTGAGATTGGTAGACAGCTTTACCGGATACCAGAAGCATTGCTTGAAGCTTCTGGGTCCCATGCAAATACTCTACCAGACCCCAAATCATCACGTTCACTTTGCGGTCGTCATATGTACCAGAGGAGCCTTTAGCCTTCAGAGTCTGCAGTCTCCTTACCCCCTTATGGCTATATCTCTGCTTGCTGTCACATCAAGAATCTGTGCATAGGCGGATATCATCTCACCGTTGCTATTGTAAAAGTGACAGTACTTGGTGCTGTTGTCTCCCACGTAACTATTTATCCGGTTCCCTAGTTTGGATACTGTGACGTAGACAGTACAATTATTCATCACCAGAATTGCCAACCATCTGTTATTGTAATTGTCATTATTTCAAAGGCCACAGTAAATGCTGCTAATGTGTTCATATTAGTATTTTGAGTTACATACACATATTACCTATATTATTTATTTTAGTTTTCCAATTTGTCCTTAGATATATTGTCTGTCATTTTTAAATAAATTGTCAAAAAAAAAATCCCCAAAAAATCAGGTAGACAACCCTGTTCATCCTACACAATTTTTAAAATACATTTAGTCAGTAAACTCTTACCAGCTTCAACGCATTTCTCATCAATCTTCATATCTTCCTCTACAATTAGGGACAGGGAATCATCAATGTAGTTTTTGTTCATGGCCTAACTATACATATGCATGTCCTGGGTAAGCAGCTTAATACAAGTGTCTGATTTTCTTACCTTCCCCAATTGTGCTCACTGTCCATGTGAGAGTATAGTTGAAAAAGAAACAAAGTAAACCTTAATTCAAAACATGTATTACTGAGAGCTCCACCAAATAAATTATATGTTTTTTATTAACATTACTGTCCAATTTCATAATATTTCTCTATATAGTTCGGTGATCAGTTTTTCACAAAAAAAAGCTCCAATTCCCCCATTTCCCTTCACACAGTCGTAGAGTTAAAACGATTGTCTGATTTAAAACCCCAATTTCAAATACCCTATTCAGAAATTCCTGCTTTATAAATGGATTATGTTTCATGTTTAGGACTCTAATCTGTTAGCCAGAAGGGAAAATGGCTACAGGGGAGTGTCACTCACTCCGGAGGAACCGACTACATGCAGAGCACATTGATTTGAATGGAAACTGTGTAATGCTTCAGTTATCCTGTGGTGGCGCTTTAAGGGAATTTAACTTTTGCTGCTGGATTCTGCTATAGATTATAACTGATTGCTTTGAGTCCCAGCAGTAGGAACCATGTGATCACCCTATCTTTGATGGACCCCTCCAACAAAAACGGATCACCAAAAAGGGACAACCTCTCCAAATAACAAATAATTTATACCTGTATAAATTATGGATTTATACAGCTCATATTGAACATAATAGGAGCTGTATAAGGCCTCATGCACATGGCCCATGATTACGGCACGGATGACCGCGAAGTGTCATCCGCAGGCTGTCCGCAAATCACGGACCACACACACATTCATTTCAGTGAGCCCGGACCACAAATGCAGCCTGTATAATGACATGTCCTATTTTTTTGCGTTCCGGGCTCTCAGCCAATGCACGGACTGTGTAAACCATGGTCGTGTGCATGGGCCCATAGAAATGAATAGGTCCGCAATTCATCCACATTTTTGTGGATGAATTGCGGATGCAAAACACATTCGTGTGCATGGGGCCTAAATCTATATGTAGTGAGCTCCCCCTACTAGTAGCTATGACTATCTGATGGGAAGTGCTGGGTGTATTCCAAAAAAAAATCGGTATTGTGAGTGTACGTTTAATTATTAAATATGAATCACTGCCTATGTAAACGTTTACAAATATTTTATTAGTATAAATCTAAAAAATAAGGCACTAATGCCCAACAATCTGAGTATAGACGTTGGCAAAACAGATCATGGATCCCTAATGAAGTGTCTGAAATAAATCAGTAAAGTTTGGTAAACTCTTATATCAATACGACACTAGACAGGTGTAGTAATTCACACTACTGGTCTATTTGCCATGGCGATACAAAGTCATCAAGCCTCATTGAGATGTCCTATATGCACTAGTAACGAACATGCAACACTCTAGACATTCAAGGAGGACCCTAACAATTATAACAATGGTCTGTTAACCACAAGTAAGCAAAGTCCCAACGTGTTTCTGCGCCCCTGTAAATACGGGGGAGCGTCCTCAGGGGTTTATATTGCTTTAATTATTTAATATTGCCAGTCAGCACATATTATGCTGTTTATTTTGTATTCTCCGGCGTGCACGGAGACACTGATACCTGGTCCATATACCGGATACCTTAGTACATATAGGACATCTCAATGAGGCTTGATGACTTTGTATCGCCATGGCAAATAGACCAGTAGTGTGAATTACTATACCTGTCTAGTGTCGTATTGATATAAGAGTTTACCAAACTTTACTGATTTATTTCAGACACTTCATTAGGGATCCATGATCTGTTTTGCCAACGCCTATACTCAGATTGTTGGGCGTTAGATTTATTTTCTAGATTTATACTAATAAACATTTTTAAATGCTTACATAGGAAGTGCTGGGTGGGCCCATTCTCACCACGGGCCCCATAGCAGTTGGCTGGTTCTGCCTCTGTTGTAGGTAAGCCAATAAATTGCATATATATATATATATTATTATTATTTTTTTATTATTTTTTTAAAGGCTTAGAAAGCCTGCAGAGCATGCAGACATCTTCTTCTTAGCCCTATGCTCACATCCCCCAGAACCACCTGTTGGTTTAGTATCTATACAGATTTGTATCCTGGTACGTGTAGTCTTTACACCAGGCAAACAAAATATGTCAACATTTAGCTCAGTGCATTATAAGAACTCAAAGACACTGTTAGGTAAGTGCTAACTGACCCCATTATCAACCAGCAGAATTCTTAACTAAGCTCTGGACGAGAATGAACTAAGACATCTATGTAGTTTTTGGTATCTAAAACAGTTACTAAATATTTTATGTATTTATATCTAGATGTTGATTGATGTTCAAAACTAAAACTACACTCAACAAAATGGACGAACTGGTTACATAAAAATAAATCATGAGTTGATAATTTTCATCTCTCAGCGTGACCATGAGAGGAGACTCAACAAGGGATTTTATTTTCTTATCGCATAGTAATTTATACAGTAGCAGTATGACCTAAAATTTCATGCTCTTCTGCCCATTTACTCATGGCAGGTTAATAAAAATAGTCATATTTAGAGCGATCGAGGAACTGCCAGGAATAAATCATAAAATTAATCCGTACACTCACACTAGCCACTAACAGGCCATAGCAGGATTACTAGGCAGAATGTTAAACATCTTGGGAGGAGTTGTACCGTAATGACAGCTGTGGGGAATACAATTTATATTTGTGGATTTTCTGTTCTATTAAAAAACTAAAAATTCCAAATTAAATGAACGGTGACTTTATTTAATGTTTTGTACTGTTCATTTACCGCATTGTTTGCAACAGCATATTGTATTTTATACTGAGTTATTGTAGTGTATCAAGTATACTAAGGGAATCCGTAGCAGCAAGAACACTATACACTATATTTTTACACTTGATCCTCCCCGAGAATACGGGGCTCACACACACACACACACGCAAACTCATTAGCCACTGACATGTTGCTAAGTTATTCTTATGTGCTAATATAGGATTGTTATTTTTCGTAGCCTTGCTTATTTTTAATCTGTTCACTCCCAAATTCCTCCATGGCTCACATTTCAAAGGTGTTTTGCCAAACTAAAACTATTGCAAAGATATAAAAAGTGAATAAATGGACAACCCGTTAGTCCATAGGGAATTATTCTTCAGCAATAACCACCACCACCAAAGTCATAGCTGGTAGCACCTGGGCCCTTATGCAAAATATGTAACAGTCCCCCTCCAACCATGATGTACAATTCAGAACACTACTGTTCCGGGTTTGACTGTAACCTCTGTACCCCCTATAGTTAAGCCCCTGAAAAGAATATTGTGGTGCTTTAAATATAGAATCTAAAAAAAAAGTAAACGATATAATAAAAAGAGGTGAAAAATGGCAGTATGATGCATTGGCATATACTCACACTGTGATGCTTTAAGGCAAGTGTGAGACATGAATGGCTGAGACCACCAAAATTCACGTTGTTTCCTGAATACATAAAAAGGAACAAATTGAAATTGTAAATTTAAACACTAATGATTTAAACAGAAAGCATCAGCCATGAGGATCTGTAAGCAGTATAGCGATAACTGTACCTCTTGAGCAGATGGTTGGATGGTATGAGGCCGGCACACCTGCTGAGGTCTGATGCTTTTCTTGCTTGCCACCACATTGAGTCGCTCTGATCAACTATTTGCAGGATTTCTCCTCTTCTAAAAAGCAGGCCAGCATCGGCACAGGGTATGGTTGGATCCTGCTGAGGCCAGTAATCTGCCATCGCTCTGACAAACAGCTTATTGAGATATAAAAAATAAAAAAAAGTGTAGTGTAATAAAATGATACAAGTAAATGCCTTTGAGTGAATATTATATAATCGAATAGTACATCTTTTATGAACAGCATTCCTGGCTTTTTTGCCCTCACATATATCTTAGATAGCAGGTGGAATTCTATTGGCCTTAGATTTGCCATCTGGGCCTGCTTGAACGTATGGATACATAGCTAATTATTATGTAGGGCTAGTTAGCCCTGTGCGTATAGAAATCCAGGGGAGGAAACATTTACATATGAATACATTTATAGGTAAGTTAGGCTCTTCTAGTGTTGGGAGAGTGAGATGAAGACACCCAGGGAGGGACGAGGGATAGGGCTGCAGAATGTGCTAGATACTGTGAGAAGAGCACCACAATGTTCTGCTTTATTTTGTAAGATTAGACAAACATTTTAAAACCATACATGACTTGAGGTGCTGCCTATTTCGGCAGAGTCTAAGCCACCAGTCAATCTGCATCTAAGGTTCCATAAATATAAATCTGGTACTTTTCCTGCCTACCACCTCAGTTTTCCCGCTACGCAACTTTTAACAAGTAGAAGACAATGGTGTTACCAAATGAACGTTCTATCATGTGATGACCTAAAAAGATACTGTATCTCAGGAGGTAATTTGAGATTTAGAGATAAAAGGTTTGCTCAGTTGTTTTCAATTATTTTAGCTTTTTTTCTAAACTTTACATTTTAAAATAGAGATTTATCCAATAACAAAATATCTGTCAGGTGAACAAATTAGGCTCCCTGCAATTTCTGTCCAAAAATCACCACACACAAGGATAAATCATTCATGAGTGAACGGAGAAGGTTATTTTGCCTAAGAATGTTGTTGCTTCAGCCTTGGTTCTGCCCGCTCAAATATTAGACAGTACTTGCCCACTTCCTTGCTCTCCCTTTTTTTACATTGTCTCTAAATTGTGGTGTTTTTTTTTTATAATTAAATATCTATTTAAAAGAGGATGAAATGAAAAAGTAAAACACATACCATTTGAAGTATTTCTGCAGTGATCAAGTAGGCACCAATGAACTAAACAGAGAAAGAGATTATACTTACCATGGTGTGACTGCTCACAGTGCGATCGCCAATGGGTATCAGTTTAAATATAATTGTCCCCTCAGAATGAATCTGTAATTAAATAAAGATTAATTATTGTGAAAAGAGAAGACAATTAAAGAAGAAGGGAAAAGAGAGAAAGCGAGGAAGAGAGAACGGGAGAGGGAGAAAAGAGAAAGAGAGAAAAGACCAAGACAAAGCAAGAGTGGCAAGAGTGAGGGAGGGGAAAAGAGAGGGAGCTTAGAAAAGCAAGTGGAGAGAGATGGAAGAGAGGAGCAAGAGAGAGGCAAGAGAAGAGCGGAAAGAAGAGAGTGAAATTAAAAAGAAGAGAGGAAGAAGAAAAAGAGATGGGAGAGATTAAAGAGAAATAAGAAAGAGAAATTATAAGGAGAGGAAATAGAAGAAGGAAAGGGAAGAGAAGAGGGTAGAGAGGAAAGAGAAAAGAGGCAAAGATAAGAGGGGTGAGGGAGGGAAGAATGAGGAGAGAAGACAAAGGAGAGAGATAGAGGGAAGAGAGGAAAAGCAAAGACAGAGAAAGGAAAGATGAGGTGGAAAGGAAGTAGAGGAAAGAGAAGAAAGAAAGAAAGGAAAGAAGAAGAAGCAGAAGAGAAGAAGCGGGAGGAGAGAGAGTTAGGAGAGAGAGGAGAAAGGGAGAAGAGAGGGAGAGGAAGAGGGGAGCGAGGGGAACAACGATAAGAGAAGAAGGAAAAGTTTTATATTGTGTAACTGGCAGGAACACTGTGTGAACACTCCCAGGCACAAGACCAATTAAGAGAGATTTGGACATTTTTCCCTGGTGCTGGTGAAAATGCTTACCCTCCGAAACTGTATCCAATTCAAATTTTCCTAAACGGCAAAACTAATTTATCACAATTTCCTGCTGTAACCTGTCCCAATCTGTACTATTCTGCCCATACCTGTCAAATTTGCGTTTGTTACTCCCAAAGTCACACCCTTGTGCTCTCTGTGCCTACTTGGATCACCCACATGAATGTCCACATACACCATAGAACCTAGGAATGCAAATGCCGGTTTACATTAATTGTATACACAATATGCTAAGACAGGTAATTTTTATATGAGATATCCATAATGTGCCTCAGGTACATCTTTGCAAGATTTTTTTTTAGAAATTACTGAAAATATTAAATATATAATTAAATGGTATGACCAATACCAGTATTTGAATAACTTGTTCCGGTTCCAGTCCATCCACAGGAACCCCATTTACTTCTACCAGTTTATCACCAGCATACAGCAGTCCTGCAGCAGAAACAAATATTAAGATCAATGATATAATGTACACTTTATTAATCACAATTATTATTATTTCAATTAGGTTTATAATTAAAACATATGCATCTTACCACTTCTATCTGCAAGGCCACCATTGATCACTCTGGCAACTATGATGTCCCCTGTGATTTCATGACGTTTAATTGTAGCTCCCTTGGGGAAAAAAATAACGTAATGTAAGGGTCACTAATAAGAATTTTAGGAAAGGGCTGATCTATTTATATATTGTTTTATACAGAAAGCCAAATGTGTCATTTTACAACATAATATAGGGGCTCTGATATGAGGAAACCGACATAAGTAGTAGGTGTTGGAGACACGGACATAAGTAGTAAGTGTCTGGATGCATATATGCCTGTGAAGAGAACCAATGACCACTAGTAGCTGTATAGGAATCAAAGTAATCAATAGGGAAAGGAAAGGTCTAGCGTTACCAATCCACTACAATACTCTAAAGTCTCATTTTCATGTTTCTTTTCTGTTTATTGATAGGTGTATGGACAGTCCCAACATTCTTCCCAGAGCTTTATCCAATTTATACTTAGATGAAAAAAAGTTTGATGGTCCTATTGATTTTGGTGGGCACAAGCCAAAATACATCTCTCTCAGATTTGTCCATCAGAGTGAAATTTGGCCACCTCTCTGGTAGGAATGAGAAGGTTGAGTAGTCAGGTCTTCAAACAGATGTACACATAGGCCCCATGCACACGAACGTGCTTTTGCAGCCGCAACTCTCCCGAAAATTCACGGGAGAATTGCGGCCCCATTCATTTCTATGGGGCCATGCACACGACCGTAGAAAGAACGGACATGTCTTATTACGGCTGTCTTCTGCGGTCCGGGCTCATTGAAAATAATGGCCACGGCCATGTGCATTGCCCGCGATTTGCGGGCGGCTTGCGGCTGACAGTCCGCTGCCGGCCGACCCGAAAATCACGGCCGTGCACATGGCTACGGTCATGTGCATGAGGTCTAACACAATGGAGGAAAATATACAAAAACTAATATAAAAAGGTAAATCAGGGCGGTCTTCCTTCACAACTACTTTCAAGCAGCTATAGAAGTGCAACAACCCATTGCACAGAAAAGACTGAGGCACATGAAACTATAATATAATACAACTATACCATGTGGCTTTCCATGGTTTCCTATTACAGAAAGAAACAGAGGATAAATTACAATAAGGCTCTGTTATCCGTCAAATTTGTCTTTTGTCAAATGCTGCAACTTTATTGCAGACCTGTCTAAGCTACAACCAAAGCAACAAATTGTGTAGATTTAGCTTAAACCAGACTTACAAACTTTGTTTTAGTGGGGTTTTTTCCATTTAGTTTTTGATTAATTTGAGGTCTTTATAAACTGTTCTCAAACTAAATATATGACAACTTGGAGAAATTTTTATTTAGGGAGTAAGGTATATACAGCACAAAGTTTCATAGCTTGTATTTGTCTTTTTTTATTTTTCAGTCTGTTAAGCTAGCTAGACAAAATGAGACATATTTAAAATAGATGTTTTCCGGAGTAGGAAAATTTGCCACCAAAATGCACAAATTTGCAACCAATATTTTTTTTATCATTTTAGGGCATCTATAACTATAAAGAAGCAACTAGTCTTGATAAAAACAATATCCTATGTCTACAGCTTTTATGCAGACCTATGTGTCCCCATGATTACAGACTACAAACAAAGTCTGTAGTCTGTAGTATGATCTTGCAGTCTAGCTACCTTACACGTGTCGCTTACTTTTTGCTAACATACATTAGGTAGGTTAGATCTGTCGAAGAGCTGTAGACACAACATGGTAGGAGATTTATCATCAATGCTACATGAAAAGTTGGTATATTTAAAAAAAAACATTAATATTACATTGTAAGGCTCTATTCACATGGCAGTGAAAAGCGGCAATTTTCAGACCATTGCAGTTTTATGGGTGTATTCACATGACTGTTTTTTTTAACAGACCATGAATAATACTGGCTGTAAAAAAAATAGAACATGTTCTATTTTCGGCTGTTTTTACGGCCCCCCTACAAGTCAATGGGTCAGTTTTTAACAGCCGTTTTTCAGAAAGACATCTGTGCGACGGCCATTAAAAATGGATCGGTTGCTAGCAGTGACACACGCAGCACGGTTTCCAGTTGCCCGTTAACCCCCGTGACCAGGGCCCTGCTATTCCTCTTGCCCAGGGAGGCCCTCACAAGCGAACTCAATTGTATTTCTTTGCGTCCTTAGGGCGTGGATAAAATTGACAGCGCTGGCAAGGCAACCATTGCCATTCGGCACCTTGTTTCTGATGCAGGCCTGCGTCATCCCGCTGGAGCAGGCCTGAGTCGAAGAGACCAGGCCTGCATGATTGGAGGAGAGGACAGGGTGGGAACGGTACAAGTGAGTGTGTCACTATCTACAGGGGACATTGCGGTGCTATCTACATGGGCACTGTGTGGCACTATGTCTATATACATGTGCACTATTTGTATTAGCGCTGTGGCACTATGTACATGGGCCCGATCTACAGGGGGCACTGTGTGTGGAACTATCTACAAGAGGCAGTGTGTGGCACTATCTACAGGAGGCAGTGTGTGTGGCAGTATCTACAGGAGGCAGTGTGTGGCACTATCTATTTTAGGTTTTTAACATCTGTTTTTTTCACTGTCGTGTGAACATTGCCTAAGAATCAAAATACTAATCATTATGTACTAGTAACAATATTCCAGTATAAAAACCTATCTGACATGAGGCCCCCGACATTGTTTCGATATTTCTGGAATCTAGAACATTAGAAGCTACATGGTTAACACAAGAATTTCAGTAAAACCACTTCATTAGGCCTCATGCACACGACCGTATTTTTTCCCACCCGTAAATACTGGCGTAAATACGGGTCCGGTGTCACACGTATTCCACCCGTTTTGCACCAGTATTTACGAACCCGTGCTCGTAAATATGGGTCCGGTGTCACACGTATTCCACCCGTATTTACGAGCACGTTTTTGGCGGCAAAATAGCACTGCACTAATCGGCAGCCCCTTCTCTCTATCAGTGCAGGATAGAGAGAAGGGACAGCCTTTTCTGTAATAAAAGTTAAAGAAATTCATACTTACCCGGCCGTTGTCTTGGTGACGCGTCCCTCTCTTCACATCCAGCCCGACATCCCTGGATGACGCGGCAGTCCATGTGACCGCTGCAGCCTGTGATTGACCTGTGATTGGCTGCAGCGGTCACATGGCCTGAAACGTCATCCAGGACGTCGGGCCGGATGTCGAGAGGGACGCGTTACCAAGGCAACGGGCGGGAGACCGGACTGGAGGAAGCAGGAAGTTGTCGGTAAGTATGAACGTCTTTTATTTTTATTTTTTACAGGTTTATACTGATCGGTAGTCACTGTCCAGGGTGCTGAAAGAGTTACTGCCGATCAGTTAACTCTTTCAGCTCCCTGTACAGTGACTATTTACTGACGTCGCTTAGCAACGCTGCCGTAATGACGGGTGCACACATGTAGCCACCCGTTATTACGAGAGCTCCATAGACTTCTATGGACTGTCCGTGCCGTTATTACGGCCTGAAATAGGACATGTTCTATCTTTTTCAACGGCACGGGCACCTTCCCGTGAGAAAACGGGAAGGCACCCGTCGCCAATAGAAGTCTATGAGCCCGTTATTACGGGTCGTGATTACGACCCGTAATAACGGGAGTTTTTACGGTCGTGTGCATGAGGCCTTAAACCTACTGGGAGCACACTAGACTTTAGTATTTTCTTTCTGAATCTATTATTATGCTGTGAATTCTATGAATAGTTTGAATGCCTGGAAGACTAACCCAACAGTGAAGTCAAAACTCTGAAGTCAAAGCACTTTGCCAAACAAGACTTCAGATAAAAAGTCACTTTTGTGTGACTGTCTATTTTTATTGTTTTTGTTATTTAATATTTTGCTGCATAAACCACTGTCAACATTATGTAATTATTTTAAGATACAAATGCTGACAGTATATTATATACCATAATTGTTGTACTAGAAATAGCACTAAAAAACACAAAAACAGAGGGTCGCTAATCCTCCAAGGGCCACAGACAGATAGGGCTGTTGTATAGTAGTGTATTGTAGTGTAGTATAGTATAGTATAAAATTGCAGTTTGGGAGGCAATCTAGTGGGCACACATAGTATGGGCATCTTATACATATAGGTGAAACTTAAGACTAGAGCAATTAAGAATAACCCCTTAATGACCGCCTTTGCGCCTTTTCACGGCATTAAGGTTACTTATACCACAGCGCCGTGACACTGTGACATAAGCCAGCACGAGTGTCTCGGGGCGGCTAGAGTGGGTGTCAAGCTGACTAAAGACATCCAGGCTCCTGCGCTAACAGGAGAAGTATTGTTTTTTTTAAAAAAGCGACATATAATTGTTATCGCCACATCCATCGCGACCTCAACTATAATGTTATTTATCCTGCATGATGGTTGCCATAAAAAATAAAATAAAACACCATGCCAAAATTGCTGTTTTCTGTACATCCTGCCTTTAAAAAAATGCGATAAAAAGCGTTTAAAAAGTCGTATGTACCCGAAAATGGTGGCAATAAAAACTACACGTTGTCCTGCCAAAAATAAGCTATCGGAGGAAAAATAAATTATGTAAGGCTCTTAGAATACGGCGACACAAACTATTTTTTTATTGTTGTTAAAAAAAGGGTTTTTATTGTGTAAAAGTAGTAAAAACATAAAAAAACTATATAAATTTGATAGCACCGTATTGTAACGACAGCAGAATAAAGTTAATTATGTGATTTATATCACTTGGCAAATGGTGTAAATTTAAGAAGCCAAAAATAATGGTGACATTTCTGGGGTATTTTCCATTACCCCCCAAAAGAAGTTAATAAAAGTTAATTGAAGAAGAAGTAGAACCAAAATCTAGCGCTTGGGATAAGTAAAAGGAACCAACGTTCCACTTTTATTAATAGTAAATCAAATTTAAAACCGAAAAAGTAGTGGATAATGTAACAGAGTACAGAGATGGGTGGAAGGTGAAAGGTCAAAATTGCCTTAGTTAATTATGCATAATTAATGCATTATGCATTATTAATAAAAGTGGAACGTTGGTTCCTTTTACTTATCCCAAGCGCTGGATTTTGGTTCTACTTCTTCTCCTGTTGTTTGCTGCGCGGGATTCCGGGCACTGTCTGTTCACAGACACAACAAACGGTGAGCTGGAGGATCTCCCCCCCTTTCCTATTTTCAGCTAAAAGTTAATTGAATAGATTATGTGTAGCCCAAAATTGTGCCATGAAAAAAATAAAACATGTTCACAAAAAACAAGCCCTCACAGGCTATGTTTATGGAAAAAAAAGTAAAAAAGTTATGGCGTCTGAAATGTGACGATCAAAAATGTAAAAAATGATCCGTCATTAAAGGGGTTTTCTCATCTTGGGCATTTATGGCATATCAGCAGGGTATGCAATAAAAGTCCGATAGATGTGGGTCCTTTCTCTAGAACGGGGCCCCCTAAACCCAGTTCTGGCTTACTCAGCTCCGCTGCCTTCCTGGTTAGGCGGATTCAGCAGAGTGCTCGCTGAGCTACGCTGTTTCCATAACTCCCATAGAAGTGAATTGGAGTTACTAAAACAGTGTAGCACGCGAGCTACGCTGTTTCCGGAACTTGGTAGCTACAGAAACAGTGTAGCTCGCCATGCTACACTGTTTCCATAACTCCCATTCACTTCTATGGGAGTTACGGAAACAGCATAGCTCCGTGAGCTTGACTGTTTCCGTAACTCCCGACCACCTAACCAGGAAGTGGTCCGGAGGCAGCGAGAGCCCAGTAAGATAGAATGGGGTTTAGGGGGCCCCGTTCTAGGACCCACATCCATCTGACTTTTATGGCATATCCTGTGCATATGCCATAATTGTCCAAGATGGGAAAACCCCTTTAAGGCCCAAAATATGCTGATCACTAAAGGGTTAAGGAAAAAACCAACAACACACAAACCAGAAAAATAGAGAGACCTTAAAATGATCTTATTTTGGGAGCAGTTTCTGAGTGGCTAGGAGGAAGCTTTAACATTGTACTAATTAATAAAATGGCGAGTGAGTATGTCAGTTTGATGGTCAGTATATAGAGCTTCTTATACTCGATACATTCTGTTCTCCCCCTGCTAGTGATAGTGAAAGGCCCCTTCTGAGATCAGTAGATAGATACTTTACAGCAGCTGTAAACCAAGATATTGCTACTTGCATTTCTGACACCTGGTGGCAAATAAGAAATTTGCAGCATTTTACTTAAAATGGACGTTTTATTGCAGCTTCCTATAAGCAATAACAATTGGAAAAATCAAAACACACCCACGCTTCTAAGTGCAAACAAATTATATCAGGAGAGGTCATCATTTTCTCTTACCAGAGGCTGCTTGTTTTTTACCAGGCACACAATTCTCATAGCTTCCTCATTCTCAGGGATGTTTTCTGGGAGTGGAGGAAGAATGGGCTCAAAATCTTTCTGTGCCACTGTATCGTGCACAGTCAGCAATGCCTGAGAAGTTGAAAAAAAAGTTATCATGCATATATCGAGGCAAAATAGGCCACCACAAACTCTTTTGCCCTATATTTTTCATAAGTATCTCCTTTATCCTTCTTTCCATATGGATTCCTCCATTTGCCATAAAAAAATGGCTTTAAAAAACTGCACTATCTGAATGAGGCATAAGAGTGACATAGTCACCACAAAGTTTCTACAAAAACACTTCCAAGAAGGTTTCTTCCCACCACCATCCCTCCAAGGGCACAGAAATATCTCATCCACAAAGTCACAAAACATCCCATAAGAACATTTAAAGAACTTCAGGCCTCTCTAACCTCAGCTATGTGCAATGTCCATAGCTTCATAATAAGGAAGAGACAGGATTTATGAAAGAGTAGCAAGACAGAAACCACTGCTATCTAAGAGTAACATCAATGCTTGCATCGTATTACAGAAAAAAACTTGGATGATGTCCAAATCATTTTACACGGCCCAATATAGGGCGTGAGAACGAGCACCGATCGACGTGACAGCTTGTCGATCATTTGCTCCTTTCACAAGGAGCTATGATTGGTAGTGTATGGGGGCAAAGATCGTCAGTCTTCATACATTTCCATAATTTTGGCAGCACATCTCCCTGTTTATATAGGGAGATGTGCTGAAGACTAGAGAACATTTTATTGGCCATGTAAACGAGCCAATCATCAGGTGATCCTTGCCCTGTTTACACAGGTCAATAATAGGGAACAAGCGTTTGCACAATCATTGGCCCATGTAAAAGGGCCGTTAGGATAATATTCTATGGACTCAAAAGTCCCATTATGTTTGGCATAAAGCAAGAGCATCATACCAACAGTCAAACATGGCAGTGGTAGTCTGATGGTGTTATGTGGAATATTTAGTTGGACCAGAACTTGCAAATATTGAAGGAACCTTGACTTTTAAACTGTATGAAAAAAGTGAATGTTCGCTCGTCATAATTTGGAGGGAAATTGAACTTGCCATTGTGGACCTTTTGGCTGGCAGGACACGTACATTCTTAGTTTTTTACTTCACATTTAAAAAATTCTCTCCTGTGACCAGTGGTTTCCTTGTTCACTAGGTAGTACTATCCTACGTTATATGCCCTTGTCAGAGTTGTGTTTGGAAATTTTTGCTACTGCTCCAGATGAGCATATTACTTGACACCTTCCTCTCACTGAGCACGCATTGGTTATGCTATGAAGAACTGTGTATTTTTTTTTTTTTCTAGACTGCTACTTATGGCCAGTTTAGTCGTGGCACACAATTAATTCTGAAAGTCTTTCATTTTTTCACATTTTGTTACTGTTGAGGCCTTGTGCTAAAATAAAAAAACTCAAGTTTTTCCCCATCATTCTGCACTCAATACCCCATAATGACAGTGAAAACAGAATGTTAATAATCTTTGCTAGTTTATTGAAAAGGAAAAACTAAAATATTGCATTGACATAAGTATTCAGACCCTTTACTCAGCACTTAGTTGAAGCCCCTTTGGCAGTGATAACAGCCTCCAGTCTTCTTGGGTATGATGTCACAAGGTTTGCACACATTGGATTTGGGGATCTTCTGCCATTCTCATCTGCAGATCCTCTTAAGCTCTGTTAGGTTGGATGGGGACTATCGGTGGACAGACATTTTCAGGTCTCACCAGAGATGTTCAATTGGATTCAAGTCCTGTGTTCTCTTGGCTGTGTGCTTAGGGTCATTGTCTTGTTGGAAGGTGAACCTTCAGCCCAGTCTGAGGTCCAGAGCACTCTGGATCAGGTTTTCATTAAGAATATCTCTGTACTTTGCTCCATTCATCTTTCCCTCAACCCTGACCAGTTTCCATGTCCCAGCCACTGAAAACTGCTGCCACCACCATGCTTCTCTGTAGGGATGGTATTGGGCAGATGATGAGTAGCGCCTGGTTTCCTCCAGACATGACACTTAGAATTGAGGCCAAAAAGTTAAATCTTGGTTTCATTAGATCACAGAACCTTGTTTCTCAGTCCTTTAGGAGCTTTTTTGCCAACTTCAAGCAGGCTTTCATGTGTTTTACTGAGGAGAGGCTTCTTTCTGACCACTCTGCCATAAAGCCCAGATTGGTGGAGTGCTGCAGTGATGGTTAAACTTTTGGAAGTTTCTCCCATCTGCACACAGGTTCTTTGTAGTGACCATTGCGTTCTTGGTCACCTCTTACCAAGGCCCTTCTCCCCCAACTACTTAGTTTGGTGAGGTGGCCAGCTCTAGAAACAGTCCTGGTTGTTCCAAACATCTTCCATTTAAGAATTATAGAGGCCACTGTGCTCTTGGGAACTTTCAGTGCAGCAGAAATTTTTTTGTAGCGTTCTCCAAATCTGTGCTTCCATACAATCCTATCTCTAAGCTTTACAGGCCTTCCTCCTTATGGCTTGGTGTTTGCTCTGATATGCATTGTCAGCTGTTAGACATTATATAGACAGGGGTGTGTTTTACCAAATCATGTCCAATGAAATGCATTTACCACACCTGGACTCCAAATCAAGGTGTATAAACATTTCAAAGATGATCTAGAGAAATGGGAGGCCCCCAGAGCTAAATTTCAAGTGTCATAGCAAAGGGTCTGAATACTTATGTCCATGTGAAATTTGAGATTTTCAGCTTTAATACATTTGCAAAAATTTCAAAAATTCTGTTTTCACTTTGCCATTATAGGGCATTGAGTGCAGAATGATGGGGATAAACTTGAATTTTTATTATTTTAGCACAAGCCCCCAACATGAAAAAAGTGAAAGGGTCTGATGAATTTCCGAATGCACTGTATATACATCTTGCTTGTTTAAAGCCACTTGTCTGGGCAGTCCCGGGCACTAGAAAATGTTCAACAATCATAACTGAGATTAGTGGTGAGAGGGATGAGGCAGTGGACTCTGTGGAGTAAAGATTGCTGCTATGAGCTCCAGTTTCGATACAATCACAGGATTCAGCTACCATGGTACTCATGATGTTCAGCAGAGGACAACCTTATATGAAGAAGCAGACAGTGGCATGGATCACTTGATTCTAGGAATTATCATGGTTTTGGATTTGTAAGAATTCTTTAGTCCTCATTGATTATAAGGTCTGTTTATGCAATGACAATAAGAGTAGTTGTTCTTTATAGCTAATGGGTGGGGCCCCTAGTACTCCATGTCGCATGGTCAACCGGAATCTTATTCCTGAAACATTAAGGTTGTAATTGCAATAATCCCACAATTGTACCGCAATTGTAGCCTCTATCACTTACTGTTGCAGGATACATTAACTCTCATACTGGAATATGGAAACCTGGGGGATATTGGTGTGGCTTAAGCCGGCCATACACATAAGGCTTTGATCGGCCAGAATGCGGCAGATCAATTGTCCGTGAGATTCTTTGTATGAATGATCCCACCAGTAACATAACAGAGTAAACTGGCCGATCAGGGAGTCCGTTTTTTTTTTTTTGTTAAAAAATGCCTCCCTGGCGCCAGAGACAAGTAGCAAATGATTGACGAAATGTGGCTGATCATGCCATGCACGCGTAATTTCATCCGACAATATGATACTTTGAGTTAATTTTCACCACAGTGATCTAATGTCACTCTGGTGTGTACATTTTCATTCAGCTACAGCCATTGTGCATGCTGTTTAATTATTACGTACACACAGAAACTACAACTGGTAACTGCTGAACATTTACCCATCCTTTATTGTGCTAAAGCCACAAATAAGCAAACCTAGAAAACGTCTTGCCTTAAAGTGTGGACCTCGCAGAAGACGTCTTAATTCACGAGAGTCCGCAGAACGGAACTCACGCAGCACATCTGCAACCTGTCAAGAAATTACATTTTTGTTTTAAAACTATCAGTTCCAACCTCACAAAATCATTTGTATGCAGCCCAATAGGTACTTTAAAAAAATAAATACCAATCTGTAATTACAGGACAACATAGCAAAGGTAATGTGCTTTTCCTCAACCATTTTTTACCCCCAAAACTTTTTAGCGCACTTTTCTTTTTGTATTATGGTGAATAGATTTTTTTTTTAAATTGCCCCAATGCAACTTAAATAAAAAGTAGCAACTTTGCAAATAGCCTTGATTAAAAGTATCCTAACTTTTTGGTCTGTTAAGCTTCCATGCAGACATGTGTCTTCATGCCATGAGTAAGGACACGTGTTGTCCGAAACGCGTAGGCGATTTTTCATTGCAACCACCCCTTTGCATATTGACATTTTTTCTATAATTGTTTGCAAGAAAATTGGAACACCGTTTCCTTTTAATACAACCAGCGCAGGATCAGAGCATTTCTTTTCTTCTATGATTTGTCTTCATAGTTACAAACTACATAAAAATACTGTGTGTATTTAGATCCTGCAGTCATGAGTTACTCTACTCCATATGTCCTTTCTTCTACTGTCTGTAGCCTAGCCAGAAGAGAGGGCAGAGGAAGTGGAGTAACTAAAGCCCCTATTACACCCGCCGATTTTAGCCGATGCAGCGAGCGCCGATCAACGAGACAGGTCGTTGATTGGCGCTCGTTTGCTCCTGTCATATGGAGCTATGTATGGGGACGAGCAATTGTTACTCTGATTGCTTGTCTCCATAAATTATCATCATGTCGGCAGGACGTCTCCCTGTTTACACAGGGAGATGTGCTGCTGACAACGATAATATTAAACTTTTTTTAAATTATACGATCAGCAGATGAACCAGCATTTGCTTGTTCATCTGCTGATCGCTGCCCTGTTTACACAGGGCAATTATCGGCAACGAGCGTTCTATGAACGCTTGTCTGCCCAATAATTGCCCATTGTAAAACCCCCTTAACACTTGCTTGAAGGATCTAAAAATACATGATTGCAACAAAAGACCATACAAAAGACATTATTTTAACTAACCTCACTGCATAAAGCACGAGACTTTGGTACCACAGGCTTAGGCTTCTTTCTTATATATTGATGAAGACACTCATGCACCTGTAATAAAAAATAGCTGAGCATATCTGTATGGAAAATAGATATCAATACATGCATCACATAGCTCAGCAATTTAAAAAAAAACATGTAAAGATTTTCTGCTGAGTAATGACAATGTGTGAAAAATGCTACGTTATCAATAAAAAAATCCAATCTTAACATAAAAATGTTCTAAATAAAAAGTAAAATGTCTCTTAAGAAATTTGTTTCACGGTATAAAAATGTATTAATAATTTAACAGTGAATACCAAAGAGTGCTTTGCTTTTAATTAGAAGGCTTGTCCAATGGCCACATTTTTGGGTTGAGTAGGGAATACAGCGGATAGAACTGGTTAGACTCAGATTTCACACATACTACTGTATGCCCATGTGTACCCAACATGGTTGTGAGAATGAGGTCCAACTTGGAGTTCTCTGTCAGATATACAGTGAAGGAAATAATGATTTTGTAAGTTTGCCCACTGTCAAAGTCATGAACAGTCTAGAATTTTTAGGCTAGGTTAATTTTACCAGTGAGAGATAGACTATATATATATAAAAAAAAAAAGAAAATCATATAGTAAAAATTCTATACATTTATTTGCATTGTGCACAGAGAAATAAGTATTTGATCCCCTACCAACCATTAAGAGTTCAGCCTCCTCCAGACCAGTTACACGCTCCAAATCAACTTGGTGCCTGCATTAAAGACAGTTGTCTTAAATGGTCACCTGTATAAAAGACTCCTGTCCACAGACTCAATTAATCAGTCTGACTCTAACCTCTACAACATGGGCAAGACCAAAGAGCTTTCTAAGGATGTCAGGGACAAGATCATAGACCTGCACAAGGCTGGAATGGGCTACAAAACCATAAGTGAGACGCTGGGTGAGAAGGAGACAACTGTTGGTGCAATAGTAAGAAAATGGAAGACATACAAAATGACTGTCAATCGACATCAATCTGGGGCTCCATGCAAAATCTCACCTCGTGGGGTATCCTTGATCCTGAGGAAGGTGAGAGCTCAGCCGAAAACTACACAGGGGGAACTTGTTAATGATCTCAAGGCAGCTGGGACCACAGTCACCAAGAAAACTATTGGTAACACATTACGCCGTAATGGATTCAAATCCTGCAGTGCCCGCAAGGTCCCCCTGCTCAAGAAGGCACATGTACAGGCCCGTCTGAAGTTTGCAAATGAACATCTGGATGATTCTGAGAGTGATTGGGAGAAGGTGCTGTGGTTAAATTAGACTAAAATTGAGCTCTTTGGCATTAACTCAATTCGCCGTGTTTGGAGGAAGAGAAATGCTGCCTATGACCCAAAGAACACCGTCCCCACTGTCAAGCATGGAGGTGGAAACATTATGTTTTGGGGGTGTTTCTCTGCTAAGGGCACAGGACTACTTCACCGCATCAATGGGAGAATGGATGGAGCCATGTACCGTCAAATCCTGAGTGACAACCTTCTTCCCTCCACCAGGACATTAAAAATGGCTCGTGGCTGGGTCTTCCAGCACGACAATGACCCAAAACATACAGCCAAGGCAACAAAGGAGTGGCTCAAAAAGAAGCACATTAAGGTCATGGAGTGGCCTAGCCAGTCTCCAGACCTTAATCCCATCGAAAACTTATGGAGGGAGCTGAAGATCCGAGTTGCCAAGCGACAGCCTCGAAATCTTAATGATTTACAGATGATCTGCAAAGAGGAGTGGGCCAAAATTCCATCTAACATGTGTGCAAACCTCATCATCAACTACATAAAACGTCTGACTGCTGTGCTTGCCAACAAGGGTTTTGCCACCAAGTATTAAGTCTTGTTTGCCAAAGGGATCAAATACTTATTTCTCTGTGCACAATGCAAATAAATATATATAATTTTGACCATGTGATTTTCTTTTTTTTATTTTATATAATCTATCTCTCACTTTTAAAATTAACCTAGCCTAAAAATTCTAGACTGTTCATGTCTTTGGCAGTGGGCAAACTTACAAAATCAGAAAGGGATCAAATACTTATTTCCTTCACTGTATGTGCCATTAGAATTTCCAGACTATTGGATGTCAACTTTAAAGGGTAACTAAACTTTTAACAAACTTCTGACATGTCATAGTGACATTTTGAAGAAAAGTGGATTTCCACAGCAGTCACTGTTAACAGGAGCTCCCCACTCAGAAGCAAAAGGGATGCAAATTCCATATCCCATCCAGACCTTCCTTAAATGGTAACAAACTTGAGGACAGCTTCCAACTTGGCAAGATAATATATGGTGTTTATTAACATGTCCCAATACAAAGAGCTATGTTTCAAGCCCGCTGGAGTCCTTTTCAAGCATGGTTGAAAAAGACTCCAGCGGGGTCGAAACGTAGCTCTTTGTATTGGGATGTGTTAATAAACACACTATATTTTTTTGCCAAGTCGTATGCTGTCCTCAAGTTTGTTACCATGTCAAAGTTACATAAGTTTTGATCAGTGGGGTCTGGGCACGGAGACCCCCACCGATCGCTAAAACGAAGCTGCAGAAGCACTCGGGTGAGCGCTGAGCCGCTCCGTTTTTTATCGACTTTTCTCAGAAAGACTTTCTATTGAGTCCATACACCATTACATTGGCTTTCCGAAAAAAGCTGATCAGAAACTAAGCGGCTCACCGCTCACCCAAGCGCTTCTGCAGCTTCGTTTTCACGTTCGGTGGGATTCTCAGTGCTCGGACCCCCACCGATCAAAACATTTGACTTGTCACTAGGACATGTCAGAAGTTTGTTGAAAGTTTAGTTACACTTTAAAGGAATTTTACTGAATAGGCTTTATGATCATTATTCAAATACCTTAAGTAAAGACTGTAGCCATGGGGCCTGGAGCAAACTGTATAATACCCCAATTCCATTAACATCTCTGTGGTAGAACAGGCCCAGATCTTCAAGAACTAATGTAAGGATCTGAGAGAGACCTTCAAGAATGAATATAAATGGTTAGTGGATGAAGCAACCTTGATTTTGTCATGAACAAAATATAAAGAGAAAAACTGGTCACTGTGTTATACAATCATAGGTCCTGTAGTATTATTTTGGTTTAAAGGGGTTGTCTCATAATGACAACCTCTTTTTTGTTACATTGAAGCCAGCCCGGTGATCAGCTGAAGAGCGTGGATCCAACTTCCGACCATAAATCTGGGATTGGCCATACATTTGCAACTGCAAGAGAAATTTAGTTTTACTTGCCGGCCGTTCACGTAACACATGGACGGGGCTGGGTTTGTCAGAATGAGGATAGCGGTAATTGTTAGTGTTTCTCTACTGTGGCTGATATAGGGGGCTAAAGCGGGGGACCCTACTCAGTATAATCTAGTTTTGTAAGTGACTACCCTTCATTTCTATTTTTTAACATTACACTTACCTGGGGTCCACATTGGCAAGGAGTTGCCGAGGTGACTGGTAGGAGAGTTTTCTCATTGTTTATCACCTGGCAATTTTTTTCAAGGTTGATGACACTGTTCAAAAACACCATCTGCCATTGGGGGACTTTTATGCTACTCCCATATACATTAGATTATTGACAAACTCTGCGGCTTTGGCCAACTTTGATGTAATGTGTATGGTCAGTTTTCTTACAGGGGTTGTCCGGGAAAGTAAAACATGTTTACTTTCTTCCAAAAACAGCACCACACCTGTCCACAAGTTTTATTGCAACTCAGCCCCAATCAATTCAATAGTGCTGTAAAACCAGACAACTCATGGACAGTTGTGACACTTTTTTTTTTTTTAAAACAATGCCACCATTTTTTATATTTCTGGACAAGCCCTTTAAATAAGAAATGTGAATTGTCAGAGATAAACCAATGCCTTCAGTCAATAATATATCCTAAAGGTCTCACAATCAAAACGATATATGAAATTCTACCATTTTCCTGAAGACATCCAGGATTCATTTCCATGGTCTCCCTCATTTTGAAAGACTCTCCAGCCTTCTGTGGATGAACCATCCAAACAAACCAATTAAACCAATTGTGACTGAACTGTAAAGCAGAAGAAAAAAAGCTGTTCAGTATTTTAATTACTGTATAAAATATGCATACAAACAATGAGAGCTGTCGAAAGACCACATGACAATGGTAGAAACAGCAGAAATGTTTAATAATTAGAAAATCGTTCCCATTAATTCATTAAAATTAAATCATGTATTACTGGCTTTATGGTGATGAGACATAATTCTAGAACCACAACATGGTACTGGCCTCTGTACAAGTTCACAGCAAACTTTTGAGTTAATAGAATGAGATATTAAGGGAACAATACTTCTGACATTAGAGCCTGAACAATCACGGCCACGATGACTTTGGCATAGTAAATCTTAATCGGCGCTCTTGCACTCTTCTAAGAAGGTTTAATCTCCTTAACATTTAATGTTATCCACAATAGTTACAACTGAACACGAGTGACCTCCCAACCCCAGATGGACATGACGGTGAAAATCTGGAGCTTGTGTCTTTACAAGAGTTGATCCTCATTCTATTAAACATCGTTCTACTGTTTTGTGTCATTCTGTAGATATTACTTAATAGATGCTTGTACATTTAAATCCCTGTATAACATAACAGCATAGCTGTATTTTATTCAATAATAAAGCTAAAGGAACGATCGAGAGAGGACCAAATCTGTAAGTGAATTTAGCAATGGTTCTAAGCTGATGCTTAAAGAGGCTCTGTCACCAGATTTTGCAACCCCTATCTCTTATTGCAGCAGATCGGCGCTGCAATGTAGATAAGAGTAACGTTTGTTTTTTTTAAAAACGAGCATTTTTGGCCAAGTTATGACCATTTTTATATTTATGCAAATGAGGCTTTCTAAAGTACAACTGGGCGTGTTTAAAGTAAAAGTACATCTGGGCGTTTTTACTTCTTTTACTAGCTGGGCGTTGTGAATGGGAGTGTATGATGCTGACGAATCAGCATCATCCACTTCTCTTCGTTAACACCCAGCTTCTGGCAGTGCACAGACACAGCGTGTTCTCGAGAGGTCACAGCGTGATCTCTCGAGGTCACTCACTTCCTGCTCCAGGTCCTGAATCGTGTCGGACGAGCGAGGACACATCGGCACCAGAGGCTACATTTGATTCTGCAGCAGCATCGGCGTTTTCAGGTAAGTTGATGTAGCTACTTACCTGCAAACGCTGATGCTGCTGAAGAATCAACTGTAGCCTCTGGTGCCGTTGTACTTTTGCCCATATTAATCTTTTCCTTTTATTAGCCAGTCTCAGATATGGCTTTTTCTTTGCCACTCTGCCCTGAAGGCCAGCATCCCGGAGTCGCCTCTTCACTGTAGACATTGACACTGGCGCTTTGCGGGTACTATTTAATGAAGCTGCCAGTTGAGGACCTGTGAGGCGTCTATTTCTCAAACTAGAGACTCTAATGTACTTGTCTTGTTGCTCAGTTGTGCAGCGGGGCCTCCCACTTCTCTTTCTACTCTGGTTAGAGCCTGTGTGTGCTGTCCTCTGAAGGGAGTAGTACACACCGTTGTAGGAAATCTTCAGTTTCTTGGCAATTTCTCGCATGGAATAGCCTTCATTTCTAAGAACAAGAATAGATTGTCGATTTTCACACGAAAGCTCTCTTTTTCTAGCCATTTTGAGAGTTTAATCGAACCCACAAATGTAATGCTCCAGATTCTCAACTAGCTCAAAGGAAGGTCAGTTTTATAGCTCCTCTAAACAGCAAAACTGTTTACAGCGGTGCTAACATAATTGCAGAAGGGTTTTCAAGTGTTTTCTAATCATCCATTAGCCTTCTAACACAGTTAGCAAACACAATGTACCATTATAACACTGGAGTGATGGTTGCTGGAAATGGGCCTCTATACACCTATGAAGATATTGCATTAAAAACCAGACGTTTGCAGCTAGAATAGTCATTTAGCACATTAACAATGTATAGAGTGTATTTCTGATTAATTTAACCCCTTAGTGTCTAAGCCTGTTTTGGCCTTCAGGACCAGCCCCATTTTTGCAAATCTGACATGTGTCACTTTATGTGGTAATAACTCCAGAATGCTTTTGCCTATCCAAGCTCGTGACATGTTGTACTTTATGATACTGAAAAAATGTTGTCGTTAAATTCAATATTTATTTGTAAGAAACGCCAAGATTTAGAGAAAATTAGCAAAAATTAGCATTTTTCTAAATTTAAATGTATTTACTTGTAAAATAGATAGTAATACCACACAAAATACTTACTAGTTTATATTTCCCATATGTCTACTTTATGTTTGCGTCGTTTTTTGAACATTCTTTTATTTTTCTAGGACGTTACAAGGCTTAGAACTTTAGAAGCAATTTCTCATATTTTCAAGAAAATTTCAAAAGGCTATTTTTTCAGGGACCAGTTCAGTTCTGAAGTGGCTTTGAGGGCCTTATATATTAGAAAGTCCCCAGAAGTCACCTCATTTTGAAAACTGCACCCATCAAAGTATTCAAAACAGCATTCAGAAAGTGTTTTAACCCTTTAGGCGTTTCACAGGAATTAAAGCAAAGTAGAGGTGAAATTTACAAATTTAATTTTTTTTCTTCGAAAATTCATTTGTAATACAGAAGGTTTTACCCAAGAAATTTTGTACCACAGAAGGTTTTACCCAAGAAATGCAACTCAATATTTATTGCCCAGATTCTGCAGTTTTTAGAAATATCCCACATGTGGCCCTAGTGTGATAATGGACTGAAACACAGGTCTCAGAAGCAAAGGAGCACCTAGTGGATTTTGGGGCCTCCTTTTTTTAGAATATATTTTAGGCACCATGTCAGGTTTGAATAGGTCTTGTGGTACCAAAACAGTAAAGACCCCAAAAAGTGACCCCATTTTGGAAACTATACCCCTCAAGGAATTTATCTATGGGTATAGTTAGCATTTTGAACCCACAGTTTTTTTGCTAAATTTATTTGCATTAGTATGTGAAGATGAAAATCTACTTTTTTTGTGAAAAAACGTAGAAATTTTAAATTTTTACAAGGAATAAAGTAGAAAAAACACCCCAACATATGTAAAGCAATTTCTTCCGATTATAGCAATACCCCATATGTGGTAATAAACGGCTGTTTGGACCCACAGCAGAAGAGAAGGAGCACCATTTGGATTTTGGATTTCTGATTTTGCTGGAATAGTTTTCAGTGCCGTGTCGCGTTTGCAATGCACTGGAGGGATGAAAACCGTGGAAACCCCCCAATAGTGACCCCATTTTGGAAGCTACACCCCTCAAGGAATTTTTCTAGGGGTAAAGTTAGCATTTTGACCCCACAGTTGTTTTGCTGAATTCATTGGAATTAGTCTGTAAAGGTAAAAATCTACTTTTTTTTCTGAAAAAAGGTAGCCATTTTTAATTTTTACAAGGAATAAAGGAGAAAAAGCACCCCAACATTTGTAAAACAATTTCTCCTGATTACGTAAATACCCCATATGTGGTAATAAACTGCTGTTTGGACCCACACCGGGGCTTAGAAGGGAAGGAGCGCTATTTGGCTTTTGGAGCTCAAATTTAGCTGGAATAGTTTTTGGGTGTCATGTCGAATTTGCAAAGCCCCCGAGAGACCGAAACAGTGGAAGCCCCTCAAAAGTAACCCCATTTGGGAAACTACACCACTTAAGGAATCTATCTAGGGGTATAGTGAGCATTTAGGCCCCACACGTCTTTTGCAGAATAGATTGGAATTAGGGTGTGAAAATTAATATCAACATTATTTCCAATAAAATGTTGAATTTTTTCAATTTCACAAAGGATAAAGGAGAAAATGCACCCCAACATTTGTAAAGCAATTTCTCCCGAGTACGGCTATACCCCACATGTGGTCATAAATGCTTTTTCATTAGAAAGTAATTAACCCTTTACGAACTGATTCATGTTTTGCTTTTTCGTTTTTCCTCCCTGCTTTCCGAGAGCCACAGCTTTTTTATTTTTCCGTCAATAGAGTGGTGTGAGGGCATATTTTTTGCGGGACGAGCTGTAGTTTTTATTGGTACCATTTTTTGGTACATAAGACGTTTCAAGCACTTTTTATTACATTTTTTGGTAGAGCCAGGGTGACCAAAAAACTGCGATTTTGCAGTTTAAAATTCTTTATTTTTCACGGCGTTCACCGTGTGAGTTAAATAATGGTATATTCTAATAGCTTGGACTTTTACGGACGCAGCGATACCAATTTTGTGTATTTTTTTACATTACTTTAGAGAAAAAAATGTGAAAAGGGTTTCTTTTTGGACTTAAAATATTTATTTAATTTTTTCCACTAATAATAACTGTTTACTTTTGTTTTTACACATTTTATTAGTCCCCCTAGGAGACTTGAACCAGCGATCGTTGGATCACTGGTAGAATACACTGCAATACTAATGTATTGCAGTATATTGTGATTTTTACATGCTCCTGTAACAGCGCGATCGCTGTTTCTGTCCGTTAGTCCCGGGTATCAGCTGTAATACACATCTTACACCCGCAGCGTATGGCGCGGGCTCAGTGCGTGAGATGCTCCATATATCACCCCCCACACCAGGACATGCTATTAAGTCATGGTGCGCGAAGGGTTTAATGCGCAGCGGATGGTGCAGAGTGAAAATTACAATTTTCCACTGATGTGTCATTTTAGTGCACTATATGTTGTGCCCAGTTTGTACCACAAATACCACATAAAATATTAACAGGGTTCTCCCGGGTATGGCGATGCCATATTGGTGGACGTAAACGGCTGTTTGGGCACGCTGTAGGGCTCAGAAGGGAGGGACGCCATTTGGCTTTTGGAGCGCATATTTTGCTTGGTAGTAGCTCTGGCGTTTTGCTGGTATTTCAGTTTATAATGTGGGGGCACATGTAGGCTGGACAGAGTACATCAGGGGCATAATAAGAGGGTATAATAATGGGGTAAATAAATAATAATCCACAGATATGTGGCCAGTGTCGCACTGATAAATGGCGCCCAATGTTATCCACTTTTGGAACACTGCACATTTTGCATCGCCATAATCTGGGAGCCTGAACTTTTTTTATTTTTTCACCACCGGAGCCGTGTGAGGGCTTATTTGTTGTGGGACAATCTGTAATTTTCATTGGTACCATTTTGGGGTACATGAGATTTTGTTGATCACTTTTTATTCAATTTTTTGGCAAGCCAGGTGACCAAAAACCATCAATTCTGATAATGATTTTTATTTATTTTTTACGGCGTTTACCCTGGGCTATAAATGACTATTATACTTTATTCTGCGGGTCGGTACGATTACGGCGATACCATATGTATATATTTTTTTTAATGTTTTGCAGCGTTTGGCAATAAAATAACTTATTTAGAAAATAAATTATTTTCTGTGTCACCATATTCTGAGAGCCATAAGTTTTTTCTTTTTCAGTCAAAAAAGCTGTGTAAGGGCTTGTTTTTTGCGGGACGGGTTGTAGTTTGTATCGGTACTATTTTGGCGTACATGCAACTTTTTGATCACTTTTTATTACATATTTTGGGAGGGGTGGTGACCAAAAAATAGTGATTCTGACATTGTTTTTCGTTTATTTTTTTTGCGGTGTTCACCGTGCGGGAAAAATAATATTATAGTTTTATATTTGGGGTCGTTACGAACGCGATGATACCAAATATGTGTACTTTTTTTTTACGTATTCATTTTTTTTCCTATAATAAAAGACTTATAATAGGAAAAAAAAGCAGTTCATGTTTATGTCACTTATAACTTTTATGTTTACACTTTTTTTAAAACATTTTTATTCTTTTTTTTACTTTTTCCACTTGTCCCACTAGGGGACACTTAGATTTGCAGCTCTGATCGCTGCTGGAATACATTACACTACACACGTAGTGTAATGCATTCCAACTGTCATTGTGACGTGACAGTCACACTGACAGGAAGCCTACGACGACCACCCTCCGGGTGGTCCTCATAGGCTTCTGTACATGGCAACCCGGAAGCCATTGTCTGGCGTCCGGTTGCCATGGGTACCATCGCCAGCCCCCGTGATTTCACGTGGGGGCTGCCGATCGGCGCTAAACACCTTAATTGTGGCGTTCAAAATCGAGCGCCGCAATTAAGGGGTTAACTGCCGATATCAGCGGCGATGGGCCGCTGATCGGCAACGGGGAATGCAGGGCAGACACCCTGCACAGTTAACCGCCGCTGCGGTGTAGCGCCGCGCGGCGGTTAACTGTCAAAGCACAGACGTAACTGCACGTCAAGGTGCGCGAACTTACTGCTCACCTTGACGTACATTTACGTCATGGTGCGTTAAGGGGTTAATGTTATCTTCATTGAAAAACAACTGTGCTTTTCTTTCAAAAATAAGGAAATTTCTAAGTGACCCTAAACTTTTGAACGGTGGTATACATCAGCACAATATTGTTTTAAACATATAAAGACGTAATTCATTGGTAAAGACATTTATGTTTGGAAAAGATCAATGGAAAACGTGTAACCTGAGGATTATTATCACAGAAAAGAAAATTTGATCATGTGATTGGTACATTTAAAAACAATTTTTTACCAGATGAAATCTGTATTTACAAATATTTATTTGATATGGTTTAGAAACACAAACCATCTGGTCCTATAACTTCATGCATATATTCCCAGAAGCAGGATAATCGCAGCATTTTTAGGCCCCATTAAGATCTGCGTTGGAGTCTCAGTTAGATGCCTCCGTTGCAGATCTACCCGGGAATACCAAAAATAGCGCAGCATGCTGCACTATTGTTTGCAGTAAAACCACGGACACACCAAAAGGAACCCATTAAAGTCTATTGGTTTTCGTTGGCCCCCGGTGGCGTCCAGGGTGCTACAGATCCAAGGCTTCCGTTGATTTCCTTGTTCTGCTCCTCTGATGGAGCAGAACGGAATGGCAAGTGCAGATGTGAACTAGGCCTTACACATTTCCTAACATCCACAAGGAAAATTATCTTCAAAAACTAGATGTCTCTCCAACTTAATTCTACATCGTATGCTTGGTGACGTGGATTATAATGAAATGAGCCAGTGGGTGTCATCACCCCAACACATGTTTTGTGTGATCATTTTTTCTGGACCAATTGCTCTCTTTGAGACTGTATGATGACTTTTCTATTGGTGTCAGGTGTTTTGTTAAAGAGGCTCTGTCACCACATTATAAGTGCCCTATCTCCTATATAAGGAGATCGGCGCTATAATGTAGGTGACAGTGATGCTTTTTATTTAGAAAAACTATTTTAAACCACTTTATTAGCTTTATGCTAATGAGTTTCTTAATGCCCAAGTGGGCGTGTTTTTACTTTCGACCAAGTGGGCGTTGTACAGAGGAGTGTATGACGCTGACCAATCAGCGTCATGCACTCCTCTCCATTCATTTACGCAGCAGCATCGCGTTCTTACTAGAACACGATTTGCAGCCACATACGCAGACATGAACGTTAATCAAGTGTCCTGATAATGAATATACATTATCTCCAGCCTGGACGTCATGTGTATTCAGAATCCTGACACTGCTGTATCTTTTCTGTGAGATTTCCAGCAAGGAAAACGAAATGTTGTTTACATCGTAATCTCGCGTGGCTTGCTGGAATCTCACAGAAAAGATTCAGAAGTGTCAGGATTCTGAATACACATGACGTCCAGGCTGTAGGTAATGTATATTCATTATTAGGACACTTGATTAACGTTAATGTCTGCGTATGTGGCTGCACATCGTGTTCTAGTAAGAACGCGATGTTGCTGTGTAAATGAATGGAGAGGAGTGTATGACGCTGACTGGTCACTGATTGGTCAGCGTCATACACTCTGTACAACGCCCACTTGGTTGAAAGTAAAAACACGCCCACTTGGGCATTAAGAAACTCATTAGCATAAAGCTAAAAATCGCTAATAAAGTGGTTTCAAATAGTTTTTCTAAATAAAAAGCACTGCTGTCACCTACATTATAGCGCCGATCTCCTTATGTAGGAGATAGGGCACTTATAATGTGGTGACAGAGCCTCTTTAACTCATTACAAATATATTTTACTAAAAACATTTAACATGAGTATGTAACAAGGGACAGGTTATCAATAATAGGGTATTAATAATCAGGAGTCAGCAACTTAATAAAGACTGTAATATCAGAAGCCATATGGGTGGAAAGAGCAGCAACCTTTACGCTATAGATAGTTCTTAAATTACATTGGCTGTATGTTTGGGGTCGTTGTCCTGCTGCAAAATAAATTTAGAGCCAAACAGATGCCTCCCTGATGGTATTGCACGATGGATAGGTACCTGCCTGTATTGAGGGCACAACTAATCCTGACCAAATCCCCAACTCCATTTGCTGAAATGCAGCCCCAAACCTACATGGAACCTCCACCATGCTTCACTGTTGCCTGCAGACGCTCATTATGGTACCGCTCTCCAGTGAACAAACTGCCTTCTGTTACAGCCAAATATTTTACATTTTGACTCATGAGTCCAGAGCACCTGCTGCCACTTTACTGCACCCCAGTTCCTATGTTTTAGTGCATAGTTGAGTCGCTTGGCCTGGTTTTCACATCGAAGGTATGACTTTTTTGGCCGCAATTCTTCCATAAAGACCACTTTAGGACATACTTTTCAAAACAGTAGATGGGTGTACCTGGGTCCCACTGGTTTCTGCCAGTTCTGAGCTGATGGCACTGCTGGACATCTTCCGATTTCGAAGACAAGTATGATGTGTCTTTGATCTGCTGCATTAAGTTTCCTTGGCCGACCACTGCATCTACATTCCTCAACATATCCCATTTCTTTGTGCTTCTTCAAAAGAGCTTGAACAGTACACCTTGAAACCCCAGTCTGCTTTAAAATCTTTACCTGGGAAAAACCTTGCTGATGCAGTATATTTACCTTGTGTCTTTTTCCTGTGCTCAGTCTTGCCATGGTGGACATGAGACCTAAAACTATCTTCCACAACTTCACCTTTGTAGCAAGTTTGGCTGTTCCTTGCCAAGTTTTAAGCCTCCCACATAGATGTCTCTGTTAGAGTATGTTCACATGGCAGCGTCCAATACGCCTGAAATTACAGAGCTGTTTTCAGGCGAAAACAGCTCCTGAATTTCAGACGTAATTGCTCGTACTCGCGTTTTTTGCGGCGTCCATTACGGACGTAATTGGATCTGTTTTTTCAATGGAGTCAATGAAAAACGGCTCCAATTACGTCTCAAGAAGTGACATGCACTTCTTTGACGCAGGCGTCTTGTAAGAAAAAAAAAGCCAGTGTGCACAGAACATCGTAACCCCATTGATTTCAATGGGCAGATGTTTGCCGGCGATTTGGAGCCGTATTTTCAGACATAATTCGAGGCGTAAACCGCCCGAATTACGTCCGTAAATAGGGAGTGTGAACATACCCTTACAGTTAGGCTCCATGCACACGACTGTATTATTCATCAGTAATTACTGCCAGGAATTACGGACCCATTCATTTCTGCTGGCCAAGGACACCTTTCAGTATTTTTACTGATGGGTGTCCGTGCTGAAAAAATTATAGAACCTGTCCTATTCTTGTCAGTAATTACAGCACGGACTCTCCCACAGAAGTCTATGGGAGCTTCCGGAAATTCGGACGGCTACGGTTGTGCATCCGTATACCGTCCATATTTACCGAAGCATTGCTAGGCTACATGCTGAGGACATAATTTGCATCCTCCCTCTTTTTTACGAATCCGTATATACGGATAGAATATGGGCCGTATTTACAGACACCCTTCCATATATACTGATGAAATACGGATGCCTCTGGATCCGTATTTTCAGACAGTATTTAGAGATAGATGAAAATACGGTCATATGCATGGGGCCTTAATGACTGTGTTTCAACGTATATATGAAAATTATGATCATTATCACCTGTTTGATATAATTGGTTAATCATACACCGGACTATAATCCTACAAAATCCATGACTTTGTGCAAGTGTACCTAGGAGAATTGATGCTGTTTTGAAGGCAAAGGGTGATCATACCAAATATTGATTTGATTTAGATTTCTCTTCTGTTTATTCACTTTGTATTTTAATTGATAAAAAAAAAAACCACTACACTTCTATTTTTGAAAGCATTCTTACATTGCAGCATTTTCCACAACTGCTGAAGGCTTTTGCACAGCACATTATATATATATATATATATATATATAGATAGAAGAGAATAGAGAAGAGAGAGAGGTTTCGAAATAAAGCAATCCCCCTCCCAACATGAACTTACAAGTGGATCTGTCAGGCGAATATGATGCCATATGTGAGGGCAGCATATTACAGCTACAGTCCGTACTCCTAGTAGCCAAGACGACCATTTTTTTTCATGCCAATTAGCTAAAATAAGCGCTAAAAGAATACACTGGACTTGTTGTTAAGAGTCCAGCGTATTCATGAGGGGAGCACTACTCCCGCCCCTCTCTGCAGTAACTGACCGGCTGCTGTGTATACATGTATTTAGCAAAAATAGGAGGGAAAGTGAGTGGTCACAGGAAAAGACTAAAGTGGAAGTGGCAAATAAATGAATACAAGACTTTCACCATACAGTAGTGAGATATATATATAATTAAAAACCTGATGAATGCATGCGTGGAATAAAACCAAATGGACCCGGTCTGTGAAAAACCACGATAGTCTCTATAAAGCAAAATGCTCTATGTTGGTAGCTAATTTTTTTTTTTTCCCCGTAGTTTAAAGAATGGTTATGTCATTTTGTTTTCAATTGTGTTATATAATTTTATATTATATAGGTACATGTTCCACTTCTAATACAGAATTTCTATTTTTCCTTATACTATTATTTCAAACCCAGATCAGCATACCTCTTACTATGTTGACTTCCTGCCGCAGCCCTTGCTGTAATTAAGTGTTAATATTTAAAATCTTACCTGGATGAAGAGCAAGATGAGACACCATTTCACTCCAGCTTCACGTAGACCTGTGTGTAAAGTGTCATCAGCAACGACCTGGCTAATCCCATCACATCCTCCTCAACCAAGAACTACGCAGGGAAGACTTAATCAGCTTTGTTTAAAGCTCCAGTGCTATTTTTTGAAACCATAGTCCAGCTTACACAATGAATGTAGCAGGAGGGAGGATACTTAAAATGGGCCCTATGCACAAATCTTTATTTAGCTATGGACATAGTCATAAGGGAGCACACATGCCAAACACACATTATAAAAACCACCTGCCTAATATTGTGTAGGTCCCCTTCGTGCCGCCAAAACAGTTGACCCTTCGAGGCATGGACTCCACAAGAGCTCTGAAGGTGTCCTACAGTGTTTTGCACAAAAATGTTAGTAGCAGATCTTTTAAATGAGGTGGGGCCTCCATGGATTAGACTGGTTTTTCCAGCACATTCCTCAGATGCTCGATCGGATTGAGATCTTGGGAATTTGTAGGCCAAGTCGACACCTTGAACGCATTGTCAGGTTCCTTAAACTATTCCTATTTTGCAGTGTGGCAGGACACATCTTGTTGAAACCGGGTTCTGCCATTATGGAAGACCGTTGCCATGAAGGGGAATATGAAGTCCACAACAATGCTTAGATAGGTAGTACGTGTCAATGTAACATCCACGTGAATGTCAGGACCTAAGCTACCCCAGCAGAACATTGCCCAGAGCATCACACTGCCCCTGCCGGCATGTCTTCTTCATAAAGTGCATTCTGGTGCCATGTCTTACCCAGGTAAGAGCACACGCACCCAGTCGTCCACATGATGTAAAATCCAGTTTTTCTTCCTTGGACCACATTTAGTAGGTACTAAGCAATGCATACGGGCAACATCCCACAACATCTACACTTTTGGAGATGCTCTGACGCAGCCCTTTAGTTTTCACAATTTAGCCCTTGTCAAAGTCTCTCGGATCCTTACATTTGAGCATTTTATCTGCTTTCAACACATCAGGGGAGATTTATTAGGCGTGGCGTTTCATACAACAGTTTTAATCTGAAGTGAAATGGAGTAAAATACAGCAAAATTTATTAAGAAGCGATCCCCTCTTAAAAAATTTGGCTCCTCTTGGGCTGTGCTAAAGCCAGAAAATGAAACCTGCTTTGAGCAGGCATAGAATAGCACCCTGCAAAACATTGCATAAAATGCACACTAACTACTAATTTAATGGGGTTTTCCCCCGACAGGGACATTTATGACAGATCCACAGGATATGCCATAAATGTCAGATAGGTGTGGGTCCCAGAGGTAGGACCTGCATCTATCTCTAGAATAGGGCCCCCAAAATCCCATTCTATATTTCTGTTCCCGCTGCAACTAGTAATTTCTGACCACGTTAGTAGAAAACAGCATAGCTCTCTGAGTTACGCTGTTTACGTAACTCCCATAAAAGTGAATGGCAGTTACGGAAACAGTTTTATTGGAGTTACGTAAACAGCGTAGCTCGCTGAGCTATTTTCTACTTACATGGTCAGAAATGACATAAGGCAGCAGGAACAGAGAAAGATAGAATGGGGTTTAGGGGGCTGCATCTATCTGACATTTATGGCATATACTGTAGATATGCCATAAATGTCCCTGATGGGAAACCCCCTTTAAGGGGATTTTCCTACTAAACACAATTATCAGCCATCCACAGGATGGGACCCCTTTCCACTGCACTAGAATGTTTCTGTAACTACCACTTAGCTCATATGATGCGGGAGTGCCTATCCTGCAGATAAAAATCATCAATTCAAGTGGAGCATACACTTATACTTAATACTGATCTTCATCCAGCACATGCCCCGAAATGTAGTATACAAAAACTTGGACCGCTCGACGCTCAATGGCGCATTCCTCGCATCTGCCCAGACTTCAACATCCATCAGAGCATCACTTCTGCACATGCTCAAATACTTTAGAATGAAAAAACATAATTTAATCCAAATGGACTGCAGCATTTGTCTGAAAATCCAATTCACTTCTTCGTAAAGTAGTAGTTTCTCCACTTTCCTTTCGTGTGCCCAAGCTCATTTCCCCTAATGCCCCAAAAATGTAATAGAGTGGGGTCCCCATCGTGCTCTGATCTTCATTGTCTAGAGAAGGGGGTGTCCTCCTTTGTGTTATTAGTACGGATATGTTTAGAAATTCTGCACTGTAGCTCCTGAATACTTTGCCCACATATAGGAGCATATTTACTAAGAATGACATTTCACAAGCCAGTCTTAAGCCTGAAGGAGTAAAATATGACAAATTAAAAATGAGCACGCCTCTTACTAATTTGTTGCATTTTGTGCGGTCCTTTCCCAAGATAGGGAAATCTAGTTTTCCGCCAATTTCTGGCATAAATTATAGTAAATGCTTGGCTCATGAGTGGCTTTGCCCTTCCTGCTAGGCCCCACCCACTTGAAACAAGTGCAGATAGTTTTGATTGATGGGGGTCTGAGCACTGAGACCCCCACCAATCGCTAAAACGAAAATCGGAAGACTTGCTCATGAGCGCGCTGAGCCACTTTGTTTCAGTTCGGCTTTTTCTGGAAATCGATGTAGTGGTGTACGGACTCAATAGAAAGTCTATAAGCTTGTACACCGCTACATCGGCTTTCCCGCAAAAGCTGAACAGACACTAAATGTCTCAGCGCTCACAAGAGCACTTCTGCCGCTTCGTTTTAGCAATTGGTGGGGGTCTTAGTGCTCGAACCCCTACCAATCAAAACTTCTGACATGTCACTATGACATGTCAGAAATTTGTTGAACGTTTAGTTACTCTTTAAGATGGATCAAGAATCAGTTATAATTGTTTCTCTTTATAGGGGCCAGGTGACTGCGTGCTAACAAGTCTTACGTTTTTAGCTCTTCGGTAAAAGTGATGCCTGGTTTCTTCACGTTCGAATGAGCCTGTAAGATGGGCCAACTGCAGAAGATATTGGCAACCCCTGTAGAATATCCATCGTAGGTACCAATACATCTAACAACCCTCCGTGTAATTTTAGGTCTGGTATTTTCCAGAAAGACATTGCAATTGCTTCTTCCAGCCCCTTCTTTTTTTGAATATCCACAAGCTATAAATCGTTGTTTTAAACTCCACATTTCCATTAGGATTGAATAAAGGTTTTTCGTTCTCAGCATTCTTGTAACATTATGAATTTCATGTAGATCTGTGACCTGAGTAGCTTATTATTCCGGTTGTCCAATTATTACAGGAGTTTACACATACTAAAATACTTAGACCATTTATTGCCAACTGATTAGACACTTCTAGCCATTAGACTCGCTATTGGGGAATGTTTTTTTTTTTCTTTAATCTCAAGAGTAGGACTCAGAATCTGTCAGAAAGCAACATCTTACTTCAGGATGTAGAAGGCCTAGTTCACACGGAGTTATTTGTCACGTTTTCTGATGTGGAAACCGCAGCAAAAATCATCTGAAATCTCCCATTTCAATGGGAGGTGGATGCGTTTTTTTTTTACCACCAGCTTTTTTTTTGCCTGCAGCGCTCAATGGCCACCGCGAGAAACGCGGAAAAGAGTGCAGGCAGGTCAAAATCTGCCTGACTGAATTTTGATGAAGATTTTTCTGCCTGGAAAAAAACTCAAGTGTGAACAGGGCCTAAGAATTTAGTGTTCACAAGATCAAAACGGAGTAGGTTTTTCCAGAGATACTGTTTAGCTATAAATACAAAATAGAGCATAGATTTTGGGTAGTATATAATATAAAAAAAATAAAAAATATGGGGGTACTAACACTCAAGATGAGACTAGGGGGCTTAAAAACCCTTATTTGTAACCATTCAGCCTATGATCACCGTTTCTCTACACAGAGAACATTAGAAAACAGTGTTAATAAATTTCAATGCAATTTTACTGCAGATATCACATGAAATAAAAAACCAGTAGTCATTAAATTAACCCTTTAACTCCTTTGTTTGCACAGTTGAAAACAAAAACACCCACATATTATACGACATGAACAATAAAAACGTTTGAAAACACTTTATAAAAATCAGTTACAGTTTAGTTACAATTTAGTTTAGTCATTGACATATTCTGTAATTATTTACATTTACCATACAAAACGTTAATGTATTTTGTTTAAATGTTTCTAATTTTTCTCCAGTTCTTAGGCTTTGAACGTAAAATAACAAAAACCATAACTCAAAAGTAGCCGTGTAGGTACACCAAAATAACCTGTAGAGTGTTTGTTACAGTACACGTGCATTTTAAAGCAAACTCTAGAACTGGATTTGACTGATATGGTGGGTCACTTCAATTCATTATAAAGTATGATTCACCATGACTCAGGAATACTAGTGCAAGTAAAGGAGCTGGGTCTACATGGAAATGACAACCACCTTGTAGGATAGCCACCATTTTACCATTTGCACAATAAAGCAATTGAATGACGAGTGGGTCATTTGCATATCACACTGGTACGGGACTGAACGTTCATGTTACTTACAGTGGTTGCTCCACCGTCATAGTTGGGCATCGTTCATTATTAAACAAGGTGTCCTGCTATAACAGATGCTCTTAGAAAGCAGCCTCGACCATTTATTGCTGTCTACTACTTAATGGGTCATCTCTTATACAGTACGGTATTGCAAACGAACATCATTGCTTATTTGGGACAGAATTAATTACATTATCTCAAAAATGTGCAAGAACTTGTATACAGATTAGGCTACGTTCACATCTACATTCCGGGTCTCCGTCGTTCTGCTCTGTCATAGGAGAAGAACGAAAAAACGAAGTGCCGTATCCATTCCATGACAAACACTAATGGCACCCAATGAATCCCATTGACTTTAATGGGTTCCATCACGTTTCCGTCATGATGTCTGTCGCTTGACCAGAACTCTGTGCTATTTTTTTCTGGCGTTTTGAAAAGGATCTGCGTAGGAGGCTTCTGAAAGAGCCTCTGATACAGAAGTGAACAGAGCCTAAACTGTAGTTAAAACAATGTCATGTTTCAGAAATGGAGCACAATGGTATGACATCACAGCTTTTCAAATCTCCTGCTCCGTCTCCCTCCGATAACAGGCACAGCTGAGTTTACCGTGTTTTGCAGCTGGAAGCCTATTAGCTGAATACACACGGCTGTGGCATGTATCTGCCAGCCTGTAGTTGGAAGGAGAAGAGTGACTTGGGAATTTGTAGATCTGAAGTGGATGTGTTCATGCAGCTCTATTTCTACAATAGACTAAGGCCTCACGCACACGACCGTAGCTGTGTGCACGACCCGTGATTGCAGAACGAACGGCCGCGGAGTGTCATACGTGGGCCGCCTGAAATTAATGAACCGTGCAGACAATGAAAAACACATTCGTGTGCATGGGGCCTAAGTATACATAAGCTCTAAGATAAATTCCCTTATAATCTGGTGAGAATCCAACCCCACTATTTACAGGAGTTTCCCTTACATAAATTACAAGAAAAAAAGGAAACTTGAAAAGAACTATGCAATGTAAAATGTGCATATAAAATACTGTATAAATACATAAGAGGCTACAGAACCTGTATTATTCTTAGGTTAGAATTTCTCCCAACTGTGTTAATACATTTCTATAAATGATATGTTTTACGTCCGGTGCTTATGTCTTTAAGATACAAGCAATTTGTACACACAGGTGCTCAAAACATGCCCTAAAAAGTATTTCCGCGGGTAACAAAAATACCCGCCAGTCCGTAAACATTCATTGTTTGGTGTAAATATTTACACAAATCATTTTCTAGGTATATGTCTTATGTGTGAATGGTACAAGATTTCACTTTTATCTTCCAAAAAGCAGCTTCTTAATAATTTTTGCAATACTGATGTAACCATCATCCATACAGACCTAGATGTACAATGTAACAATATGACTGAAGCTCTCCACATTATGCAGAAGTAAATAACCTATTATATGGTCGGATATGGGTCGTGAATAAAAAAGAATCGATCGTTCATCCCCATACATTTTCATCACGTCTGCAGTACATCTCCCTGTTTACACGGGGAGACGTGCTGCCGACAACAATGATATTTAATCCTGCATAAACGAGCAGATCAGCCGATGAACAAGCATTTACTCGTTCAATGGCTGATCATTGCCCTGTTTACACAGGGCAATGATTGGGAACGGGAGTTCATATGAACACTCGTTTGCCCTATCATTGGCCTGCATAAAAGGGCCTTAATACTAGCTATACACAGCTTTACTCCAGGTGGATGGCCTGAGTGTGGGAAGAATCAGGCGGGATATGGCATCGCCATAGATAGATAATGAGCACTACTGACAGCTGTAAATGTGAATTGTATGTGGAAAAATTCATAGTTTCCTTTTTCCATTTCAAATGTAAGTAGTGAATGAATTTGTGTGGTTATCAATAGCTCAGTGAAAGCTCATAGTAAGTGGCCACAGTATTGAGGGAGATGTCACAATGCCCACTGGTTTTAGTGGGACACCAGTCTGTGTATGTCCAGCCCACTGCAATCCCTAGACTTTGTGAACTCTGTAACCTCGTGTCAAGCTCTGCTTCCTCATACATAGCCTTGTCTATTCACACAACTATATATTCAGTCCCAGCAAGTCAACATATCTTCAACAATCCTGTAAAAATTACTGTAAATTTTAACTCTATTACTAAACAGCCAAATCTATATTCAGTTATGTTGTACACAACAGTGAAGCAAGCTTTGTACCATCCAGTATATAATCCGATCAGGCTTCAGACAGATGTCCACCACTTACTGTACTTTTCATTATTTGGTAGATCAGCAGTAACACATTGTTAATGTTCCTTCATTAAAAGTATTACATACGATCATAAAACATGACCATTTCAGTTACAAAAATAAACCCCAAACTTGCAGCTCAGTTGTCCAGTGCTTGGTCATTGAAAACAGCCTAACCACCAGACGCATATAGAACAGTACACATTTTTCTGAGCCTTTTCATGTCCTTGGGCTTCTAAGAATAACGGACTATTCCTTTGGCCATTCATGGATTCCACCAAAATTTAGTTTACTTTTTCATGTTGAATTTGATAATAGCATGCCTATTATATAAAAAAAATAAAAAAATCATGTTATATATCTCCAAGGTATACAGAAGTCGTCATACAAGGTATACACAATTCAGATTTCTACTTCTCACTACCCTGGCAAACAGCTAAATTGCCACAGGAAGTTGCGGTCGGCTATACATTTCTCATGAATAAGTGGCCGTCGCCGGGGAAATGTAGTACTGCATACCAGCCATTCAAATAAATGGACAACCATGTAATGCATGGACAGTTTACGTCTACCAGAGAAAGAGCTGCTGTTTGTTAAGAGGATTTCCAGTCTGGCTTATAAAACGGAGGTCCCAAGCAGCAGACCACACCGTATAATGTCCAAATACCCTAACAGGGCATATGTTCAGGGGTTATCCTTCTGAAACAATTACTTAAAAATAAATGCACCTGTTATGAGCACATGGGGCTTTGAATGAATCTATATTACAAGACGCTTATATTGAGACCTTACTGCAATACCAGTGTGCATTTGTTTAGAAACTTTGGTGGACTTTCCAAAATGAATATATTTCTCCAAGGACTGCCATATATGTGATCCATGTTCAAGGTCCTTCCTACTGTGCGGATCCAATCATGTTTTAAGGAAAAAATAAAACTACAGCAACGTGTCATTTCTAAACAAGACTTTTGCTCGATATCTTGTTGTAAAGACTATCCTGAGTAAAATAACTTTTCAGGGTGATGCATAATCTAGAATCTAAGGCTTATAGGAAGGGACTAGATATTTCATGAATTTTAAGACGCATGTATTTTTTACCTTCAGTGTGGTAAACATAATTCCTTGTTCCCCATGCTGCAGATACGGATCCATAAGATCTTCTATTAGATGGACCTCTGAACCCAGATTTCGTATCCTGTGCAGTAAGGAGAAAGAAATGCTTGATGACTCTCTAAGCTAAGGAGGTTTTTAAGAATATGGCTTTAAAGACAATCAAAAATTGACATTAGACGGACCTGGCCCTCAGCACGACATAAAGGAAAACAGGGAACAGCTCATCCATGGACCAGAGGAAACCTTCCTTGTGCGCCTCTTGTGCTTCTTGTGTGATCTCCTCAAAGGTTTGTTGGATGACTCTTAGTTTGTCTGCTGGAGTGAATGTAGTGCTGCAAACAGGGAAGACAAAATGTTTTAACAACATGGTCACGGAACAAACCTGATAGACCAACCGGAAACAATAGCGGTAATATAGGTGGAACGTTACACCTCTATTTACTACATATGACAGACCGTAATACCTAATCTGCTGCAGGCACTCCACCGCTGAAGCAAAACAGGAATCTTTAGTGCTTGGTAAAATCTGCAGAGAAAAACTATTGCTATCAATACTCATCAAATCCTTGTAGTCAGATAGCATATAAAGCGTATTAATATATCTGGACTATTAGGCTATGTTCACACGGAGTATTTTGCCGAGTTTTTTGACGCGGAAACCGTGTCGCAAAACTCAGCAAAAACGGCCCGAGAACGCCTCCCATTGATTTCAATGGGAGGCGTCGGCGTCTTTTTCCCGCGAGCAGTAAAACTGCCTCGCGGGAAAAAGAAGCGACATGCCCTATCTTCGGGCGCTTCCGCCTCCGACCTCCCATTGACTTCAATGGGAGGCAGGAGAAAGCGTATTTCTCGCTGTTTTATGAAAAAACGGCGCGATAATTGCCGCGAAAATCGGCGTGCAGGGAGAGGAATATCTGCCTCAAAGTTCCAAACGGAATTTTGAGGCAGATATTCCTCCCCCAAAATACTCCGTGTGAACATAGCCTAACATATAGATCTGAACATTTTCCTGCGACTTGTGTGTCATTGTGAAGCAGTATTACTTCTAGTGCTTCTTTTTGCCTGAGCAAGAGGAGCCTCAACAGGCATGTGTAGCATGAAGAAGCCGTGCATCGTATAATATGTAGATTTACGCGGCTTCTTTACGTGTAAGCGCATGTACTGAAATTGTTGTTCACTATGCAGAAAGACAGGTGGTTGGCAACCTAAACCCAGACACCCTGCAAAATGCAGGGAAAGAAGCAACAGAAATATCCATAGATTCTGCAAATATATGTTATAATAATTACACAATGAGCTTTAGACAATTAAGCGGCCTTGCTGCCTATAGCCTCACAGTGCAGATTTCACTTTCTAAAGCGTTCAGATGTAGACTTTCATTGGGTAGTATGGGCCATAAGGCCACTTATTCCAGGAGACAGCTTTGATTTGCAGTTAATGCACTGGAGTTAGGCCTCTAAATAAAGAACAGAACAATTAATTGCAGTGCGTATGCCATGCAAAACAATTCAGTATGTAGCTAGACTAGCATATGAAGAATTAGTACAGAATAATTAGTATAGTTTATGAAGAGCCCTAGTATATTTTAAATGAGTATATAGATCATGATACAGAAATAGAGAATATGGTTATGGGATCTAGTAGTAATTGCGGATATCTATTTTCCATACCTTCGTATTGTCACCCAAGAAACTAATGCTGGTTGGCCAGAATTTTCTGCAAAGTGAATAAAAAAATGCATTTGAGTTTTTTTGAATAATTTCTAAAGCTTTGTTCACATCACGTTTTTGCCTACATTACACATATATGCCGAGGAAAAGCCCCTGACGTATGTGTAAAACAAAGGCTGTGACGGATGGCACAGTGGCATCCATCATCATAAACTTTAATAGTACCCGTTAAATGGATATGGCGTGAACTAGGGTCATAAGAGTTCATGACGTAGGCGTTAAACTGATACTATTATAGTCTATGGGTTACAAATTCCTTAATTAGGCATCTGTTAATATATCCATCGCCCATAGACTATAATGGTATCTGAGGTATACGTCATGAAGGGTTATTGTAAAGCCTGTGACGTGTACATTAAACATATACCTGTGGCGTATGTCATACAGTAATATACGTTACCCATAGGTTTCCATGAAATTAAAAAATGTATACCACGCAACATACTTTTTTTGTGGGATCAAATAGTGTAGTCTACTATGCTATTCGATCTTTCAAAAAAATGGTATAATGGAGCCCTAGAGGACACACTAAACGTAAGGTAAAAACATGATGCGAACAGGGCCTACTTAAAAACAAGTGATATAACAATGTGTAATGCAAGGAAAGGTTTCTGGTCCCTCCGTCAGTCTGTTTACCCGTCTCCAATAATGAATCACAGACTGCAGCGGTCACATGTCAACACGTCATGGCTGGAGCTGGGTGAACATGGTCCGGCGGAAGATCAGGGATGTGTCACCACGGGAACACCAGGGGATTGGTAAGGCGAGTATACTGCTATTTTAAATTTCCGCAAAAGGGAAATCTGTCACAAAATTGGAAGCAAATCTGCACGATTTGGTGTGGATTTACCTGGGTCTTCGTATGAATTTGCTGCAGATAATTTCGACAGCAAATTTTTTGCGTGTGAACCTACCCTAACCGCAAATAGAACACTTCAAGAACAGAAGTACAAGAATAACATTATACATGATAATATACAATTAACTTACCCTAGACTGTCTATTGATCTAGGAAAAGGGACTTAAAATTACACTTTTTAGATCTAGCAGTGTTGTAATCTACTCATCTTTATTATTTGGAATAGACTAACCCTAATATTAAACCTATTTGGTCACATCTCCTAGAAATCTGAAGCAGATCTAAAAGGCTTATAATATATATATATATTCCCACCTCGAACATTTATGTCATATCCACAGGATAAGCCATAAATTTACTATAGATGCCGTATGCATCTATCTGTAGAACAGGAAGTTCCGGAAACAGCAAAGCAAAACTCTCTTGGCTGTTTTCGGAAAAACCGGCCATCATCAGGCAGTGGTCGGAGCTCTGTGACTGCACATTAGAAGAGAGAGTCAAATCGCATCTATCAGACATTTATGGCATATCCTGTTGAATATGCCTTTAATAAAATGTGATCGGAAAATGGACTGACTTCACTGTTCTGTCAAGTCTCTACTACTTACTCTTGTACTCCTAAGAATGCCAGGAGGGCTGTGTCTGGTTGCTTGTTCAGTCTTAAGACGCATTCCCAATAGGCATCTTCTTCCTTCTCATGTTCCAAGGCATACAGCATAAACAACGGAGGGTACAGTCTGGGTAATAGTACAGGTAGAAGTAGTCCCGAACTAGTTACCACATACCTACAAGGAAAAAGGTTTTTGTTTGTTTTTTTAAATAAAACTTGAAGAAAACTCAGTTACCATTTCCATCCATATCCTAATACCTTATAAAATATGCAAAATAGTTTAGTAAACTTCGTGTTCTTCACTGTATCAATCAACACTATCCAAATTCACACCAAGCACATTGGTAAGATGACAGAATAGAAGGACTACACTACGAGTAGATCCAAGCTCACATTAATATTACATTTTTTTTGTCTAATTTATTAAAACATGTAATCATGAGTAGGAAATATTAGAAACATATCCATGCAAAAGTAAAAAATAAACATTTTGGAAAATTCTTGATGTTTTAAACCATATATATCATAGAGCTCAAGAGGAACTTGACCTTTTCTAAACAAAAACTTTAGTGTTAATTGAAAAACATTGAGGTTTTGCAATATAAATCGTCTGATAAAGACGAAATGTACTCCAAGGCATGGGCATTATAGAATTAAACTAGTCTAAACCAAAGATCTCTTAGCTTTATATTTGTTTACCCAGGTTCAGGAGATTCAGACTCCAAGCCTGTTCTCCCATTGCAGATATGAGGCTTGTCTGGGGATTCTTTGAGGGTGGTTGATGACTGAATTGTGCTGCCTTCTTCAGAGATATCAGGAAACAAAAACCTAAAAAACATCAGATCACAAAACGGTTTCAAACAGGTACTAGGAAAATTTACATTTTCCTTATAAAAAAAAGTCATAAAATACAGAAACATAACATGTTGGGTACAAGTTCTATAAGATAGTTGCTGCCATATGTCCTATTAAGAAATGGTTCTAAGCTGATGCTTAAAGGTATGTCCATCTTTAATCATCATGTTTTTTTTTTTCTTCAAAATATGTTTTGCTAATTAACCTCTTAAAGAAGCACTCCGGATATTTTTATTTTCCGCCCACCTCCATTTGAAAATGTGACAAGGTGCAAGGTAGTCCGGTGCATTGGCTATTCAAGTGCTCTATTTCACGGGTAGCCACTCTGCTCCAGACCGCTGTTTGGCCACTTGATCTCCAGACTGAATCCTACATGCAGAAACCGGAGGTCTGTCTCTCAATGCAAGTCTATAAGACGCACATCGAGGCTCTCATAGACTTGGATTGAAAGACTGACTTCCAGCCCCTACATCAGAAGCTGTAGGAGTCAGAATGGAGATCATGTGACCCAGAAGGGAGCAGCTACCTATGAAATGCAGCACCAGGTAAGGTCACCTCCACACCACATTTTGGCCCTACGGTTTAGCGGGTATATCAGGAAAGCTCTCGACGTACACACTAAACGTGTCCATTAACCAGACGGAGGCAAAAAGAGAGTGTTTTTTTAGCCAATGTGGGGCTGGTAAACGTGAACATAACTTTTTTTTTTTTTTGAAGGATGGAATAGCATATAATCCATCCTGAAGGATTCCGCAAAAAAACAAACAAAAAAAAAAACAAAAAAACATATGCCGTGCAGTATACGCTTTTTAACATGGGATCCTATGGGTGATGGCGGCCATTGAATGGCAAAAGTAACAGGTATACAATAAACGTTGGGGAGCTTCCCCAGTGCCGGAGTCCCGGGAAGAGATCAGGTAGTGCTATGCATGGGGAGTCTGACCATGGGGTAGCTCCCGACGTCATTGTTCAAATATGGACAGTGACGTCTGGAGCTTTCCCGGAGGCCGGGACATAGTGCTACCTGACCTCTGCCCGGCAAATTAAGCAGGCATTGTAAAGCTCAAGGAGACCACTGTCCACATATGGACAGGGATGCAAGTTGCTTTCCGAGCACATTACTTCAGGTAGCGCGAGGATGGTGGGGGGTTTAAGACAACATATCCCACTGTATATACCCTTGCTATGCCTTTACAGTGGGATACAATGTGTAGCTATCCATCGGAGGTATACGTCAGGAGTTCTCCCGACGCAAACAACGTGATGTGAAAGGGGCCAAAGCACATGACTACCGTTCACCTCATTACATTTTCAAACAGGAAGAAGGGAAGGGGCTAGCCTAAGGGCTTCTTTAAGGCTGGATTCACACACCACGTTTTGGGTGGCATTTTTTACTGCTTTTTTTGTGCAGCCAGATGTTAAATTTAAGCCTATAGTAAAATATCAACTGCACTACACACAACTGCGTTTTGGTGTAAATGAAGCCTTAGGACTGGCCTATTTTGGCCCTCAAGGACGGAGCGTTTTTTTCAATGCATTCCAAGAGATTTAACTTTTCTTCTGTCGGCAAAGTTGTATGAGGACTTGTTTTTTTGCAGAATGAATTGTAATTATTGGCACTATTTTGTGGTACATAAAATGTATTGATTCATTTTGATTAATTTTATTCTGAGGGGAGAATGGAAAAAAAATGCAATTCTGCTATTGCCTTTTGTGTTAACAAATGTATATGGTTTTTGTACTTTTGCTGAATAAAAGCATGATTTATGGATAAAAAATTAAAAATTCCTAACTTTAATTTTTTGTCTATAGCCGTTGCGGAACAGGTAGATTTTTTTCGGAACCATTTTCGGGCACATATAATTTATTGCTACACTTTAATTCTTTTCATAGGGGAAAAAAAGCAGCAATTCCGCAATTGTTTTTTTGCATTTATTTTTAATGACATGCACAATGCCATTAAAAAAAATTAAATATAGATGGTGAATTTCAACACCTATCACCAAAGGTGTCTTGTTGTGCAATTTACTCCACTTTAATTAGACAAATAAATTACTGGGGTAGGACTGGCGTTTAAAAAATAACTTTTACTGATATAACTTTTTAAAAATTGTGTAGACATAAATACATGAAAAAACAACCTCTCTGTTGCAGGAACAATCAAACTGTTCAATCTTTACCATATTGGTCAGGTATGCAACCAATAGAAGTCATCAAACCTTTAATATGGTACATATGGTATATGGATGCTCCTAAAATTAGACATTATCGATTTGAATAGCCGGAAAAGTATTTCCTATGTTACCCATAGTTGTATACACTACCGTTCAAAAGTTTAGGGTCACTTAGAAATTTCCTTATTTTTGAAAGAAAAGCACAGTTTCTCAATGAAGATAACATTAAATTACTAAAAAATACACTCTATACATTGTTAATGTGGTAAATGACTATTCTAGCTGCAAACGTCTGGTTTTTAATGCAATATCTACATAGGTGTATAGAGGCCCATTTCCAGCAACCATCACTCCAGTGTTCTAATGGTACATTGTGTTTGCTAACGGTGTTAGAAGGCTAATGGATGATTAGAAAACACTTGAAAACCCTTGTGCAATTATGTTCGCACCGCTGTAAACAGTTTTGCTGTTTAGAGGAGCTAGAAAACTGACCTTCCTTTGAGCTAGTTGAGAATCTGGAGCATTACATTTGTGGGTTCGATTAAACTCTCAAAATGGCTAGAAAAAGAGAGCTTTCATGTGAAACTCGACAGTCTATTCTTGTTCTTAGAAATGAAGGCTATTCCATGCGAGAAATTGCCAAGAAACTGAAGAATTCCTACAACGGTGTGAAATTTGAGGTGTTTGGATCACACAGAAGAACATTTGTGAGACGCAGAACAACTGAAAAGATGCTGGAAGAGTGCCTGACGCCATCTGTCAAGCATGGTGGAGGTAATGTGATGGTCTGGGGTTGCTTTGGTGCAGGTAAAGTGGGAGATTTGTACAAGGTAAAGGGGATTTTGAATAAGGAAGGCTATCACTCCATTTTGCAACGCCATACCCTGTGGACAGCATTTGATTGGAGCCAATTTCATCCTACAACAGGACAATGACCCAAAGCACACCTCCAAATTATGCAAGAACTATTTAGGGAAGAAGCAGGCAGCTGGTATTCTATCTGTAATGGAGTGGCCAGCGCAGTCACCAGATCTCAACCCCATAGAGCTGTTGTGGGAGCAGCTTGACCGTATGGTACGCAAGAAGTGCCCATCAAGCCAATCCAACTTGTGGGAGGGCCTTCTAGAAGCATGGAGTGAAATTTCTCCCGATTACCTCAGCAAATTAACAGCTAGAATGCCAAAGGTCTGCAATGCTGTAATTGCTACAAATGGAGCATTCTTTGACGAAAGCAAAGTTTGAAGGAGAAAATTATTTCAAATAAAAATCATTATTTCTAACCTTGTCAATGTCTTGACTATATTTTCTAGTGATTTTGTAACTCATTTGATAAATATAAGTGTGAGTTTTCATGGAAAACACAAAATTGTCTGGGTGACCCCAAACTTTTGAACGATAGTACCCCCCTACCTGTTCCGTAGTGAAGCGTGGTCAACTCCACTTTCCAGTAAGGGGACTGGGAAACCTCTGTATCTAGTTGAAAAATCGATATTATCTTTCTCCAGACGCGTTTCCTTACAGCCAGAATTCATCAGGGGAGGTATGGCTAAAATAGCCTAACAAAGAGTCAGGCTTGGTGTAATATGCTGGAGAAACGCATATCAATATTCAGAAGATTTCTGCAGTGGCAGAGAGTTGACAACACATGTTCCCTCCGTGCTGGTAGGAGCGCCTAGCCATACCTCCCCTGATGAATTCTGGCTGTAAGGAAATGCGTCGGGAGAAAGAATATATTGATTTTTCAACTAGATAAAGAGGTTTCCCAGTCCCCATACTGGAAAATGGAGTTCACCTTGCTTCACTACGGAACGGGTAGGGGGGTTGATGACGCCAAAAATAGTTATATATACACACCAAACAATGGGTAACATAGGAAATACCTTTCCAGCTATAGAAAAATAAATAAATAAATAAATAGATATTGTCTAATTTTAGGAGCATCCATATACCATATTAAAGGTTTGATGACCTATTGATTGCATACCTGACTAATATGGTAAAGATTGAACAGTTTGATTGTTCCTGCAATAGAGAGAAAAAAAATAAAATAATAATAATAATAATAATACGAGCCACAATAAATATAATAAGACTCATGGAAAAGTTGCTTTATTGTCATTTCTGCCAGGTATTCCTATAAAATGCATTTAAGGGAAGACAGTTAAGTGAAAAATGTTCAGATCTTTGCTTTCAACCTTTGCGTAAGGGTACATTTACACCAGCCAAAATGGGTTGTAAAAACGAGTGCCGATCACCGAGACAGCTTGCTGATCGGGGTTAGTTTGCCTCTTTCACAAGGAGCTATGATTAATAATGTATGGGGACAAGCGATTGTTACTGCATTTTCATCATGTCCGCAGCGCAGCTCCCTGTTTACATAGGGAAATGTGGTGCAAACAACGATAATATGGATTGCTGCATAAACACCACGATCAGCTGATGAACGGGATGAACAGCCGATAAACGGCAATAAACGAGAACTAGCGTACATATGACCGCTCGTTTGCCCGATCATTGGCCCATGTATAAGGGCCTTTATACTTAAGTACAGGAGAACCATTGATCTGATGATTTAATCTTGCAGATTCAAACACAATGTGTGCCCCTCAAGGCAGCTCAAGAACAGATTATACAACCCCACTTAGTCTCCTTGCCCTGAATATCTGTAAACTAGGATACATTCTGTTGCTAATAAAGGATTCTGTTAGCAAACGAACATAAAGTATTGTATCCAATTCCATTAAATATAAATAAATTAAATTGATACCCTACCTCACCAGCTGGTAGATCCGTTTCAGGTAAGACTTAATCTCTCTTACCGCTTCTTGTAAGAGTCTTCGGTTGGCACCTACTCCTACATAAGTCATCCTGTACACTGCCACCAAGGTTTCCATAAGACGGCCTAGCTGATGTAATGGGGTTTCACAGGCCTAAAAGGAGGCAAACAAGATACTGCGTGGAGACAAGGATGCTGATAAACCATATCATGTAGTACCATACGTGGGAATAGGCTTTTCTAAAACCCAGTTATGTGGCGGATTTTTCCACTGGGAATTTGAAGGCATGATGCAGATCTTACAAGTTGCAGCATGCCTACAATGCGGTGGACTTTCACAGCAGACATCACCCTTTCCAATACAAAGGCTGAAAACTGCAGCAAAATAATTGCGGATTTACAGAAACACCCTTGGAGGATATAATCTCCTTTTTTACTATGTAATGGTAACATAATTATAGTAACATTTTGTAGGTCACATATGGGCTCATTTGTGCTCACGATTCTCCTTTGGCTGAACAACATCTATGCTATTGCTCGCATACCAAGCACTGAGCCTCAGAAACCCGACAGATCAGCAACGCTGAAAAACATGACATTACCGTCTATTCTAATATGCTGTGTAGAATTTAGTTTTACGTAGAATGGTTGAATTAAAGCGAAGCTTTAATTTGACAAACATACAAATTTGACAGTACAGATTAAAACCCTCCAAACAAAGCCATAGAACAGAAATTAGTTTAGAAATATTTTACATTTATTAAATATGACTTGATCTTCTCGTATTTCTCCATGGTGAAAGTGCCATTGTGCTGAGGAATTCGTTCCAAACTCTCCAGCATTTGTGTATGTGATCTGCTCAATGGTTCTGGACTGTAACAGATAAATGACATGAAATAAAAAAGCAGTATGCACACAGTATATATAAAAATTCGAAATATTTTTAATGCTCCTTTCACTGCCACCAAAACATAACTTTTTTTTATCATGTTCTGATCTTTATTTTAATTTACAAAGGTACTTTATTTAAAAAAATAAATATAATATAATATAATATATATATATATATATATATATAGTGCAGCAGAGGAGTGGAATTGGGATAGGATGTGGCTGCTGACATTTTTTCGCAATTTTACTTCTCAATATTGTTCAAAAAAAGCTTGCCGGTGGAGTGCTGACATTGTCAATCTATTTATACATTTCCAGGAAGAATAACAGAGGAATGCCAATAGAGAGTTCTAAGAAAAGGTGCAATTATTTCATGGCAAAGTATATAGTATAACAGACCTGTCAGGAGAGCAAGGTCCTATTTAAGAAAACGTATCTCATCATGTTATCCTATGAGCAGAAGCAGATATTCTAACAGTGGATAAGGTGTAAAGTTATATAGAACAGAAAATTGTTATACTGCCCCATACAAGTCACAAGACATGGTGTATATGCTGCACTCCATCATGATTCAAACTACTGGGACAAATTTCTTTATAGTATCAGCTTATGTTAATATGACAAATAAATCTAAAAAGTAGTCTAATGTATGTTGCATTTTATATCTCAATGCAGACTGTTTAATTTTCTGATTACATTGTACTGCAAAAATCTTAATAAAAATATATATAGTCTAAATATGTAAAAGTAAGGCTTCATTCACATCTGCGTCAGGTCTCCGGTCATGGGTTCCGTCTGAGCTTTGTGTCAGGGGAACCCATGAACGGAATCCAAACTGAAACAAACGGAAACCATAGGTTTCCGTTTGCATCACCAATGATTTCAATGGTGACTGATCCTGTGCCAATAATTTCCGTTTGTCACCATTGTTTAAAAGGAATAAATAGCACAATCGACTACGGTATTGATTCCGTCAAAACAACGGATGGAACCCATGAACGTAGTCCCGACGCAGATGTGGAAGCCTAAGGCCCCATGCACACGAACGTGTTTTTGCGTCCGCAATTCCCCCGAAAATCCACGGGAGAATTGCGGACCCATTCATTACTATGGGCCGATACACACTATCCGTGTTTTCACGGGTCCCCGCATGTTCGCAAATCCGTGCCGCACAAACTCAGAACATGTCTTATTACGGCCCGCAAATTTGATGCGGACATGCCCATAGAAGTCAATGGGCCCGTGGAAAATGCGGGTACACCTCCGTGTGTCAACCGCAGTTTGCGGAAGTGTTGCTAGGCGACGACCGGGAATGAGTTCTGTCGTCATTCTGTTTTACCTAGGCTTTTTTTTTTATCTGCATTTTGCGGATTACATACGGATGAACTGCGGATTATATACGGATGAACTGCGGAGGACATTTCACGGAACACGGTCCAGGAATTTGCGGACCAGAAAAACACTACGGTCGTGTGCATGAGGCCTAAGGCTAGTTCCAGAAAAAAAAAAAAAAGAAGACCTGTCTTGTTGTTGGCGTCTCTTCGTTGTAATTGCCACAGCAATGTTGTCCCAGGCCTTCTGGGATTCTCCTTTTCCTGGTGCCTCACAACCAAGTTGTCTCCAGCATTCTTCAAAGATTGCCTTCCACTTCTCATCAGCTGGAACTGAAAGACATCCCAGCTTGCTGCACATAAACAGGAAAGTAATCAGTGATCTTACACGGTGTTTAATTTGACAGTCACAAAACTGATCTGAGGTTTTACGGCTATCTGCTACAAAGTGGCCCTTTTGACTTGGTTCTTGTAAGGTTACATAGTTCTACATTAGTCATATAGTGACAATGTTACCATCCCAGTCTAGAGGCGACCAACTTAAGGATGAATAAAGTAAGTAGGTCCACATAACTAGGTCCATCTTCAGGAACACAATTATCGGGCTATCATTTTAACCACCTATAACTCTCTTGAGTAGAAGGGAGCAGACCATCAAGGTTTGTTTGCTAGAACTGAAAAAAATTAGATAAAAAAGTAAATAGACCAAGTATGGATATGAATCATTTTTGGAGGGTCCATAGAAACCAAATTGGAATTACTAGGAAAATGAGAAAAGCAGCCCCACTATACACTTCTATCCATCCAAATTAAAGGAAAAAACATACACAGAGTATATTATGTTAGAATAAGGAAAGTTACATCAATAACCTATCATGACAAAACTTTGTACTCACAGCGACTTGGCTTCCTCCTTCTCCCCTTCATACAAGCTTGGTTTTATGTAGGTGCCATTGACTTTGATACCAGATCCCCATTCCCCACTGAAAACACCCTCAATGCAATCACCATTGGACATTCTAAGAACTCCCTAAAAAAAAATAAAAAAATATATACCACTGGTCGTAAAGGTGAGCAATCATTTTCTTATGGCGATTACAAATCAGAAAAAGAAAAACCTCACCTTCCCATTTAGAGTCCAGTCATCGGAGAACTCTCCTTCATAAACGGTGTCATCTTCAGAGAGAAGAACTCCACTTCCCTAAGACCCACATCGAAATACAGGTGCACATTACATGAAGAAAGACACGTCGAACACACACACGCACGCGCACACACACACTGTAACTATATCTCAAACTCTAAATAGCCTAAACAATTTTAACCTACATTCAAAATAGGACGGCGCATGACTTTTTTTCTCATATTAAACATTTCACTACATGGTGGTTGATGCATTCAGAGATGACTAGTGAATACAGTAGTGAGTAGTTTGTAATAACCCCCTACATCCTATCTGTACAGGGTTTCCATAAGTATTTTGGTCTTTAGAAACATGTTTACATAATAACTCACCATCATCTTATTGAGACTAAAGGCTCCTTCATAATACAAGCCAAACTGCGTCACCACAAGCCCGTTGCCTTGTCGTTGATCATCTTGCCACATTCCCATATACTTTTCACCCCTGGCGAAAAGGAAATGTCATTACTAGCATATATACGGGCGCCAAATGCAAAGTGTATGCATCATGCTGCTCACCACTGTGAGGGTGTCGTAGGCTTCATCGTTGCAACTGTAGATGGTTCCCTGAACCTTAGTATCATTAAGCTCCCCACATTTGTGGGGATCTTAGAATTGTTCAGACTATCTATGGAACGGGACAGCGTTTGCTTTTTTGAACTTAAAGAGGCTCTGTCACCAGATTTTGCAACCCCTATCTGCTATTGCAGCAGATAGGCGCTGCAATGTAGATTACAGTAACGTTTTTATTTTTAAAAAACGAGCATTTTCGTATTTATGCAAATGAGGATTGCAAAAGTACAACTGGGCGTGTTGAAAAGTAAAAGTACAACTGGGCGTGTATTATGTGCGTACATCGGGGCGTGTTTACTACTTTTACTAGCTGGGCGTTGTGTATAGAAGTGTCATCCACTTCTCTTCACAACGCCCAGCTTCTGGCAGTGCAGACACAGCGTGTTCTCCAGAGATCACGCTGTGACGTCACTCACAGGTCCTGCATCGTGTCAGACGAGCGAGGACACATCGGCACCAGAGGCTACAGATGATTCTGCAGCAGCATCGGCGTTTGCAGGTAAGTCCATGTAGCTACTTACCTGCAAATGCTGATGCTGCTGCAGAATCAACTGTAGCCTCTGGTGCCGACACGATGCAGGACCTGTGAGTGACGTCACAGATCTGCACTGCCAGAAGCTGGGCGTTCTGAAGAGAAGTGGATGATACTTCTCATCAGAGTGCCCAGCTAGTAAAAGTAGTAAACACGCCCCGATGTACGCACATAATACACGCCCACTTGGACTTTTACTTTAAACACGCCCAGTTGTACTTTTGCAAGCCTCATTTGCATAAATACGAAAATGGCCATAACTTGGCCAAAAATGCTCGTTTTTTAAAAATAAAAACGTTACTGTAATCTACATTGCAGCGCCTATCTGCTGCAATAGCAGATAGGGGCTGCAAAATCTGGTGACAGAGCCTCTTTAAGTCCATGTACATATCTATAGTTGGTAGTGTTTTTCTATATCCTTTATATCCCCTGATGACTCCCATTCTTTAAGTTGAGAAGAAACGCGTTGGGAAACAGGGTTATGTGTAGGGTCTGTCTGGAGTAGGGAGAGCTTTTTACACACTTCTTTTTGATAGAGTCAGGAACAGGACTGAATATCTGGCCTGTTTACTCTTTAGTTGTGAGGGTGAGTACAGGGACAGTTGACCTCTTTCTAGACCCCTGAGCCTACAGTGTGGATCTAGATCATCTGCATTTTTCCACGGGTTGGAGTGATCCACCTTCTTGTCCACTGTGTCTTAGGATGAAAATTGGTAAGACCCACCCATTTATTATCCATTTCTGTTTAGTGTCATTCTGCATTCATCATATAGGAGCTGCTAGTTGTTGCTATTATTTGGAGATTACATTACAGGAACATAAGCATAGGGCTGGATCTACCTTCTTTATATTTTTTGTGTAGCTATTAGAGCATTCTATTGCTGCACAGTATAATTGTGTGCTTATATGGTGTTATTTGTACTCCAATGTTTTTAATTAGTATCATTAAAAGTTAATTCTTAAGGGGTTAACTCTGAGGACTGTCTAGTCCTCTCACGATCACATACACAATTTTTTTTGCACTGAAGATATTGTTGTGCAGATTGAACTATAAACCTTGATATTACTGGCATAAACAATCAGTGCTAAGTGAATTTTTCAATGTACAACAATGGGTAGAATGAGGTACAGTACTCTACCTTACAAAAAACAGTGACCACTCTTTGTTATTTTAATTTCCGGACAAAAAACACACGCACGCACACGCTTCTACCACCGAGTCTTTAATTTCTCCAGTCTTTACTCTTATGCATCCTACTCAGACTTTAATTCTTTCATCTTCTAGGTCTTAACACCAGCATTACTGCCGATTTGCTCCAAACAAAACTATTCCCACAGGTGTCACTGACCCGTTTCCCTTCAAAGAGACACTAATATTCAAAAAAGCCTAACACAACTTAGAAATACCAAAACATATCTAAAGCTCTGTTCACATCTGTGCTCGCTTTAACATTCTTCTTTTCCGTAATAGGAACACCAACGGCGCCTGACAGAACGCATTGACTTTAATAGGTTCTGTCGGGTTACCGTCATTATGCCGGACAAAATAGCGGTGAGTGATGGAATCTGCGACAGATGTGAATGGAGCCTTAGCTGCCTTGCAAATTTCATCTAAACTGACTAAAAAGCTAATATTTCTAGACATTAGATGACATATATGCATAAAGAATGGGAATGGCAAATGAAAAATAGGCAAAAGAGTAATAAAAAGTCAAACTGAAGTTCAGTAAAATATTAAAAGATATATGGGAATCCTAGCAACAGTACAAGACCTGGTAATCGTCGTCACCATCAAATAAACAATACCTAAATAGAGTGAAGAGACAAAATACAGGAAAAATGCCATATTATATTTAGTTGTTGAGGCTTCTACATAAGTTTTCTGCTTTTGTTACCCAACACTTGTTTAATTTTCAGTCAAAATTCTTCAAAGTGTATTGTGTGGCATTTGCACAGAATTGCCAAGCTGGCCATACACTTTAGATACCGGTTGGCTGAACAATCGTTTGGCCAACAGCTTTCCTCCCGACTTCCCTATACACATGCATGTGTTTTTCATAGGGAGAAAGCCACTGCCAGCGGGTTATCTGCTATGAACAAAAGTATCGGGAATGTTGAAATTCAACATACCAGACCTTTCTCTCCCCCGTCATCTGCCATCGGGGAGAGTTGTGACACTGTCATACACATTGGCTGGTCCACCGGTTCCACCAAAATTGACGAGTACGGCTGGCATACATTTAATGTGTATGGCCAGCTTACATTAAAAAGTGTCCCAGACACTTCCTAAAATCTATTACACTACTAAACTTGTAAGTCAGTCATTCAACCACGGCGGAAGTCTACTAAAGAGTACTAGAAGCTGTCCTATATAAGGGTAGCAAAGGACAGGGGAGTGGAGCTTGGAAATATATAGGTTTACATATACAGATGCCGTATTTTTTTTGTTTTTAAATCCGTTCAAGTTTAATCAAATAACAGCATTACAGGTCATCATACAGTGTTAAATGCAATAAAGTTATTACATCAGAGACCCAGCATGTATTTCCAACGCAACAAATACACCCATACCCAACTTCCCCCTCCCCTTTCCCCCCCGCCGTCCATCTGTCAAATGCTTTCAGTAGGTGATCACCTGCTACTGGCTATTCCAGGCCATCCCCTCTCCTATTCCCATCACAGGTATACCATATTCACACATTCAAAATATAATAACCTTGCAAGATTTCACACTCGTTACCCACTGTTGCCAGTCCCCCACTAGTCTCTGTAAACCATCTCCGCCCATGCAAAGAAGCTGCAATGCCTAGTACCAAAGTATTACCCTCTTGGTCTTTAGTGCCTACACCGGTCCTTCCCTTTTTTTCAGTTCCACTAGGGGAATGCACTATGCGATCTTTAGATCGTAGATATAATGCTCTGGTATACTACATATACCAGAGCATTATTGCCAGTCAGTGTAAAACTGACAGGCATCTACTAGGACGTGCCTCTGACACATCCTAATCCGTATATAGCCAGTGCAGACCTCGGGGCCTTTATTAGGCCCCCGGCTGCCATGGCACCCCATCGGAGGCCTGTTGGCGTTTGCGAGCCGCCGATGGGTGAGAGAGGGAGCCCTTTCCCTCTGTAAACAACTCAAATGCAGCAGTCGCTGATGACCCCGGCATTTGAGTGGTTAAACAGTCGCGATTGAAGTAAACTTCGATCGCTACCGTTGGAGCAGGAGCCCGGCTGGTAGTTTATTAGGCCGCCGTGAAAAGGCGACGGCCTAGAATAAAGCCAAATAATGATCGCCTTAAAAAGTTAAATAAAAAACACTTAACAATGACGAAAAAGGTGAATAACTAAGAGGTTTGCATAAAATAAGAATATGGACAAATACCTTGTAATATCATCAAAGACTCCATAACCTGTCTTCTTATCCATTACCCACTGTCCGATAAACATACTAGGAGATAAGGAAGTCAATTTGCCACTGCGAAGAAGCCCATGCCCATGCCGGTTATTATCCTGAAAGCAACCTTCATATATTTCTCCGTTTGCATACCTGTGACACGTAGAGCATTACTTTGTAAGACTATTTGAAATAAATAATGAAACAACCATATCAGTTTGATAATGTGTGAGTGCTGGAAATACTTACCAGAAGGTACCTTGACCACACATTTTGCCATCTTTCCAATGGCCATGATAACGGTCATTCTTTTTTAAGGCTTTGCTGGGGATTATATACTCTCCATACCTGTGAAGGTATATAATACTCAATAGGATTGTAACATGTAACTGGTACATTCCCAATAATATCCCACCTTGGTTATTTAAGTATTCTTTTTGTTAGGGAATAAGGAGTGGCTAATTTTTTTTGTAAGATAGTGCGATATCTTTGCATAAATTTTCAACTAAAACTGATAGAAGACAATTATCTGTACTATGTTTCTAGGGGTACTAATAAAAGGTATTGCTTACCCATCCTCCAAGCCGTTCCGAAAATCCCCAGTGTATACTCTGCCATCTGGCCAGCTCAATACCCCTCTAGAAAATACAATGAAGTTATCAGTAACAAGTGAAAATAACCCGTGAAACCTTTGAACTCTAATCCCATGCACTCATGAAACAACTTTGTAAAAAATCCAAGTCAATAAGGTTGAGAGGCAAAAGAAGGACACACAGGATGTACGTGTAGTTCATGGAGAGGAGACCTGTGCCCTCACCATCTGCTTTCCAAATAAGTGGGATGAGTCATCAACAGTATACAGGGCTTTCCAGGAATCCTATTGTTGGCAAACACCACCAATTAGATATTAGTATGTTGAAATTGGCAGCACCTGCATATTAAATTATAAGGTCTAAGGTTATTTACCCAGTGGTCTTGACAATGTATTTTCCCTATGTTGCCACACGGAAGCCAGTTTCATAGGATTACACTAAGCACCCCCCCCCCCCCATGAATAGTAGGTATTAGAGTGGTTGTTTCAGTATTTTGCACCTGTGTAACCGTCCTCCATGTAGCATTGTGCTTGTCTGCATCCTGCTGGGAGCTGGTGATTGAGTCTGCCCTTGTATCAGTAAGTATTGCCTCTTCTCTGTGATTTTTTTAAAGTCATTATATCCCTTTTTCTGTGGTTTTCAGTTTCATAGGAAGTCAATTGCCAGTAAAGTTTTTGGAGTGTGTGAGGAAACCCATGCAAGGATGAGGTAAACAAACAGTACAAACTCCATGCACGTGCCCCCAGTCAGATCCACAGATATACCTGCCATGTGGTTTTCCACTTATCCAGCGGCCCTCATATTTGGCATCTTTCAGTCGTGCATCTTTGTAGAAGGTGTATTTGGCACTGCGTGATAGAGGAGGATCCGGTCTTATTATGCTTCCACTAGTAGTAGGTGAAGGCTCATATACTCCCCGTAGTGCTTGGTCCACTGCCTGGCTGATCGCTCGAAGCCACTTAGTCTGCAGAAATAAAACAGAATAATTTCACGAAGTGCATTTTTTTCAGCATGGAATTATTTTTTGTATGATTAAAGGTTATACAATTTTTCAATATACTTTCTGTATTAATTCCTCACAGGTTTTCAAGATCTCTGCTTGTTGTTATTCAGTAGGAACATTCATTATTTACTTCCAGTGGATAGTCTGTCCATGGTCATGTGATGGACACACAGGTGCTGGGATCGTTAGAAGACACAGCTCTAATACACAAACTGTAACGAGTCGTGCACCTGTGTGTCCATCACATGACCAGGACAAAATTGTATCCACTGGAAGTAAACAATGAATGTTCCTACTGAACAAGAAGCAGAGATCTTAAAAACGGTAAAGGAATTAAATACAGAAAGTATAAATCGGAAAATTGTACAACTTTTAATTATTAAAAAAATAACATTAATTTGCTGAAACTTGACAACCCCTTTAAGTATTTTTTTTTTTTTTTTAAATCTACAATAATTTTCTAGTTATTTTGGCTACAGAAGTACCTTGATAGTTAATAATCACCCAGCACTACTTAGTATTATATTGTGGCCTTAACAAGTTCACATACAAGCTATACTAACTGCTTAAAACAATTATTTATGATAAAGCCTTGCACATATAAAAATGTTACTACTAATAAAAATAATTAAACAAATATGCAACAAGTCTCATACCTTTTCTTGTGGAGACAAAGCAGCCAAAGTCAGTTGTTCTTCTGGGGTTGTGATCTTTAAACCATTTCTGGAAGAAACGTATTCCATATAAAGACATACACCTTTATATACACATCACTGACACTTAACCTGGATACAATGACTGACTCAAAGGGGTTAATTTTTTACAAAACAGGCTCTTTTGCATGCAGGATAACACTTCCTGGCCAAGATGTCCTTGACATATTCCTAAGGGTATGTTCACACAGCCAAATTTCAGACGTATACGAGGCGTATTATGCCTCGTTTTACGTCTGAAAATATGGCTACAATACGTCGGCAAACATCTGCCCATTCATTTGAATGGGTTTGCCGACGTACTGTGCAGACGACCTGTTATTTACGCGTCGTCGTTTGACAGCTGTCAAACGACGACTCGTAAAAATACAGCCTCGTCAAAAGAAGTGCAGGACACTTCTTTCAGACGTTTTTGGAGCGGTTTTCTCATAGACTCCAATGAAAACAGCTCCAAAAACGAGTTGGTAAAAAAATGAGTTGGTAAAAATGCGAGTTGGTAAAAAACGTCTGAAAAGCAGGGTCTGTTTTCCCTTGAAAACAGCTCTGGATTTTCAGACGTTTTGGTTGACTACGTGTGAACATACCCTTACACACCTCAACTGTTCCCCCACCACAAACCTGTGATTGGAGCATATAGGTAGGATCAGCACTGAGTGCATATCAGAAGTTAGTATCTGTCCCCATACTAGCCTATGCCCACCACTTTTTTTTTTTTTTTTAAAGTGTACAGGTACTCTACTGGGATGACTTGGGGGTAAGATAGGTCACGGAATAATTCTCACTCCAACACAGTGGATTAGGTTTGAAAATAGCCGTAACCAGTTTAATTATCTTCAATGAAGTTTTACAACACTTGCAAAAGTAAACCCTGGGCCATCCAGCCTCGAACACATACAGTGTCCCTCTCTATGAGGCCTACTACAAGGTGCCTCAAAATAACTACAGTCCCTACCATCATGGTTACGACTCCTAAAAAAATAATGCGTCTTGTTTAACATTGTGAATATAGTGATGAACGTCATTTTAAAGTGTCTTTCTGACAGATATACTAAAATCATCAGCATGGTGCTTGAACTATAAAAACATCAGCTTCCTACTAGAGCTGTAAATAAAACATTAAGTAGACACATGGACAACGTCCAAAATCGAAGTACTGCCATTTAACATCCCAAAGGGCAATGCTTCAGTAAAACCAAATAGACATCGTGCTCATTTATGCAACACAAAAAAAATAGATTTTTGCAACAATACCCACATTCCAGCAACTTCTTCAGATACAGGCTCAGCCCACAGTGTAGACAGCGGAAAAATATGATGTGTAGAGAACTGTGGAAAGAGTGGATATAACATTGAGTAAAAAAAAAAAGATACGGACTACGGTTAGTATGCAGTATGTGCAGTTTTTTAAAAATAGAACTGTGATTTCCTATTGTAATTAGGGAATATTTTAGACTCCAAATCAATAATTATTTGGCCCTGAAATTTTGTAGGTCTTAGAGAACCTTTCACTAGGCCATACATGTGCAGCTGAGAGCACCATGTTACACTGCTGCACAGACCCTGGGGCACTACTTGTCTAGCCTCCTCCATTTTTGAGATATCGGTGCCGTTATATTTGGTGCGTGATATGTAAATTACCCACTATATTGTCACACAGTCTGGTCATCACTGTCTGATAAGAGCTGGAGAGAGGAGGAGAGTGTGTACGCACACGCATAGCTCCACCGCCACGGAACAGAAGAGAAATCATTCACATTCTTCTTCTCTTCTGTGGCGGTGTCGGAGCTGTGCGTGCACACGCTCTCCAGCTCTTGTCAGACACTGTCCAATCAGCTACGGACAGTGTCAGAGCGGCTTGCGCTGTGTGATCTCTCGCGAGATCATACAGCCTTGTCTTTGCGTGCACACGCTCTCTTCTCCAGCTCGTCAGACAGTGATGAGAAGACTGTGTGATCTCACGAGAGAGAGATCACATAGCACAAGCCGTTCGGACGCTGTCTGTAGCTGATTGGGCAGTGTCAGAGTGCTAAGTATCATGCACCCCCCTGCCCTTTCCAAGAAAAGAAACATCCCATTGACAGTACTGGGGGTAATTTACATATTGGGCGCCAAATAGAACGGCCCGGATAGCTCAAAAACAAAAAGGAGGCTAGACACGTACTTTAAAATGCCCCAGGGTCTGCGCAGCAGTGCCTATACCATGGTGCTCTCAGCTGCACATGCATGGGCTAGTGAAAGGTACTCTTTAAGGCAAAGTTAACATCTGCGTCAGAGGCTCCTTTGAAACCGGTGTTGCAGATTGTCTTATTTCCCGGACAAAATAGTGCAGCAATGCCGCTCTGTTTTGTCTGAAAGAATTACAGAAACCCATTTAAAGTCAATGGGTTCCGTCAGGTGCCGTTGGTGTAGGTCACTTGATAGATCCTGGGCTTACGTTACGTTCGTTATTCTGTTGTGATGACAGAAAAGGATACAAAATTTGAGCGCAGATGTGAACAAAGCCCAACAAATTTGTTATACATGTTGGTACTGCAGTGACGGTGGTGCATAATGATGCAGTTACAAGCAACGTTGGTCTTAACAACATCTGCTCAAAAAAAGAAATCTCACCTGGGCATGGACCAGGGCATCATTGAAAAGAATAAACCAGTTGACAGAAAAGCGCCCAGCATTCTGCAAACACAGGCCGCGATTGCTGCTTTCACATATCAGACGTCTTTCTGGTTTCCTTAAAGAATCCTGCAGAATAAAAATAATTAAAGAAACAAACTTTTCAAAGCAAATAAAGAAAAAGTGACTTAATAGTATAACGTATACAAGTTTCTATACTATACGACAATAACAATTTAATTAAACGATGGTAGATATTATTGGCACCCCTAGTGACAGGCACCTAACCATGGGTATAGCTCCATGCCACTAGGAGGCTGACGCTCGGTAAGAGAATAGAGTTGGCTCTTCCCAGGTGGAAGCAGTAGGAGAACAGCAACACCACATCCAGGTCCTGGGAGGAAAACGAAAAAACAACCAGAACAAGTATCCTGGACCCAGGAAAATCATTGAGGGCGGCATCTGTGTCCCCCAGTGAATTCAACTAGAAAGATTTTACAGTGAATACAAAAATCCAATTTTCTCGTTGATGTCATTAAGGGACACAGTACCATGGAGTATCCATAACGAGCCAGGCTGACAGAGGAAACCATGGCATAAATTTGGTAGAATTTTGTGAACCTTTGCACCGAAGCGCAGATAGTAGACTTGTGGACCTGAGAAACTGACATTTGCCATGTGTACTGAGATTCTAGCCATGCCCTTTTATTAAATTTAAATATATTACAATAGTTTTACATATAGAATTGATCTACTAAATTTGAGTAACATTGTAAATATATTGCAACACTTCCATCAATCCTCACCGGTACAGTGTCTGCACAGATCTTGCTATGTTTATTTGCTTTCTAGGACTGTAATGTAATTTAGTGTAGCAAAACTTACAGTAACAAACAAAAAAATCTCCGTTCGGTAGGTTTCCATTTGTTTCTTTTTGACGGACGCAAAAGTGCAGTCTGCAGAACTTTTGTTTCCGTGGAAAAAAAAAAAGGGAAACCTAACGAACGGAGACAAACTGAAACAAAAGAATTACCGTTGAAATCAATGGTAATTCTAACGAAAATGTTGCTTTCCATTTAATCTTTCGGACATCTCTTCCTCTGACGAAAGAGAGGTAAACGTATATGAACGGTAGTGTTAAAGAAGCCTTATCTGGCTACTACATGGCTAATTATTTGGACACTATACAGCGCCCAGGTATCCAACTGCATGCTTAGGGTGTGTTTACATATATCAGTTGCATCAGCATCAGTTTTTTATGCCTCTCAAGCGATTACAAAAATGTATCAGTTGTCATTAGGCTTTTTCACAATTTTTACTGCAGAACCATCAGTTGTCATCAGTTTTTATTATCCATTTTTAACATCAGTTTTTGCCACAATGGTCGACCAAAAAGGTAGTCTAGGGTGTGAAAATGTGCCGATTATCAGAGTGATGCATAGCTTGTGATAGATTGGATACATGATTACTTGTTGTGTACCACGTCAGGGCTCTCCTTCTGTGCTCCAGCCTCGGCGCTACACTGAAGTCTGACACACACTGTAATATTTAGTGCAGCGCCAAGGCCAGCGCCGAGAGGGAGAGCCCTGAAGGCAGCTGCTATCCACTTACCTCAGATCTTCGAAGCAGCCGTATGGACCTGAAAAGATGCCAAACACTAGCCCTTTACAGCTACCCAGCCCACACCACCATGGGATTGCCGTTTTTATTCAAACAGGGTCCGGGTGTTGGGCCATTAAAATTGGCCGCCTCGATCAGTTTTAGACACCCGTTTTGCATCCGTTCCGCGTTTCCGTTTTTGACGGCCGATTTTGACCTGATTTCCATCAGTTATTTACGGTCAGTTTTAAAAACTGATGAATTTCATGTGTAGAAAATGCCACACCCCCTGTAGACAACGCCGCAGTGAGCCCTGTAGATAGCGCCACCCACACCCCTCCCTGCAGATAGCGCGACACACTGCCACACCTGGAGGAGCCCCCGAGTTCATTGTCCATATATAGACCGTGACGTCAGGTGCTCCCTTTAGTAGCGGAATGCCCGAACACAGCGTCGGCAACGCTCTGGCTGAGGATTTCGCTCCTAGAGGGAGCTAAACTGACGCTATCTACAGGGGGGGGGGGGGAGGACTATATACTGAGGAGGTGGCGCCATCTACAGCAGGGGCATGGTTGGCACTAAATTCCACCCCTACTCCCCGGCAATGCTCTGGCCGTGGATTCTCACGCCGGGTGCACTCGGTGTTTAACTTGTAAACAATACATTAAATAGGTTGCGGCGCCGGACCTCCCAGGGAGCCGGACACAAACGCTGCAGGTAACGTATTTAGATCCTGCACAGATCCGGCAGCACAACTTACCGTATGTGCCATGTCCCAGAACAGATCCCATAGAAAGCTATAGGATCCTTTCTAGCATCAGTCTCCCTCTGGCTTTTCTGCAACACGCCGGAGGGAAACAGACAGGGGCAACAGACATATGTAAACGGCCCCTTACTATCTACAAAGGCTTAGTGGGAACACAAGCACATATGTTTATGTTCCTTCCAAGCTCAGTGAAGCAGTAGTGCTCTGGCAGAGCAAATGGAAGTTGTCAGAGATTAAGGGACAGCACAAGAGAAATTTGGAAATCCGAGCCGAATGAACCTCACTGACCCTATTACAGTAGAGCTGCCATGGATGCATAAGAAAAGGAGCACAGAAGGAGGCCACACCTTTTTTTAGGCCTCATGCACACGACCGTATTTTTATTTTTTTTACGGTCCGCAAATACGATTCCATAGTCATGCACAAGTCATCCGAATATACGCTACGCTGTCTGCAAATGCGGTCCGTAGTGCATCCGCAGTTCATTTGTATTTGTCGAATGCGCAAAAAAAACCAAAAAAGAACAGGGAAGAATCTTCAGTAATCCCCTGGCCCCGCATAGCAACAGTTCCCTATTTACAGACAGCTACGGATACACATCCATTGCCGCCTGCAATTACGGAAGTGCCCATAGACTTCTATGGGGAGTCCGTTCAGTAATTACGGACCATAGAACATGTTCTATAATTTGTGTATCATTTCTACGACACTGACACATTCGTAAATATACGGAAAGGCGTCAGTGACCCATAGAAATAGATCCATAATTACGGATGAAAACTAGTGTCATCTGCATGGGGCCTTTCTTCCTAATATCTTTCCCTGCTATTGTAATCCAATTCTTACCTGACCTAAGCCTCTGCATCCAGGCGATAAGACAGTCTGCTATGAAAAGTTTATCTAATAGTCCAAATAGACACAGGACTAAATACAAGTAACATTTTTTAGGGAAGCTGTGTAATATCTAACAAAGCAGGCAACTAATTTTTTATCAAATGAGTCTACAAACTGATTATCTCAGCTTATTCTATTATCTTGCAAAGATCTGGCTTAAAAAATAAAAGATCAAAAGGGCTAGATACAAGTTTTTTAAAATCAAGTTGTTATATGTTAAACTTTTTATTTTGGGGGTAGTGTTATCACATTTTCTATGTCATTATCTATAATAGAAAATAACTCTGAAATATTGCAATTTTCACACTGACCACTGCGCCTTACAATGGGCTAACACTTCCTGATCTATCATCACGGGCAGTATTGGAATGAAAGCTTAAGGTGCCCATACACATAAAATGACAGTGGACAAACCTGACGATTTCTGGAGGACCGGCCAACTAGATAATTTGTACGATGGTGAATTTGTACAGTGGTGTCTGGACTTTCCCCAAAGGCAGATGTCAGGGAAGAGAAGGATCGGGCATGTTAGATCTGAATATTCCTGATCCTTTGTTTCATGTAGGAGTCTAGCACCAGCTTATTTCCCTCTCCCCACACAAAAAACATGTACACGCTATTTCGAGTTGAGCATGCAGTTGGGAGGAATAGCTGTCACGAGAGCCATTATAAAGCTGGAGGCAGATAACACAGAATCACACCATTGACAATAAGTGATTGCTACCGCTCCTCCCCCTCCCTGCACAGTTAATCACAGGTCACATAGCATGCACGCAAAACTCTCCCATAAGAGCCAATGAGACATCAACAGGCTACTATTTTGATACAGCCATGCTGCTGCTGTAAAGCAGATCACTAAACTGCTGTTCATAGAGCAGAGGAGCACCTCAGGCAAGCTCATGGCTACCCCATAATAAATGTACAGAAAATGAAATGAAACAAACATAAAAAACAGATAAAATTTTAAAAAAAAACTAACCTGTATACGTGTCTGATTTCAGTTAATAAATCAAATATGTAACCTATATTTTAGCTTAACTTTAACTAGAACAAAACGGGGGAATTTATTAAAGCAATACTTTAAATTACGCCATTTATTAAAGCAATTATCCCACTCTGACACAGTTGGTGGTGTGTGTGTGTGTGTGTTAAAAGGGGCATGACTCAAGGTACTCCAAAACGCAACCGATCTACTATAGTTGCCATGTACACTTTCTGTTCTCTATGTTGAGGAATGCAGTTTAGCTAGCCTACTATTCCACACCGCAGTACACCAGTATTAATAAGTATGTATGTTCTAATTTAACCCTTAAATGCCCAACCAACATCTTTTCCCGAGGGTGGTCAAAGCCCTTACTCCTCAGGTGTGCCGCCTCCTGACAAAGTATGTGGCTATATGAACAATAATGCATGGCAAGAGATCTAGAGATATATATATATACACATATATACATATATACACACACACACACACTACCGTTCAAAAGTTTGGGGTCACCCAGACAATTTTGTGTTTTCCATGAAAACTCACACTTATATTTATCAAATGAGTTGCGAAATGACTAGAAAATATAGTCAAGACATTGACAAGGTTAGAAATAATGATTTTTATTTGAAATAATTTTCTCCTTCAAACTTTGCTTTCGTCAAAGACTGCTCCTTTGCAGCAATTACAGCATTGCAGACCTTTGGCATTCTAGCTGTTAATTTGCTGAGGTAATCGGGAGAAATGTCACCCCATACTTCCAGAAGCCCCTCCCACAAGTTGGATTGGCTTGATGGGTACTTCTTGCGTACCATACGGTCAAGCTGCTCCCACAACAGCTCTATGGGGTTGAGATCTGGTGACTGCGCTCGCCACTCCATTACCGATAGAATACCAGCTGCCTGCTTCTTCCCTAAATAGTTCTTGCATAATTTGGAGGTGTGCTTTGGGTCATTGTCCTGTTGTAGGATGAAATTGGCTCCAATCAAGCGCTGTCCACAGGGTATGGCATGGCGTTGCAAAATGGAGTGATAGCCTTCCTTATTCAAAATCCCTTTTATCTTGTACAAATCTCCCACTTTACCAGCACTAAAGCAACCCCAGACCATCACATTACCTCCACCATGCTTGACAGATGGCGTCAGGCACTCTTCCAGAATCTTTTCAGTTGTTCTGTGTCTCACAAATGTTCTTCTGTGTGATCCAAACACCTCAAACTTCGATTCGTCTGTCCAATGTCTATGTGCTTTTGCCCATATTAATCTTTTCCTTTTATTAGCCAGTCTCAGATATGGCTTTTTCTTTGCCACTCTGCCCTGAAGGCCAGCATCCCGGAGTCGCCTCTTCACTGTAGACGTTGACACTGGCGTTTTGCGGGTACTATTTAATGAAGCTGCCAGTTGAGGACCTGTGAGGCGTCTATTTCTCAAACTAGGGACTCTAATGTACTTGTCTTGTTGCTCAGTTGTGCAGCGGGGCCTCCCACTTCTCTTTCTACTCTGGTTAGAGCCTGTTTGTGCTGTCCTCTGAAGGGAGTAGTACACACCGTTGTAGGAAATCTTCAGTTTCTTGGCAATTTCTCTCATGGAATAGCCTACATTTCTAAGAACAAGAATAGACTGTCGAGTTTCACATGAAAGCTCTCTTTTTCTAGCCATTTTGAGAGTTTAAATCGAACCCACAAATGTAATGCTCCAGAGTCTCAACTAGCTCAAAGGAAGGTCAGTTTTATAGCTCCTCTAAACAGCAAAACGGTTTACAGCGGTGCTAACATAATTGCACAAGGGTTTTCAAGTGTTTTATTATCATCCATTAGCCGTCTAACACAGTTAGCAAACACAATGTACCATTAGAACACTGGAGTGATGGTTGCTGGAAATATACACCTATGTAGATATTGCATTAAAAACCAGACGTTTGCAGCTAGAATAGTCATTTAGCACATTAACAATGTATAGAGTGTATTTCTGATTAATTTAATGTTATCTTCATTGAAAGAAAATTCCTTATTTTTGAAAGAAAAGCACAGTTTTTAAGTGACCCCAAACTTTTGAACGGTAGTGTGTGTGTGTGTGTATATATATATATATATATATATATATATAGGATGCGATAGACACGTCAGCGATAACAGTCCTTAGAGAGGTTGCAGACATACCGTCATTTTCCCTGGGAAGGTCTTCCAGAATCCCAGAGTGTACTCAGCCTCCTTCTTCTTTCTGCTCAAAGTTAGGGCCAAAGCATCATAGCTAGTGCTTGAGTCTTGCAGCTTTTTGTACTCTGGTGAGGACTAACATACACAACAGTGACAGGTTTCATAATGATGCGCTATCAATAAAGTGCCACACAACTCACTAGCAAGTTAATAAAAGAAAAACTGAATAGTGACCGCTGAAAAAGACCAAGAGTCCCATCCAAACTGCCCGTTTTGGAAAAGGTTTCCTTTTTATATAACGTGCGGATTTGAGGGGGTTTAAATAAAAATCATTTTGGTCCTGGGATGAAGTGATCATGCTTAAAATCACTGTATCCCATCTGAATGATACATAAACTGGCAATGTTACAGGGTGTACATAAACTAGCTTTTGAAGGGTGTTCGCTTGCTTTCAGATTGGTGGGGGATTATGAAAATAGGGGTGTCTTTGTCTCTGTTCCAGGCGAAGTTGTTACTCGCCATTGTGTTTTATGGGAGATACGGAAACCGTTGAGCGAGTGCGCTCAAATTTCCAGTTCAGGAAAATGGGAAAGTAGGGCAACCACCCCTGTGGGAGGTGTAATGGCATTAATACTGGTTAACACCCAACTTATCCAAGAATAGAAGCAAGGAATGGCCGTAATGGGGTTCTCAGCTCTGTCCCTTTGGTACAGAGATTGTTTTTTTGTATGCACAGGTGGACTTTTCCAACCGAGAATTATAAGACATCATAAATGATTGAGCAGCGGGGTATGATCAAGGGACCCACAACATTTATAAAGACAATGGGGGCACTGTGCTCCCCTGGCACTGGGAAAGAGAATACCAGACAGTACAGGCTGATCATGTGCAGGCACTCTTCATTATAGTCTATGGTAGTTAAGAAACAGACAAGTATTTTCCAATACAGAAAAACAATCTGTAATGAACAAAGCGGAGTATCCTATAATAATATCGTATCACAATAGTCAGTGTGAACTGGAGCATTCAGTTATATAATAAATATCTGATGGTGACGTATCTACATAGGCTTAAAACGTGTACTCTTTATACTTCAGCAGACAGTATGGTGAAAAAAAGAAATACAAGGATCAGCTAAACATAGTGAACGAGAAAATTATTACAAATCAATAAAAAGGGAAAGAAGACAAATAATACCCAGACATAATGGCCACTGACCACAGAAAAAGCATCAATAAAGTTTCTAACTACATTACTGCAATGCAATAACTTACCACTTCAAAGCACATAGCGAGTTTCAGTAATAGTCTGGCATACTCATGAAGTCTGGTCATGGGTGAAAAGAAGAGGGAACTGAGTGTTTCAGGAATAGAGGCACCCTCATCTGTCCCATGGCAGAGACTCTGAACTAGGCCAAGATTCTTACTGAAGAAGTCCCTAAAATCAAGATAAGAACGTATCGTCAGAAAATTACAATTATCTAAAAGCGTAAGTAACTTTTCTGGTGACTTTTCAGAATAAGCCGTCACATGTAAGTATATGAAGAATAAACACTTTTTGACCATTATATGGACTTGGATTCTGTATTTTGTTTAGTAGTTTTCCCCTATGCGAGTTCTCGCTCTAATTCTCAGTTGACTCTCTGCTAGTGGGTGGTGCCAATCTACTAACATTTTATTTTGTTTTTTTTAAACATAATGAGAGAAAATTTTCACATGTTTTAACAAAAAAAAAAAAAAAGATCACAAATAACATGCTTATAGTAGAGCAACACAGAAGATACACCGTACAGTACAGAAAAATACATGGCATATAACCTTTTCTATTAGAGCGAAAAAACAATCCCTCTCCCAGAACACGACTCCGGCAATGACAAATAACAGCACAGATAGGCAATAAGAGTGAATGATTCAAAACAACACTCGAAGACATGATTTGCGGCCCCCCAAGGGTGCCATTCAGAAGTTCCCTATGGTACCGAGCGGTGTGCCAAAATGGTGTGACAATTATCTCAATGGCTGTAAAACGTGACTCAAAGATTTTCCCTTTAGTAAATAGTTTCTCGGCACCTGATTCTTTCAGTCTTTCCACTTCTATACGTTCCAAACCTAGTAGTACTTTCAACAGTCACTATC